>NC_133418.1:59518409-59838636 GCF_049350105.2 Macaca mulatta | reverse complement strand
AAAGTCCTTCTCTTCTTTAGAATAAGTAGGTACAAGGTCAGGTACCTGAGGGAGCAGGGGGGCTGTGACTGATGCCCGGTAGGGGTGGATGCTGCTTTTCGAGACTAAGTTAGCTCAGGAGTTCCCCAAGGCAATCGAGGTGGAAGTTCACTGGTGTCCTCGGCAGTGCATGACTGCCACCTTTTGGGGCTTCCAAACAGCCTCTAGTAATTGCAGGATCTCTTGCTGATATGTTGTCTTTTCCCCCAGAGTTCAACAGGACTTTTCTTTATATAATGCCCCATGCACTTGGAGAGTTAAGGCATACCGAGAGTCAGTATAAATATTTAGTCTTACCTTTACTTAGCTCTAAGGCCCGAATTAAAGCAATGAGTTCGGCCTTCTGGACTGAAGTACCCTGGGGCAATCATTTGGCTTCAGTGACAGCATCCAGGGTTACCACTGCATATCCCACGCACCTCTCCTTGTGGGTTGACAAAGCTGCTCCCATCCACATACAGCTCCCAGTCTACTGATGTCCAAGGATGGTCTCGGAGGTCCAGCCTGCTAGAATAAACTGTCCAACACCTCTACACAGTTATGTTCAACTGGGCTCTGATACCAAGAATAAGGTGGCAGGGTTTAGGGTGTTGCAAACTTCAATGGTTATGTGAGGAATTTCACAGAGCAAGCTTTGGTATAATGAATGCTAGTTGGTCTAGCATTCATTAGTCAATGATGTCCTTTGGTATTCATTAAAGTCACCACAGCATGGGAAGCCTTTATGTTCAGGTTTTGCCCAAGGGTTAGTTTATCCACTTCTTGTGCTAGCAGGGCAGTTGCTGCCAAGGCCCTCAAACATGGGGGCCACCTTTAGAAACTCCGCCTAGCTGTTTGGAGAGGTAGGCCAGGGCCCCACCGTCTGGGTTAAAACTCTAACTGCCATCTTTTCTCTCTCTGACACACATAGTATAAATGGTTTTGTCAGGTGAGTTGGCCCCAGGGCTGGGGCTGGCATGGGCTTCTCCTGTAACTCATGACAAGCTCGTTGCTGTTGGGACTCCCATTCAAAAGGCTCTTTGTTATCCCCCTTTGTGACTTCGTACAGAGGCTTGGCCAGCACTGCAAAGTTTGGGATCCATAACCTGCAGAACCCCACTCCTAAGAATTCTCTCACCTGCCTTCTGGTCTTAGGCTCAAAGTAGGTTGCAAATGACCTGCTTTCTTTCTGATCCCAGGCTGTGCTCTCCCTATCGGATAGTAAGTCCCAAGTAACATACCTGCTGTTGACAGATCTGAGCTTTCTTCTTGGACACTTTATACCCACAGTCCTCCAGGTGCTAGAGCAGGGTATCTGTTCCCTTGGTGCACCCAACTGCTGTGGGGTGTCCCAGCAGGACGTCATCGACGTGCTGGAGCAACACACAGCCTAGGTCTCTAGAGGGGAACTTTTGGAGGTCTCAAGCCAATGCCTCCCCGAAGATGTTGGGGGAATTCTTGAACCCTTGGGGAAGCCAGGTCCAAGTGTACTGAGTGGTGACACCTGACCCCGGATTCTCCCACTGAAAGGCAAACAGTTTTTGGCTCTCAGGGGCTAGTCTGATGCTAAAGAAAGCATCCTTCAGGTCCAGGCAGGTGAACCAGCTGTCCTCAGCTGGCAGTAACCCCAACAATATGTACGGGTTAGGTACCATTGGGTGCAGTCACTGCAGCTTGATTGACCAAGCACAAGTCCTGTACCGGCCTATAGTCCTTGGTCCCTGGCTTGGGAACAGGCAGGAGGGGAGTGTTCCAAGGAGACTGACAAGGGACTATAATTCCAAAGGCCCGCAGGCACTTGAGATGGACCCGGATACCTTTAAGAGCTTCGCTGGGGACCGGACACTGTTTTTGCCTGACAGGCTGGGCCCCAGGCTTAACTTCTATGAGTACGGGGGCCTGGTTGATTGCCAACCCTGGAGGGTTATCTTCCGCCCACACCCTTGGCTACCGCTTAGCCAGAGCTGGTCCTATCCCTCGGCCTGGCTCAGTTAAGAGTCTCCGTTCCTCCTCTGAGGAACCGTAAGGGCCATGATGACTCCCGTTCCAGGTAACTTTAGCTATAAAGAGCTGTGCTTTGTAAAAGAGATGGTGGCTCTCCGTTTACTATGTAGGTCCCTTCCTAGCAAAGGCAAGGGGCAGTCAGGCATGTATAGCAACTGGTGAATCACTTCATTCCCCCCTAAGGTACAGGTCCAGGACAAACAGAAAGCTTGCTTTGCCCAAACCCCTGTGGCTCCAATTATATCAGTAGTCTTTTTGGATAAGGGGGTGGCAGGGATGGTCACTACTGAATGTTCAGCACCAGTATCGACTAGGAACTCAATGTTCTTGCCCCCCACCATCATCCTGACCATGGGCTCTTTGGGGGCACATGAGCCCGGTCCCCCACCATCCAGTAACCCTTTTGCCAGATTGAAAAAGACTCCTTCATCCTTGTCTGAGGCCTCCTGCTCAGAGTCACCTTGTTTCCCTTTCAACTGCGGGCACTTGTCCTTCCAATGTCCTATTTTCTTACAGTAAGCACACCGGTTATGCTGCAAGCATGGATGGCCAGACTGGGTATTTTTCCTGGGGCCCCCCTTCTCTCACCCTTTGGGGGGAACCTTCTAATAGCTGCGGCTAGCAGGTCGGCGTTTCGCCGGGCTTGGCGTTTGCTCTCTGTGGCTTACTGCATCTTTATTTACAAACACCTGGATGGCTATTTCCAATAACTGTGATGTATTCATGCCTGCAAACCCAGGCTGTTTCTGCAATTTTCTTCTAACGTCTTCTGCACTTTGACTAACTAAAGCCATGTTAATCATATGCTGATTTTCAGGGCTATTGGGATCAAAGGGAGTGTACATACGATAGGCCTCACATAGTCTCTCATAGAATTGTGCCGGGCTCTCATCTTTCCCTTGAATGACCTCAGAGACTTTGTTAACATTTGTGGCCTTCTGAGCTCCCTTCTTTAACCCTTCCAGAAGGGCTTCCCTGTACTGGTTTAGCCTTTTCATACCCTTTCATTTGGGTCCCACTGGGGGTCTGCTCCCGGTAATTGGATCCTCACATACTCTTGGGGGTTTTGGTAATCAGCTGGAACATGTTCTTCCAGCCACTTAGTTGCTGCTTGGAGCACTCTCCTCCTGTCATCCGTGTTAAAGAGGTACATGAGCAATCATGGCAATCATGGCAATCAGCCCAGGTGGGGTTGTGGGTCTGGATAATAGTTTGGAGCAAATCAATTATATCTTGAGGCTTTTTGGTATAGGATGGGGTATTTTTGCAATTGAGGAGATCGGTAGATGTAAAAGGCTGGTACACAAAGGCACGCCTTTCCACCATATGCCCCTCCTTATGTACCCCAGTATACCGTTTCTCTCTCAGGGGCATTTGTATCCCAGTTCTAGGCCTCAAATAGGCTGCCAAGGGAGGGGTTTCTCCCGAGGTCTCGCATTCTTTTCTACGCTGGGTGGCCTAGGGGTATGTATGCCTTGTAGAAGCTTGGGTGCAGTGGGCTCAGGAGTGGGAGGCCCTCCTTCTTGGTGAAAGTGGGGGGCCACTGGCACCATTTCTTGCCATGAATCCTCTGATGTTGAGTCAGACAGGACTTTAGGAGCCTACTCCCTTCAGCAGGTGGAGCCGGATTCTTCCTTAGCTGTCTGTCGCTTTGCCACTAGTACTTCTACTGCCTGTCCTCCTAACCACGGTGGGGGTCTAAAACCTGCTGTAACCAAGTGTCTATGTATGGAAACTGCTCTAGGTATCCTTTACCAGTTACCTTGTGCCACACCTTTGAAACAAGGGACCTGTCTAGACTTCCTTCTGATGGCCAACCCACTTCTAATGCCAACCAGTCTATCTCACACAAAGTTCTAAGTTTTCCTGGCGTCATAGTAACTCCATAGTCTCCATTAAATCCTTCCTTGACATTTTTCAACATAGTTCCTAGCAGAGTGGACTTACTTTGCATTCCACCCATCTTCCTCCCGAGACAAAACACTCACACCACAAGAAGGAAAGGGTGGTCACTCACTCATCTCACCCGTCTCAAACTCAAGCACTCACTCACTTTCACTTTCCTTTTTGCAAATAAGTCAAGCCAAATTAAAATCAATACTGAGACCAAAGTGCCAATAAGGGCACACTGTGGTTGATCAGGCCACGCTTCCACTCAAGTGGAGTGGGCAAATTCCCAGGACCAGCCTGTCAAGCAGCTCAAACTGTCAAAATCAAGACCAAAACCAAAGCGCGTATAAAGGCACGCCGTGGGTGATCAGGCCAAGCCTCCACTCAGATGGAGTGGGCAAGATCCCAGGACTGGTCCTACCGTATTCCAGAAGTCCAGACTCCAAGCGCCAGTTCCTTCCTGGTGTTCAGCTTCTGCATTGAACCTCTGCGGGGGCCTGCCGTGCACTGCTCTGACGAGGCGTTCCACCTGGGCAAATGCCTACCCCAGAGCGCTCTCAGGATCTGTGTCGCTCAAGCTGGCTGGAGTCCCTACTTCAAAGGGCAGGCCTAAGCTGCCTAAGGGGCTGCCTCAACCGTCTGTCAACCACCTGGCTTCCTGGTCAGGGCACCAAGAAATGTAGCAGGACGAGCCGTGGACAAAACCCCTCAGACACCAGGTTAAGGAAGGATTTGACTTTATTCAGCTGTGAGCCTCGGGAGAGGCTCACGTCTCAACGGCTGGTAGCTTTGGCAGACCCGCCTCTCAAGAACCGAGCTCCCTGAAGCCAGAGTTCCTGGCCACTTTAAGGCCTTACAACGCTAAGGGGTTCCACGTGAAAGGGTCGTGAGAGATTGAGAGCACATGTTGTTAGATTGGGGGTTAATCTTGTAACCTCAGGCCTGGTCATCGGTAGCACTGACTGGTCTTGCCACTGACTTCATTCCTGCTGTTTTTCAACTTTTTCTTCCTCCTTCTCTTCAGAGACAGGAGACAGTAAGAGAAATGGCCTCTCTCCTCATTATGACGTGTAAATATTGCCCAACTTTCTACTAGGGACCCTACTTCTGGCCCTTCACTGACTTATTAATCCTAAAGGAGGAAAACCCATAATAATTGCTTATTTCTTTCATTGCACTCAGAAAAATCAAGGCCAGGCACAGTGGCTCACACCTGTAATCCCAGCACTTTGGGAGGCCAAGGCAGGTGGATTGCTTGAGCTCAAGAGTTCAAGACCATTCTGGTCAACATAGTGAGACCCTGTCTTTACAAAAAATACAAAAATTAGCTGGGTGTGATGGTGCATGTCTGTGTTCCCAGCTACTAAGGATGGTGAGGTGGGAGGATTGCTTGAGCCCAGGAGGCAGGGATTGCAGTGAGCCAAGCTCATACCACTGTACTCCAGCCTAGGTGACAGAGTGAGACTCTATCTCAAGAAAAAAAAAAAAAAATTTAAATGAAAAGAAAAATCAGTAAATTAGTTGGCTCAATGAATACAAAATTTGTTTTGTTTTGTTTCTTTTTTTGTGATGGAGTCTCACTCTGTCACCCAGGCTGGAGTGCAGTGGCACAATCTCGGCTCACTGAACCTCTGCCTCCTGGATTCTAGTGATTCTCCTGTCTCAGCCTCCCAAGTAGCTGGGACTATGGGCGTGTACCACCACACCTGGCTAATTTTTGTATTTTTAGTGGAGACAAGGTTTCAACATGTTTGCCAGGCTAGTCTCAAACGCCTGACCTCAAGTGATCTGCCTGCCTCGGCCTCCCAAAGTGCTGGGATTATAGGCATAAGTTACCACGTCCAGCCCCCAGTGAATACAAAATTCAACAAATGTTAGTCAAAGGCTCTTACGGAAAAGGCTTGTTGCCAGACTGGAGGATGACACACTAATGTTAGTGTCCTAGAAGATGCACACTTGGCACCACATAGGTCAGTTCCAACCAGAAGTTGATTTCTGGACCTCAGGGGCACATGTGGTTTAGCAGCTTTCTCTATGAAGCCCAGTAACTACGTCCACTGTTATGTAAATCTCTTCCCAACTTTGGGTTCAGTGACTTCACATTGGTAGCCTGAAACTGGCCATGCTGTGAGTATTTACACTACAGAAATTGGCAAACACCATAAATCAGCACATCGCTGCATTGAATTCCTCGAGTTGAGGTGGTATCTATAAGCTCAGTCTCATACCATAAGCTGAGGGGCACTCACTGGGTCAACAGAGATATTTGGGCATTTAAGGAGTTACAGCACCAGGGGCATTTGCCCCCTACTCCACTGGACACATGTCCTTGCAACACTGTCCATTTCCATGTGGCTGGCTTTGGGTATGGCTGACCTGCTAGGAGGTTCTTCTTGCTCCTGTTTCAGCAGTCAGTCTATCTTCCAGACACTGGACAAACCTCTCCATGGTTTCTCCATGGCTGGAGTTATGCTTAGAGTTGAGGCTTACAGGTGCTGAGTCAAGGCAACAATGAAACAGACACAAAAGTCCAACGAAAGAGGAAAACAATGCATATTTGGTAACTGAAAAGGGGGTGGAGATGGGCTTTCTTATTTTCGACTGAAATTATTGGCATGGTTGAATTCGTAGACGTCCTCCCCACCTCTATCTAGCTCTCCCCTAGCAGAATTCTGTAGCCACTAGTGCAGTCCCACTCCTTTTCTCTTCAACTGTCCTTATGAGGCTTAGCACACCTTGTCATAAAGACCAAGCAATAGAAAACTAGGGAAGGGAAAATGGAAAACCAGCTTGCCTAGGAAGCAGAGAACACCATTTGAGGAGGGAGGTGGAGGTGCTGGAGCAGCTACGGGGTAGGAGAGAAGTAGATGGGGGAAAACAGGGGATTAAACACATTATTTTACTATTCTCTGAATAGGTAATGTATACACATGGCACACAATTACAGAGGTCTCCCACCTCCCCTCACCTGTGCACCCAGCAGCCCCATTTCCTCCCTAGAAATAGCCTATGTCATCAGTTCTTCACATATCTCAGGGGTTCCTAAGAATATTCCATCTCAGGGGCTCTCAAGCTTCCCTGGTTGAGAATCACCTGAAGGGCCTGCGTAAGAACTGCTACCACCAGCCCCTGGGGGTTCTTTTCTGATTCAAAGGCTTGGTGAATTTGCCTTTCTTTCTTCCTTCCTTCCTTCCTTCCTTCCTTCCTTCCTTCCTTCCTTCCTTTTTTTTCTTCTTTCTCTCTCTTTCTCTCTCTTTCCCTCCCTCCCTCCCTCCCTTCCTTCCTTCCTTCCTTCTTTCTTTGGAGTTTCGCTCTTGTTGCCCAGGTTAGAGTGCAATGGCGCCATCTCGGCTCAACGCAACCTCCGCCTCCTGGGTTCAAGCGATTCTCCTGCCTCAGCCTCCCGAGTAGCTGGGATTACAGGCATGCACCATCACGCCCGGCTTTTTGTATTTCTAGTAGAGACAGGGTTTCTCCATGTTGGTCAGGCTAGTCTCGAATTCCCAACCTTAGGTGGTCCACCCCCCTCGGGCTCCCAAAGTGCTAGGGTTACAGGCGTGAGTCACTGCACCCAGCCTGGGGATCTGCATTTCTAACAAGTTCCCAGGTGATGCTGATGCTGCTGGCCCAGGGATTGCACTTTGAGAACCACAGTTCTGGAGGTATTCATAGAAACCCTTTCAATACTCTCTCTCTCTCTCTCTCTCTGAAGTAATTTGAGTATCTGTTTCCAGCAATGGAAATTCCTCTAAGACAGCATTAATACAGCACAATTCCTGCCTGTGGGCCTTCCCTATGGTGGACTCTTCATCTGGAATACTCTCATCCCTAACCTCCACATGTCCAAGGCCCAGTTCAATGGCCATTTCCTCCAGGAAGTCTTCCTTGGTTCTCTCGCTATACTGGAAGAAGTTTTATGACTCTTTACATTTCCATAGGAGTGTTTGTCTGCATTCTTCTAGGGGTACCTGTTATTTATTAGAACAAGATGTAAAAATGGGGCTCTCTTTCCCTCAATTGTTATAATTTTTGTTAAAGTGATATCAGATCCCAAAATAAGTTTGAGAGAGATAATCAAATGTAGCGTTTAGGTTTCAAGATTCTTAGTCCTCCCTCCCCTGGTCAGCTTGGGGACTATAGAATGCTTGAGGTAATTTTTGGATGATTTCTTGGGAGAGGACTATGCTGTAAGCCTACAAGAGAAAAGGAGAAATCAAACGGGGGTGTCGCTTCCATCCCCTGCAGCCTAGAAAGCCTGTGTGTCAGTGGCCACTTGACAGCTTGATGAGGGTTCTCTGTAGCTGGGGGACTCTGGGGACCCGGGCCTGAGAGAGCCAAAGCAGCCTGGAGCCAGGCAGAGAGAGAGAAGGAATTGCCCTCCACCAAAGGCAGAGCATGGGGAGCATTGTTGCTTCTCGAGGACCAGTGGAAAGTCTCCAAGACAACCATTATGGGGGCATCTGAAATCCCACCCAATATGGCCAGGCTGGTAGGGGCTGTGCGGTGACCTCAGCTGAAAGGAAGTGCGAGGTGAACTTCACATTCCCATGGCTCCACAGGGCAGAGTCCTGGGAATGGTGGACAAGCCCCCAGGTTGGGGGATCTCTGAGGATCACCCAAAGCACCCACGATCACAAGAGTCACCTTTACTCACCTGCTATCCAGAGGACCTTGAGAATTGGAGACAAGGGCACCACCTTGTGATTTTACCCTTTCTCCTATGGGCAGGAAGCTCATTTACCTGCTGATGTGAAAAGGTGGGGTCTGGAGAGAGAGAGTGAGAGAGAAAAGCTACCGCATCTCCCTTCTCAGGTGGCTGGGGAGATGGAAGAACATGTAATGCCCCATCAAGTTCAAAGTCTTGATTATGATTTAACACTGGACATTCTCCTGAAAGGAGACAGTGGTTGTAACTCAGAGGGGCAAAGGACTGTAAGACTGCTGTTTCCTGAAGGTAGCAAGACAGGGCATAGTCCCGCTGAAGTTTCATCAGGGGCAGGCAGAGTCATTCTTTTTATTGTTATGCATCATGTTTGCTTAAAGTTCCACACACACACTGCATAAGCTTTTTCTCTCCCTCACTATGCCATGAACTCCCTGATATCATGGCATATAACACCTTTGTGTTCCTTTAGGTGCCTAGCACCATATCTGGCACATACAAGTCTACAGCTGATAGTTGCCCATTTATTCATTGATCCTTGCCTTCAACATGTATTGAGAGCCCATGTTGGGTGGTAGCAAGAGAGCATGAAATGAAATGCATGTGACTTGTGTTCCAGGAGCTTGCTGTCTGTAGGCGAGGTATACGAGAAGTGTCTGCAGAACCTCACCGCACTCCAAGGGGAACAAATTCAAGCCCATGGGCACCAGGCAGGAACGTGAATAAGAGAGGCAGTCTCTAACTGTGACACCTTGGGCAAGTCTAAGACAATAGGCGTGTTGGCAATTCTGGCAGAACAGGGCACCCACCATGCCCCTCAGAAGGTGGCAGCCGTTCTTTATTACCTTATGAGAATCCAAAACCACTGTTGCCAGATTGCCTGCTCCTCCAAAAAGAGTTCGAAATCGGGAGTTTCATGTAAAATGTCACCAAAAACACCACATCTGTAGGTTCGTTCATTCCAAGGGTCACCATCCGGGGCCACTGTGCTGTTGTTGTCTCTCTCCCTTGGTGTTCCTGTTTATGAAGGGGGGGGGGTGCCAGTAATTGTGAGCCACGTGCTGCTTCTTTAGGAATTAATTAGTCAGGGATTTGGAGCCACTTTATACAAAGAACTTAACTTTGTTAAAACACTCCTTGGCCCAAAGAAGAGATATTTTTAAAATCCCAACCCTAAGTGCTTATTCTGCTAAAATGTACAACAGATAAAATGAAAAGAGCTTGCTTCCTGTTTCAGAAGAGCCCCTGGCCTCTACAATCTGACTACAGGGAAGGGGGCTTTCCCGCCAGTGGTATGACAACAAGCCACAGACTTATCAGACCAAGTCAGAGTTTGAAAGGAACTAGTTGATAAGTTGCATTCACTGCAGCTTTATTACCTGGAAAATAGTTGCATCCGTTGGAGATGTAGTGACAGCTTCTAGGGCTGGTCCCCCATGGTGGGGCTCTCCTTTGAGGCCCTGCTCGGACACTGCTGGGATCCAAAGGCCCAGGAGCCAGACTGTAAATGGAGCTAGAGAAGTCCTGGGAGACAACACAGCAGGCAGCCTAGGACAGTTGGCTACCTGACACACGTCTCCATGTTCTGGGTCCTGTTCTGGGGACAGTCCCAGGGGTAGCAATCTATACAAATACAATGTATGACTGCCTTGAGGTAAAACAAGGCCATGTTTCTCATTTTTATCATTAACTCCCATCTACCTTTATTAGCAGGAAATCTGATTCTCTAAACATCCCTTTAAACGTCCTAAGAATCCTAAGCACTTGGTTCCAGGAAGTCAGTACTGCATCTGCAGGCCTGATGGAGAGAACGGCGAAGCTCCCGACGATTGTTTCGGTGGCTGCCACAAGGTGTTGTTGTGGGAGACTGTTTTTGTGCAGGCCTGCACACAGCTGCCCTACACTTTGGACGGATGCCCTTGCTGGTGCAGGCAGGTCTTTGCCAGCCCACAGTAGTGCCACATGCCTGGCAGTGTGAAGAACGTGCAGGGCTGTAGGCCAGCACTTATTGTAGCACAAATTGGAATGGGGAGGGGGCGAGGGTGTGTCTAACCCGATTTCTCAACTGGTCACTCTGAGATATCAGGTGGGCCACCAGAAATTCTGTTTCCATAAAGATTCCATAACTTTCTAGAAGGGCAGCAAAACTTTGAGACTGGCCTGCGCTAAGAGAAGGCCGTGAGCGTGGTTAAGAGGACAGATTTTGAAATCAGATCTACCTTGGCTCAAATTTTGACCCTTTAACACCTGTGTGATTTAGGGCAAGTTGTTCAGTGTTTCTGGGCGTCAGCTTCCTAGTCTATAAAATAAGGATAAAAACACCTATTTTATAGGTTGGAGAGCTAAGCCATGTAAAAAGCTCAGCGTGGCGTCTGACCATGCCAGATTCACAACGAAAATGGCCACTGTTGGGGCGAAGGAAAAAACTCCACTGTTGCCCTCTGAAGGTTTGCTGAAAATTCGACTCACAAAAGGCAGATTAAGTGGAGAAAGAGCATACAAATTTATTTTATTTTATTAGAGTTAACGTGACACGGGAGCCTTTAGGGTGAAGACCCAACCCCCAGTGGGGTGTAGAGGCTTATATGTTCTACTTCTTTGTTTTCTCTAACTTGCTTCAGAGGAAGACACCCTTCTTCTCAGGGGAAAGGGAGATGGGGAAGTGTGGATGATTTTAGAGGAGTAATCTTTTTTCCTATAATATGGATTCAGTTAATGAAAACTCAGGGAACGTGCTAAAGGCAATTGTTTTCTTCTTTGGTAGGTGCAGACTTTAGGCAGATAAGGGAGCTTCAGAGAACAGCGTCCTCCTATGCTTTGGGAGAGATGGGTGGGGAAGCAGAGGTCAGAGAGACCTTGAGGCTCCTTTTTCAGTTCAACATGTACAAATGGCCATATTTTGGGGTATTGGTTTCTGAGCCCCAATACCACTCATAGGTGTTTTATTTGGGCATTAATTGTGCCAGTTTTTTAAAAAAAAAGAAAAGACCTGTTATAATTTGAAAACTGCAGAGAATGAGTACATTTTAGCTAGAAATTTTGATAAACTGGTTGTATTGAATAAGGCTTTCAACCTGTTTTATATATATATACACACACACACACACACACATATATATATGTATATATATATATACTTTTTTTTTTTTTTTACTGATCAGCACAGGAGTTTTGACCTGCTCAGTTTCCGACCTGGGCTGGTTTACTCCTCCTTAGGCAACCTGGTGGCCCCCCTGCTCCACTTAGTGCAGACACCTAATGGTCACAGTGCACTACAGCCCAAAGCTTCTGGGCTCCAGCACTGTTCCCGCCTCAGCCTCTCCAGCAGCTATGACTGCAGGTGTGCATCCACTGCACCCAGCTATATTCTTATTTTTAATGATCAAAATCATAGAACAAATGTTTACTCTTAAATCCTATTCAGCGATGACCTTGTGTAGTACTTGACATAGAGTTAAGTCATCACAGTGTCTGGTTTTTAGCTCTTGCGCTCTTAGACGACATAAACGCAGACAGTCATGAAAGGGCTGCCCAGCCCACGCTCCCACCTCTGAGCCCTTACATAAGCTCTGCCAGGTTTACCTTCCTGCTCCGGACTGATTTCTCCATAGAGGACCTTGCCTCCTGCTTTGCTGAAAAATCAGAAGCATGAGGCAGGAACTGCCTCAACTTCCTGCTGCCAAATCTCAAGTCTCCTGAATCCAGCTTCCCACTATGCCCTTCCTCTCATCCAGGTGGAGCAGTCCCTCAAGGCCAGCCCCCCCAGACCCTTTTACCTCTTTCCTCCTGCCTTCTCAGTACGCTTGCATTAACTCCAGATCACTCTGTATTTTCAACCTCACTTTTTCCCGGATTCTTCCGATTGACATCGGACTATGTTCAAAATTCATTAAAGATAAGAAAGTGAAGATCCTTTTATCCACCACTATTAATGAGGAACAGGTTTGACTGCTATAAAGGCCCCAAATAATCGAATCCACTTAAAAAACTTAAACAAGATGGAAGTTTACTTATTTGTCACATAAGCTGGCAGGGCGGAACCTCAGGGGCAGGGACTTCAGCTCCTTAAGGGTCCTCACTCTGCCATTCCTAGGGGTGGCCTTGTCTCCACAGTTCATGATAACTAGCACTGCTGTAAGCAGCATCGGGAAAGAGGGATGGGGAGATGGAGAGCCCTACCCCATGAGGGTATGACTTCCACTCACCTCCCGACAGGCCAGAATTTAGCAACATGGCCATGCTCAGCTGCAAGGAATGCTGGGGATCAGAGCCATTATTCTGGTACCCAGTTGACATCGTTTGGATATTTGTCCCTGCCCAAATCTCGTGTCGAAATGTAATCCCCAGTGCTGGAGGCGGGGCCTGGTGGGAGGTGTGTGGAGCATGGGACGGATCCCTCCTGAGTGGCTTGGATCATCTCCTTGGTAATAAGTGAGCTCACAGTTTAGTTCACACAAGATCTTTTCTTTATAAATCAGTGAACCAATGAAACCTCTTTTCTTTATAAATTACCCAGTCTCAAGTATTTCTTGACAGCAATACAAGAATGCCCTAATATACCAGTTAAACATAGAGGCTCTATTACTGTACCAGGAGTGAGAATAGGTATAGAGTACAGCAAGCAAGTCTGCTCCCACATACCATATCCCCGCCAAGACAGCCCAATCTCTATTTTCTCCTCACCCCAAGTTTTCAAATGAGTTGTCCACACTCATCATCTCTACTTCCTCTCTGTGTTTGTTTTCCACATAGATGAGAATTTGCAAAAGTGTTTTGAAGCAAGGGAGAATGTTTTTTCTCATGTCAGATGGGTAACGTGCTGACATATAACAATGTTTGAGGGAGGCACATCTCACTCATAAGCACGAAAACCCAGTCGTTACACGTAACTGCAAAAGGATCAGAGAGAATATTACACAACTTCATTCTGTGAAGGTGGGACTAAGGGTGGGTTGATCTGCTTAAGAAGACCTGGAAGGTGAGGTCCAGGGAGCTAAGTAAAGCCACGGAAGGAGACGTTGTTGTCCAGGAATGGGCTGAGTCAAGGAGACAAAACCAGGAGGCAACCCATGCTGGGGGCTGAGAGAATTGGATCTTGTGTGAAACTGAAGGAAGGAGGAGGGGACACACATGGTGGGAAGAGGGGATCAGACAAGGGTCAGGGAGGCAGATGGGAGGCAGTGAGGGTGCCTTTAAATTCCTGATCTCATGCTTTGTAAATGTGGTGATGGGGGTGCCTTTTCACGTGGTACCAACTGTGCTTTCCCAGAATGGGGTAGCTCCTTAAAGGAGACATACAGAGAAGGACGAATTTTTTTTTTTTTTTTTTTGAGTCAGAGTCTTGCTGTGTCACCCAGGCTGGAATACAATGGCACGACCTCGGCTCACTGCAACCTACGCCTCCCGGGTTCAAGTGATTCTCCTCTCTCAGCCTCCCAAGTAGCTGGGATTACAGGCACCCACCACTGTACCCAGTTAATTTTTTTTTGTATTTTTAGTAGGGACGGGGTTTCACCATGTTGCCCAGGCTGGTCTTGAACTCCTGACCTCAAGTGATCCACCTGCCTTGGTCTCCCAAAGTGCTGGGATTACAGCTGTGAGCCACCGCACCCGGCCAACAAAATTCTTATGTGCATTGATTTTTCTCTACTTAGATCTGTTCATACTTATGGTGTTTATTAGGTAACCCATGCTTGGAGCATTGCAGATGAAACTTATGAAATCTTTGAAAACATAGCCTTTCATATCAATGCAAAGCACACATTAAGATAAATCTGGGGTCCAGGCATGGTGGCTCACTCCTGTAATCCCAGCACTTTGGGAGGCCAAGGTGGGCGGATCACCTGAGGTCAGGAGATCAAGACCAGCCTGGCTAACAAGGTGAGACCCCGTTTTTACTAAAAATACAAAAAATTAGTCAGGCGTGGTGGTGCATGCCTGTAATACCAACTACTCAGGAGGCTGAGGCAGGAGAATTGCATGAACCCCAGAGGCGGAGGTTGTAGTGAGCCGAGATTGCACCATTACACTCCAGCTAGGGCAACAAGAGCAAAACTCCATCTCAAAAAAAAAAAAAAAAAAAAAAAAGAAGGAAAGAAAGAGAGAGAGAAGTCTGGATAATTTCTGAGTCACACTGCCAGGGATCAAATCCTGACTTCTATACGAATTCGCTCTGTGGCTTTGGGCAAGTGACTTCACCCCTCTATTCTTAATTCATAAAGTGGAGATAATAAGAATACATCTAGTTCCAGTAAGGTTGTTGAAACTAACGTAAAACTCAATCCAAATGGGCTTTAACAGGAAAAGGGAAATTACAGGCTTACGTAATTCAAAAGATCTAATGGTAGCCTTCAAGTCTGGTTTGATCAAGGCTCCGGTTCAGTTTCTCTGAGATTTCCTTTGACTTTGATCATAGTAGCAAATTGGGTAGGAACGCAGATTTCCCTTTGCACAGCCTGCCATCTAGGAAAGGATGTTCACACCCAGAATTCCTGGCCGTGCTTCCAAGACTCAGTCTCGCTGGACTGGAATGGTGACCACCCACAGAACCTCACCGTGGGCAGGGTTGATGAGCTGAGCCTAGGGCCATACCCCACCCCTGGAGCCAGGTATGGAATTGGCTTCCCTGGAACCTGCTGGACTCCTTTCAGAAGTCAGAGGCTGCTGGGAAGAAGGAAGGGAAAATACAAGCACGGGAAGCAAGCTAGAGGAATTGTTACTGACCACAGGTTCTTAGGCGCCCATGCAATAGAAATCGACAGGAGGCCAAACAAGTTTCCCAGACAAGACTTCATGGGAGCTTGTGCTCCAACACAAGGAAACTAGCCCAGAAGCAAGAGTTCTTGGCTGGCCCCACTTAGGGGAGTGCCTTTCAGTGTCTTAAGGAGGGTGACATGCATAATTCATGAGGTGGGTGAGCTTCACTACATGTGTGGGGTGGAGTGCAGGGTATGCAGGCATGGTAAGGAATCATGCCAAGACATACTGTTGCATGAGCAGAAAACAGCAGATAAGCCCTCCCCTGGGCAGGGATTTTAGTATTATAATGAGGCAAGGGGCAAAGATCATTCTTCTGATCTTATGTGCATGCAGGCTGTGGGATTAACTCCCTTGAGTAAGATTTAGGGTGGATGCTGCTTATCTTAGTTTCTTCAAGGTTGCAAGGTCAGCAGGGATGCGCTGGAGTGATGGTGGTGCAAAGTCTGCTAATTGACAGGTGTGGGAGTTGGGGCCTCATCCCGGTGAGGGCCGAGTCCTGTCCCTATGCTGTGTCACAATCTGCTATATCCATGCACATTGTTTTGACCCAGCACTCCTCCCCCAGCAGTTATGGCCTTCTGGTGTCCTAAGTTAACCGTAAAGAAGCAAACATCGAGCTAGTTTGTCATGGGAAATTTTGACAGACTCAGAAAGAAAAAGGCATTCTAGGTCACAGCAATGCCATGTCTACACTCATTTCCAAGAGCCACATTGTAACCCACATGTGTATTGGTTGTGAAACTCTTAAACTCTTTCTCCAGGGCCAGAGTATGACTTCCGTGGGTCTCCATTTTTGCCTTCGTGGTGCCTTTCTTCTACAAAAAGTACTAAAAACTGTATTTTATTACTAAGTTGATACTGACAGAGTTCAAGACATAGTATCCACAAATATAGCACGCTGGCATTTGAGAAAACAGCAGAAGCAGGAAGGTCACTCTCACCTTCTCCGCACTGTCTCCCTGAAGAGGGCCTTAGAGAATTATCTGACCTTCCTCCGAAGAAAACCTTCATTCCAGAGGTGTCCTTCCTACACCCAAGGAAAGGAATGTCCTTTTCTCTGAAGACACAGGAACACAAAAAAGAATCTAAATAGGCCTTGCTAAATACTTTCCAGTTTAATATCATTAGATCATACTTTTTTATCCTCCAGTCATACTTCTGCATGGCTGTCTATAAAATACACAGTTTTTTCCTGTTTCTTTGGGCCTTCATTTCTGAGTGTTCCCATGTTACATAATTTTTTCTTTTTCTTTTTTCTTTCTTTTTTTTCTTTTTTTTTTTTTTTTTTGAGAGAGAGACAGGGTCTCACTCTGTCACCCAGGTTGGAGTGCAGTGGCACAATCATAGCTCACTGCAGCCTCAACCTCCTTGGCTCAAGTGATCCTACAGCCTCAGCCTCCAAAGTAGCTGGGACTACAGGTGTGCACCACTGCACCTGGCCAACTTTTAAAATTTTTAGTAGAGGCGAGGTCTGGCTATGTTACCTGACTGGCCTTGAACTCCTGGGCTCAAGTGATCCTCCTGCCTTGGCCTCCCAAAGTGCTGGGATTGCAGGCATAAGCCACTTTGCCCAGCCCACATAAAATTTGTATTAAATAAATTTGTGTGCTTTTCTCTTGTTAATCTGTCTTTTATTATAGGTGCCTCAGCCATGAACCTTGTGATGAGTGAGAAGCCTTTCTCCCCTACAGTATGTCTGTATTAACATTATATATTAAAACATTGCCTTCTAGTTAAAAAAAAAAAATTGAAACATTTTCATGAGCCACTAGAAGTATCACGAGCTCTGGGCTCTGCTCCAGCTGTGCCCAATAGATGGTTCCGCCCTGCCTTTATTCCCAATGCACCACAAGAGAAAAGTTTCAATGTGCACCTCGCAGAGAATTTCATCTTCTTTATGTTACCCACGGCATTTTCTGAGCAGCTTTCCTGGAGCTCCGTCTGCCATCTTGCTTATGAAAACCCCAAGTTGTGTAACGCTTACCTGACAGAATGGTAATCCAGATCTCCTTCAGGCTACAGGCAGATGGAGGCCTGCAGAGATGGCCGGAAAATAAGTAGCTGGAGTCCTAAAAGAGTGGAAAGGAAAGTGTTCTGTGCAGTGTTCAGGCACTGAAGCTGTCCTGTTAGTGAATGAGGAAAGAGGAAGAACCCTAAAATGATCCCAATGGCCTGCACACTTTCCTTCCTTCTGTTAAGTTTCTATAATCTTGAGTAGGTTCATCCTTTTATTAAAAAGTTTAATAAGCCAGGCATGGTGGCTCACGCCTGTAATCCCAGAACTTTGGGAGAAGGCGGGTGGATCCTTTGAGCCTAGGAGTTTCAGATCAGCCTGGGCAACAAAGTGAGACCCTCTTAAAAAAAAAAAAAAAAGAAGAAGAAGCCGGGCGCGGTGGCTCACGCCTGTAATCCCAGCACTTTGGGAGGCCGAGGCGGGCAGATCACGAGGTCAGGAGACCAAAACCATCCTGGCTAACATGGTGAAACCCCGTCTCTACTAAAAATACCAAAAAAAAAAAAAATTGCCAGGCGAGGTGGCGGGCACCTGTAGTCCCAGCTACTTGGGAGGCTGAGGCAGGAAAATGGCGTGAACCCGGGAGGCAGAGTTTGCAGTGAGCCGAGATTGGGCCACTGCACTACAGCCTGGGTGACCAAGTGAGACTCTGTCTCAAAAAAAAAAAAAAAAAAAAAAAAAGTTTAACCAGCCTGGGTAGGCTAGGTTATGCTGTGGTAACAAATGACGCCAAACTCTCAGTGCTTAAAACCACAAAGATTTATTTTGCATCCATTCTACATGTCCTTCTTGGGGTGGCTAGGGGCTGGTCTCCATGTCCTCCTCACTCGGAGACCCTAGCGGATGGAGTGGTGCCATCTGGAACCAGGACAGCAGTAGTGGTAGGAAGAAGGAAAATGTGGCAAATTGCAAATTGGTGGGTGAGCCCGCCACTGGGAAGCGACCTGTGTCACTTCCACTCACTTTTCTTTGGCCTCCAACACTGATTCAGAAGGCGGGGAATCAGACGATTCCACCATGCTTCCAGAGGGGCAGAATGAGAATACGCGATGGCCAGCCTCAATGATTGCTGCAATAATTTTCATCTTTTTTTTTCTTTATCCTTTCATTCTTACAAACCTTGCACATGGTGACCAATAGCTCCATTCTAGGGTGAAGGAAACAGCCTGAGTCTCTGATGTGGCTGGGGACAGGAAATGCACCCACCTGACAAGCTGCTGGTGACACCTGGTGGCAGCCCGGAAGCCCCAGACTCCTGAGGGAGGAGCGGTGTCCCTATTCTCCAGCCTCCAGGTGAGAGTTCCCAGCACTGGCCGGGTCTGCTAGGCTGAGCAGGTATCTGGGGGAGAGGACTGAGGAGTATGAAGGCCAAGGGCTCCCTGGGAGGGAAGAGAAGCTTTCTCCAGAGACGTTCACAGGGCGTGGGATCTTTAGTAGTAAAAGGAATGCAACCTGGCTTCTTGCTCCCAGCAGGTGAAGCCAGACATATTGTGACGTGCGGCAATCTAAATGACAAAATACCTTATGGACACGGTTGGGAAGTACAGATATTGACATTACATCATGTCCATTACATAAACTAAGTGAAAAAAGGTAGATACAAAAATTAGACTACAACGGACAGTTTGAAAAGAACGGGGTGTGTGTGTGTGGAGCAGATGTGAATCAGTCCACAAACTATATGAGCAAGACGTATTTGATTCCTTTATTTCCTTTTAATCAATTTAGTCCTGCCTCTGAGCTCTCATTCATCCCGATGAAAATTTGTCCCCAGTTATTTTTAGGGTTTCCCACTGCCATGGTTGTGGTGGGGTCTCTCGTCCATAGCTGCAAAACACCGGCATTGTCCTGTGATTTTTGAGTCCACTGATACAGCCTTCTTCCACTCCACACAGTCCCCGGAAGCCCCGCATCTGGCTGGGGTACATGAATCAACCTTGGTGGGCCCGGAGACTCGATTCCTCAGAGGCACGCTCTGCAGATGTCACCCCTGAAGTCTTGCCACCCACCCCGCCCATTCTCACCTTTCCTTTCTCCCTTCTTCCCTAACTCTCTCCCACGTGCCCCTCAGGACACATACTCTTGAATGAGTTTAAGTTTTTCGAGAGGAATTAGTACATCAGCCTTGCTGAAATAATCAAATAAGGGGATACCAGCAACATGGAAACCAGAAACTGGAAAATTCCCCCACTGGAACTTTTAGAAATGCTGAGCTTTCAAGAAATAAACAGGAAAAGGGAAAGAAGCCACCAGGTACCAAGTCCAGAGCTAAGACTTTATCCTGCTTAGGGATACAAGAAGCACTGGTGAGTAATGACACAGGTAGGCCAGGGGGTAAATCTTGAAAAACATTATTTCTAAAACTAATTTTGCATATATACAAATGAGATGGGACTAAAATACTGGATAACAATAATATGTAAGTTGGGAGAATAATGGCCTGGTTCAATATTTTAATGCCATTGAATCATTTAGGAGAGGAATAAAGACGTTAATTCACTTTATATTTCATAATATCAAATACGCATGTTCAAAACTTAGGATAATTATTAAAATAATAAACATTGGCTGGGTGCGGTGGCTCACGCCTGTAATCATAGCACTTTGGGAGGCCGAGGCAGGCAGATCACTCCAGGCCAGGAGTTCGAGACCAGCCTGGACAACATGGTGAAACCCTGACTCTACTAAAAACAAACAAACAAACAAAAAAAAAAAACTACAAAAATTAGCCAAGTGTGGTGATGCGTGCCCATAGTCCCAGCTACTCAGGAGGCTGAAGCATGAAAATTGCTTAAACCTAGGAAGCGGAGGTTGCAGTGAGCTGAGATCGCACCATTGCACTCCAGCCTGGGCAACAGAGCAAGTCTTTGTCTCAAAGTAATAATAATAATAATAAACATTGAGTGTACCTCTTCCACAGGGAAAGGAGCTTAAATAAAGCCGGATTTCCATCTGAAAAGGGAGATGGAGGGAAAATATGGGCAATAACATATGAAGTAAGAGTCAGAAAAAAATCTGTACATATAAATAGATGTATATGGAATCACCTCATAATGTTACAGTGGTTATTTATGGAGAGTGAGGTTGCAGGTGAGTTTTATTTTCGACCCCACCTCTGGTACTCACGACCTTTGTGTGGCATTCTCCCACACTGTAACAGGGCGAGTTTGGGTGACCTAAAGAATACAGCAGAAGTGAAGGTTTGTCACTCCCCACTGAAGCTATAAAGGGCTGTGGTTTCCGTCTTGGACACTGTCTCTCTTGCTTTTTCTCTCACATCATTTATTCTTAAGGGAAATTTTGTCCTGAGAAGTCCTATAGAGGGGCCCAGCCCTGGCCTCCTGCCAACAGCCACATGAGTGAGCTTAGAACCAGATCCTAGCAGACCATTGGTGCCATCCATCTGTAGTCCCAGCTAGTTGGGAGGCTGAGGCTAGAGGATTACTTGAGCCCAAGAGTTCAAGGCAGCCGTGAGCTATGATCACAATGCTGAAAAAGCAGCAGATCCTGCAATCTGCCAAGCCTTCACATGAGAATAGCCCTGACAACATCTGGTCTGCAACCTCCTGACAGTCCCTGAGTCAGAACGACCGGGCATATTTCAGACGAAACCATAAAAGGGGAAGGAAAGAAAGAACCACCCGGCTGAGCTGCTCTCAGTGATTGTGAGATAACAGATGTTTGATATTTTAAGCTGCTAGGTTTTGGAGATAACCTGTTACATAGCAACAAATAACCAACACAGTATTTTCCCCGCAATTTTTAACTTCTATATAATGTACATACATTGCCTTACAACCAGAAAAAAATGTTTTAAAGATCAAGTAAATCCTTCATTCCAGTGTGATACAGGACAACCTGTTCAGTTGTCTGATTACCATCACTGCTTTGCACATCTGTACCCACTGAAGTCCATGTGGTAAGACACCAGCTACACACCAGGGAGGCCTGAAGAGGGTTTGGTCTTAACTTGGTTTTGCCAGAGACCTTGGTGTTGCAAAACATCCCATAAAAAGGGATGATTCTTTTCATGTGTTGCAGGTCTTGCAAATGTAGCTAAAAATTAGTTAATTCCCTCAGGAAATTGGATAACTTTTAAACTTGGTTAACTGCCTCAAATGTCATATAAAATAATAAATACCATATGACTATTACCAATAGCTACACTTTGTTTATAGAGGATTTTCTTTTTCTTTTTCCTTTTTTTTTTTTTTTTTTTTTAGAGACAAGGTCTCCTTCTGTCACCCAGGCTGGAGTGCAGTGGTGCAATCATGGCTCACTGCAACCTCAACCTCCCCAGCTCAAATGATCCTCCCAGCTCAGCTTTTTGGGCACCTAGAACTACAGGCACGTGCCACCACACCCAGCTTGGATTTCACAAAATTGGAAACATTTTACTTTTGAAGGTCAGTGGGCCTAGAACAAAATGTGGCATGGTAAGAGAATGCTGTCCTTGAACCTGAAGCCTTCCCTCTGCCAGGAACAGCTCTGTGGCTCTGCAACAAGTCACTTTGCCTCTCTGGTCAGTTTCCTCAGATGTAAAACAGTAGTGTTGAATATACTATCTCTAAGGACTCCAAAAATTTGTTACCCTATAATCTTGCTTTAACCTACCATGGTATTTTGGCTCTTGAATGACAAGCCTGAGCCCCCACTCATGATGGACGTTGCACGACCCAGTATGGAGGACACTACATGCATGTGGCTATTTAAATTCAAATTAACTTAAATGAACTAAAATTAAAATTTATTTCTCTGTTGCAGTAGCCACGATTCAGGTGCCCCATAGCACCTGCAGCCTGTGACAATGTATAACACAGCGCAGAGTTAGAGCACTTCCACTATCACAGAAAGTTCTACTGGACAGCTGCTCTAGGGCCTCACCTCTCCAAGTGTGGTCCACGAACCAGCAGCACCACATTATCTGGGAGCCCTTAGAAATAAAAGTAGACTCTCAGGTCGGGCACGGTGTCTCATGTCTGTAATCCCAGCACTTTGGGAGGCTGAGGCAGGCGGATCACCTGAGGTCAAGAGTTCAAGACCAGCCTGGTCAACATGGTGAAACCCGTCTCTACTATAAATACAAAAATTAGCCAGTCGTGGTGGCAGGTGCCTGTAGTCTCAGCTACTTGGGAGACTGAGGCAGGAGAATCGCCTGAATTCAGGAGGCAGTGAGCTGAGACTGTGCCATTGCACTCCAGCCAGGGCAACAAGAGTGAAACTCTGTCAAAAAGAAAGAAGAAAGAAAGAAAGAGAAAGAAAGAAAGAAAGAAAGAAAGAAAGAAAGAAAGAAAGAAAGAAAGAAAGAAAGAAAGAAAGAAAGAAAAAAAGAAAGAAAGAAAGAAAGAAAGAAAGAAAGAGAGAGAGAGAGAGAGAGAGAAAGAAAGAAAGAAAAGGAAAGAAGGAAAGAAAGAAAGAAAGAAAGAAAGAAAGAAAGAAAGAAAAGAAAGAAAGAAAGAAAGAAAGAAAGAAAGAAAGAAAGAAAGAAAGAAAGAAAGAAAGAAAGAAAGAAAGAGAGAGAGAAAGAAAAGAGAAAAGAAAAGAGAAATGTAGACTCACAGGCCCTACCCCAGCTCAGCTGAATCAGAATCTGGATTTTAACAAGATCCCCAGTGCCTCCTGCAGGTGTGAGTTTGAAAAGCCCTGCTATAGGCAATGTTCTCCACTGAGCAGGTGACTGGAAGGACAGAGTGGTGGTTAGAGGTGTGTCCTCGGCTGGATGCAGTGGTTCATGCCTGCAATCCCAGCACTTTGGGAGGCAGAGGATGGAGGATCACTCGAGCCCAGGAGTTCGAGACCAACCTGGGCAACATGGGAGACCTCGTCTTTACAAAAAAAAAAATAAACAAAATTAGCTGGGCATGGTAGTGCATGCCTGTGGTCCCAGCTATTTGGGAGGCAGGAGGATTGCTTGAGTCTGGGAGGTCAAGGATGCAGTAAGCCAAGATCATGCCACTGCACTCCAGCCTGGGCAATAGAGTAAGACCCTGTCTCAACAAAAAAAAAAAAAAAATGTGGCCTCTGTGGCCACACTCTGTGGATGTGTAGCCCGGCTATCTCTTAGCTGTGCAACCTTAGGCAAATGTCTTAACCCTTCTGGGCCCCAGTTTCCTTATTCGGAAAATAGTATCCATCTCATGGGAAACTCTGAGGCCATAACAATATAAAACAATTATCACAGTGCCTCTCTAACACACAGTAAGTGCTCTTTAAATGACAGTTTTGTTATTTTGGGGTTCTGTGAGGTTTCAGGTTTCTGCCAGCCCCAAGCCTTGAGATCCAATGCAGACAACAGGCCAAGAGCGGCTCTTCTTTCTGCCACAGGGTGGCGCTGTGTCACAACGTCCTTTCCCCTCCCGCAGACTTCGAGCTGGCTCCCCGGCAGGAAACCAGAATTTGAGATTTCCGCCGTCTCTGTTTCCGATTACTAAGCACGACCGGGCAGCCTGGACACCGATCCAAGTATTCATCTGGCAGATAATAGGAAAACAGGCCTCAGCTTTGTATCCAGTTGGAATACGAAAGTAAGGGTCGAACCAAGAGTTCAATAAGGACTGTGTGAAAGTGGTCGTGGAAGCCAGAGACTCCTGATGGAGGGCTGGGGGCAGGGACGTTTCGGATTTTCTAGATCAGCTGTGCAAAGACTTGTGTTCCTTGTCCCACGTGTGCAAACTACAGCCCTTTGCTGGCCAAGCATATGGGTGTATGTAGGGGGGTGTGTATGGGAGGTGTGGGTGTGATACGGAGAGAGAGAGGATTTTTAATTTTTTGAAACACAGTCTCACTCTGTTGCTCAGGCTGGAGTGCGGTGGTGCAATCACAGCTCACTGCAGCCTCAACCTCCCTGGCTCAAGCAATCCTCCCATCTTAGCCTCCTGAGTAACGGGCCAAAGGCGTATGCCACCATGCCCGGCTAATTTTTTATTTTGGGTAGAGATGGGAGTCTCCCTAAAATCCTGGGCTCAAGGGATCCTCCTATCTCAGTCTCCCAAAGTGCTGGGATTACAGGTATGACCCACTGTGCCTGGCTGGGATTTTTTAAAGGAGTCAATTTCTAAAGTTTCTCAAACTCGAGCCTACATCATTGTCACCTGGGGGGCTTGATTGCTGGGCCCTAGTCTCAGTATTTTCAATTCAGTGGGAGGTCTGGCCTGAATAATTTGCATTCCAAACAAGTTCCCAGGTGATGCTGAGGCTTCTGATCCAGGGACCGCCCTTAACTACGCTAAACTGAAAAGCTCACCTGGACCAAATTAGATACTCCTAGTTCAAGAGAAGGACATGGCTCCAGAGGAAATTCCTTTAACCCCCCACCCATGGTGACACCCTCAGCACTCTCAGGAACCTCTTAAGGCCCCCTTGGGCCATGTCAGGGGACTTGTCAGCCCAAAACCCCATGTGGACAGGAAAGGTGGCTGCAGGGCCAGGAGCCAGGTCATTCCCGAGTTATACTCCCCCCTTCCCTCCAGGCTCTTAATTCATAACTCTTGCTCTGTCCTGAGAAGGTTGATTAAGACCCTCAAAACCCTGCTTAGTCCCACTTTTGGCACCAAACCTGCAGAGAGCACCCTTTTTTCCTGATGCCACCAGTCCAAAGCAGAGTCATTTCCCCTAGAAATAGGAGGAAACAGCAGAGGTCTGGATGATTCTGATGGGGGCGTTGGACATTTCAGAGGGAGGGTAGACAACTCAGATGGGACCCCCACTGGTTGATATGGGCTGATTGGAACACTCATGACCAGAGAGAGAGTCCTGGGAGCGAGCCTTGGTCCTCCTCTGAGTTCCTCAGGTATCAGGGCCTCTGCATGTATGGCACTGATCACATACTGCCTGGTCATGAGTCGTGAGCTTTGCCATTCTTTCAGAAAGAGTATGTGACCCACTCAGGATGTGCCAGGCTCAGCACCAAGCTTGAATGGGAGCCTACATCCTCACAATGGGGAAAACATGCAGATGTCGAAGCACATCTCACATATGTGTAGTGGGCCTGTGTATGCAGCTGCCAGGCTCTGGGCCATCTTTGAGTTCCCCTAAAACCTGGTTTTAGGTCCAAGGTTTAGGTCCAAGCAGTGCAGTGAGGCCCATTGGTGGGCCATGAGATGAGTAAGGGAGGCCAGAAGCTAATGTTTTAAGTCTAAATAGTTTTAAGGAATAGCTATCTTTTTAAGGTTGAGATGAAGATGAAATAAATTTGATAAAAGTAAGATGAGTTGCTTTAGAGAACAATAATGGGCTATAGGGTCAGTGCTTATCTGAAGTTTGGGAAACACTGGCCCACAGAATTCACACATGCAAAAGTGTGGGTAAGTAACAGAGACTTCACTGGAGACTTCATGGTAGAAATTGAGGAGGGGTCTTCATGTAGCACAGCCCCCATCCCACACAGCCACAGGATCCCACAGGAGTCATTTTCGTTCTTCCCAAGTCCATTCATGGCCACACAGTCACTGGATCTTTCTGTGTTTTTGTTTTGAGACAGGGTCTTACTTGTTGCCCAGACTGGAGTGTAGTCATGCTGTCTCGGCTCACTACAGCCTTAACCTCCCTGGGCTCAGGTGATCCTCCCACCTCAGCCTCCCAAGTAGCTGAGAACACAGGCATGCACCACCATGCCTGGCTAATTTTTTGTATAGACAGGGTTTTGCCATGTTGCCCAGGCTGGTCTCAAACTCTTGAGCTCAAGCCATCCTCCCCCCTCAGCCTCCCAAAGTGCTGAGATTACAGGTGTGAGCCACTGTGCCCAGCCCACTGGGTCTTTTCTTCTCTTTTTTTTTTTTTTTTGAGACAGAGTCTTGCTCTGTTGCCCAGGCTAGAGTGCAGTGGCACAATCTCAGCTCACTGCAAGCTCCAACTCCCGGGTTAAAGAGATTCTCCTGATTCTCCTGCCTCAGCCTCCCAAGCAGCTGGGACTACAGGTGCCTGCCACCACGACCGGCTAATTTTTTGTATTTTTAGTAGAGACGGGGTTTCACTGTATTAGCCAGGATGGTCTCGATTTGACCTCATGATCCGCCCGCCTTGGCTTCCGAAAGTGCTTGGATTACAGGCATGAGCCACCGCGCCCCACCTGGGTCTTTTTTTTTTTGTCTGTGTTTCTGCCACTTGGGTCCAGATTCCTGGCTCCAAACAAGGGCCAGACCCTACATCACCAACTTCAGTTCTTTCCCTTTATTATGAAGAAGATTCAGCTGTCTCCCAAATTCCACCCCAAACTCTGGAACTGGGGAAAGCTTATCCATTTTTTTAAAAAATGCTTTATTAATGAAGATAGTAATGCAAAATGGTGCAACTACTTTGAAAACAGTTACGCAGTTTCTTAAAATGATAAACATACACCCACTGATAACTCAGCCATTCTACTCCTAGGTATTTACTGTATTCACCCAAGATGATATATGCCCACAGAAAGACTTGTACAATGATGTTCATAACAGCTTTCTTAGCAATGGCTGAAAACTGAAAACAACCCAAATGTCCACCAGCAAGTGAATGGATAAACAAATTGAGCTGTTCCTAGTCGATGAAATACTCTCAGAAATTAAAAAGGAATGAACTATTGGTAATTCAATGATATGGATGAATTGCAGAACAACTACACTGAGTGAAAGCAGCAAGACAAAAGGAATACATACTATATTATTCCATTCAGATAGCATTCTAGAAAGTGGGCCAGGTGTGGTGGCGTGCACCTGTGGCCCCAGCTACTTGAGAGGCCAAAGTAGGAGAATCACTTGAGCCCAGGAGGCAGAGGCTGCGGTAAGCCGAGATCGTGCCACTGCACTCCAGCCTGGGTGACAGAGGGAGACTCTGTCTCTGAAAAAATACGAAATAAAAATAAAGGAAAAAGTGTAAGGGCCCTTTCCACAGACACAGCACAGCCTTAATCCTGCTCCCCAGAGCCGACTACTGTTAGCAATTTACTGAGCAACCTCTCAGGTTATTTCTTATGAATACACATGAATTTATAGAGATTTTATTTTTACAGAAACAGGATTATACCGTACATATGGTTCTGCAACTGCTTTTTTATGAAATGATGTGAGGGCCTTGGAGAAATAAAGTTTAACTCCAATGTACACTTTGACATGATTATGCTCTCCCCTTGCCACAGGCCTTGGGAGAAATTAGACTAAGCCAAATCAGGTAGCCACTCTTGAGAAAAGTGTACAGCTAGGCTGGACGTGGTGGCTCACACCTGTAATCCCAGCACCTTGGGAGGCTGAGGCAGGAGGATCACTTGAGCCCAGGAGTTCAAGACCATCCTGGGCAATAGAGTGAGATTCCATCTCTCGCTAAAGAATTAAAATTACTAAAATTTTAAAAATTAGTTTTAATTTTTTAAATTAAAATTACTAAAAATTAATTTTAAAAATTTTACTAAAATTAAAAATTACTACTAAAAATTAAAAAATTAGCCAGGTATTTGGCCGGGCACGGTGGCTCAAGCCTGTAATCCCAGCACTTTAGGAGGCCGAGACGGGTGGATCACGAGGTCAGGAGATCGAGACCATCCTGGATAACACGGTGAAACCCCGTCTCTACTAAGAAATACAAAAAACTAGCCGGGCGAGGTGGCGGGCGCCTGTAGTCCCAGCTACTCGGGAGGCTGAGGCCGGAGAATGGCGTGAACCCGGGAGGCGGAGCTTGCAGTGAGCTGAGATCCGGCCACTGCACTCCAGCCTGGGCTACAGAGCGAGACTCCGTCTCAAAAAAAAAAAAAAAAAAAAAAAAATTAGCCAGGTATGGTGGTGAGCACCTGTGGTCCCAGCTACTCAGGAGGCTGAGGTGGGAGGATCACTGAGTCCAGGTGTTCAGGGCTGCACTGAGCCATGTTCATGCCGCTGTACTCCAACTTGGGTGACAGAGAAAGACCTTGTCTTAAAAAAAAAAAAAAAATATATATATATATATATATATAAGAAAGAAAAATGCATAGCTAAATACTGACTCCAGGATCACTGACTCCAAGAGTTCAAGGCTGCACTGAGCCATATTCATGCCACTGCACTCCAACCTAGCTGAGAGAGAAAGACCCTGTCTCAAAAAATAAATACAAAAAAGAAAAGAAAAATGCATAGCTAAATACCCATCTCCTGTTTCATTAGATTCTCCCTAGGGACGCTAGTGGATCTGCTGCAGAGAGGGAGACACAAACCTCCCCCTGGACTTGGGGCTGTGGGAATGTCTTTGGGAAAGCCATCAGCAGGGGCTGACTGTGGTCAGGGTGAGCAGAGCCGATGCCAATTTTGCAAGGTGAGAAAGTAAGTTTTTATTAACACAGGAGAATGTTTCAGGTCTGTTCTCTGGAAACCTAAGATGTACTTACTGTGCCTTCACACAGAGTCTAGGTCATGTTCTTGTTATCCTTGGGAGTTGGTGGTGTGGTGTGGACAGGGACTGGGCTCTGAAGGGCGGAAAAATGGGTTGGAATCCCAGCTCTCACCCTTGCCAGCTGGGTGACCTCGGGCACGTCACATGACCTTCCCCATTGGCTTCCACTGGCTTGTGGAGGTTCATGCTGTAGTCGTATGTGCGGTGCCTGGTAATTCGTAGCCACCAGCAGCCCCTAGGAAGCTAATTTTACTGGTCTCCTATTATCATTACTTCCTATTGAGGTCATTGACCTCAAGTCTAAGAAAGATTAGATCCCTCTCTTGGTGGCTTCCTTGAGTGACTACTAAACAGGTTTTGCCAACAGCCTTCCCCTCCCGCAAAGGCAACTGGCGCCCCCTCTCAACTCTTTCCAGGTCAGCAGCAGCAAATAGCTAAAACTTGCTGTGAAATCTTGGCTCGCATGGCCCATATTGATTTTGTTCTCGAAGCCTTTCAAGTAGCCGCTCCCCTGTGATCTCCCTGCAATGCCCTTACAAAACCCAGCAGCTTCCCCAGACAGCTACTGGAGATACATGTGCTTCTGGAAAGCAACCGGGACCCCTGGGCCACTAGAACCAGTCCTGTCTTTATCTCGAAGCCCCAAGGTCTGAGAGCTCAGCATGTTTACCAGGTCATTTAGTGGCTACCCAGGTAATGGGTGAGGAGCATGGGCAGGAGGCTCCTGCCTCATCACCTTCCTCTCAACCATCCACTCACAGATATTGATCACGTCCTGCTACATGCAAGGGAACCACACACAATGCTCCCAGGACCTTTGACGTCCCAGTGCTACTTGTTGGCTAGGGTAGTGGTAAACAAAGGAAAGGCAACCTTAGCTGAGTCCCTGCCTCCATTCTTGCCAAAATTTAAACCAGGTCAATTCTTCCGGCCTAGTGCACCCTTTAACTTTGTTGCTGAACTGTTTGCTAGTCCTGGTGGCTCAGCGAGGACTGGGGAAGGTAGGTGGCCTGGCTGAGACCCTGCAGCTCAGTTCCTGCCACGGACTCAGCACTAGCCAGGTGTGTGGCCTTCAGACAACTCACTTACCTCTCAGTGCTGTTTTCACATATCATTTTCTAAGTTTTGTGGAAATAAGACCACAAGCCAAAATGTCACACTAAACTAACAGAGAAATATCTTCCGGAAGTTTCTGCAGCAGCCCACACACTAGTGGTGATGGTGAGTGGATGCTCCCTTGTAAACCAGGTGCTTGTGAGGTAAGAGCTGCCTATGTCTAGAGGGGTTTTTTGTTTTTTGTGAGACAGGGTCCCTCTGTCGCCCAGGCTGGAGTGCAGTAGCACAATCTTAGCTCACTGCAACCTCTGCCTCCTCGGTTCAAACGATTCTCCCGCCTCAGCCTCCTGAGTAGCTGGGATAACAGGCACGTGCCACCACACCCAGCCAATTTTTGTGTTTTTAGTAGATACAGAGTTTCACCATATTGGTCAGGCTGGTCTCTAACTCCTGACCTCAGGTTATCTGCCCGCCTTGGCCTCCCAAAGTGCTGGGATTACAGGTGTGAGCCACCATGCCTGGCCTCTAGAAGGGATCTAACACAGATAGTTGGAACAAAAAGGTATTTCCATCCTCCAAGGACCCGTCTAGACATGAAGGCCAACTATGAGAGGAGATATTCAGAAGAGATGGGTCATCCTGGGGGTCAGACTCATGGGTGGGGATGGGGAAGAAGAGGTGACAATTCTTAGTAACCTACATACAACTGCTGCTGGCTGAGTCAGGCAGAAAAGGAACTTAGTGAGAGGATACTGGGTGGCCACACAATGGTGGGAAGACAGAACTGTGTCTGCAAAATGGGGAAGAAGGAGGGAGGTCATGGGACCAGAGCCCACGTCACACCCCTGGAGGTAGCTTGTTATGGTATCACGGGGTCTGGATGAGGTGACTGCCCCTGTTGGCCGCTGTTAAAGTAGATCACCACCAACCTGAAGTCTGAGGTGAGTGCCTCCAACCAGCCAAGCCCCAACCACAAGGGAAGCTTTGAGAGAGTGTGCCTTACCTCAGCAGGAGTCTTTGCCTACCACAAAGTGGACTTTGCCTCTGACCATGTTGAATGGGGTGGTCCCAAACTCAGGAAGTGGGGTCAAGGCTGGGTGGCCAAAAATTCAACAAATGTCCCAGAGTGGAAGGCCAACTGATCAGTCTCCAAAACTGTGCTTACTGATGAGAAGCGGAAGCTATTCATGGGGCAACTGGGGGCTCCAACCCACAGTAACAGGTCTCCAGGAGGCAGCAACAGGGGCTCTCAGAGGAAGCCTCATCTCGTGACTCTCCATTGGGAACAGTGTTGGCAATGTCTGAAGACATTCTGGGTTGTCACATCTTGGGGGAGGGGTGCTACTGGCATCCAGTGGGTAGAGGCCAATGGTGCTGCTAAACATTCTGCAATGCCCGGGATTGCCACATGATCCCAATGAATAATTATCCCACTAAAATGTCACCAGTGCTGAGGCTGAGAATCCCTGATTTATTCAGAGGTCCTCACAGGTCAGCTCATCAGGCTTGTCTGCAGAGAGGACAACAGCCTGGACATGCGGCCTGAATTTTTGGGGAGACCCATTCTTGTAGCAGGCACAGGAGAAATGAACTGTGTTTGGAAAGGGCAAGGCAGGAACCCCATCCTAAGTGCCCCGAGCTTCTGGGCAGGTTATGATGACTGAGATTCAGAAACAAGAACTGCATAGATACTTGCTTACAACCTGAACTAGCATTCAAGATGCTGGAACAGGCAGATACTAGGGATGCAGCACGAAGGCCCAAGAGTCTGTGGTTGGCTGGGACCAGAGATGGAATGCTGTGGTGGTATGGTTTGACTCTGTGTCCCCACCCAAATCTCATCTCGAATTGCAATCCCCACGTGTTGTGGGCGGGGCCTAGTGGGAGTCCGCCCCCATGATTCAATAACCAGTCTCAAGTAGTTCTTCATAGCAGTGCAAGAATAAACTAATACAGAAAATTGGAACTGGGAGTCAGGCACTGCTATAGAAATACCTGAAAATGAGGAAGTGACTTTGGAATTGGGTAACAGGCAAAGGTTGGAACAGTTTGGAGGGTTCAGGAGACAGGAAGATGTGGGAAAGTTTGAAACTTCCTAGAAACTTGTTGAGTGGTTTTGACCAAAATGCTGATAGTGATATGGACAACAAAGTCCAGGCTGAGGTGATCTCAGATGGAGATGAGAAATTTACTGGGAACTGGAATAAAGGTCACTCTTACTATGCTTTAGCAAAGAGACTGGTGGCATTTTGCCCCTACCCTAGAGATCTGTGGCACTTTCAGTTTGGAAGTGATGATTTATGATATCTGGTGCAACAAATTCCTAAGCAGTAAAGCATTCAAGATGTGACCTGGCTGCTTCTAAAAGTGTATGCTCATATGCATAGAGAAAGAGATGGTTTGAAATTGAAACTTACATTTAAAAGTGAAGCAGAGCATAAAAGTTTGGAAAATTTGCAGCCTGACCATACAGTAGAAAAGAAAAATTTCATTTTCTGGGGAGAAATTCAAGCCAGCTACAGAAATTTGCATAAGAGGAGCCAAATTAATTGCCAAGACAATGGGGAAAATGTCGCCAGGGCATGTCAGAGACTTCACAGCAGCCCCTTGTATCACAGGCCCAGAGGCCTAGGAGGAAAAAATGGTTTCACGGGCCAGGCCCAGGGCCCAGCTGCTCTGTGCACCTTTGGTACATGGCACATGGAAGACCACCTCTTACATCAGCATGGCCTGGATGTGAGACATGGAGTCAAAGAAGATTATTTTGGAGCTTTAAGATTTAATCAGCTGGGCACAGTGGCCCACACCTCTAATCCCAGCATTTTGGGAGTCCAAGATGGTGGATCACTTGAGCTCACAAGTTTGAGACCAGCCTGGGCAGCATGGCAAAACCCTGTCTCTATTTAAAAAAAAAAAAAAATTAGCTGGGTGTGGTGGTGTATACCTGTGGTCCAAGCTACTTGGGAGGCTGAGGTAGGAGAATGGCTTGAGCCCTGGAGGTGGAGGCTGTGAGCCAAGATTGTGCCACTGTACCCCAGCATAGGTGATGGAGCCAGACCTTGTCTTGCAAAAAAAAAAAAGAAGATTTAATGACTGTCCTGATGGGTTTCAAAGTTGCATGGGGCCTATAGCCCCTTTGTTTTGGTCAATTTCTCCCATTTGGAAGGGGCACATTTACCCAATGCCTGTACCCCTCTTTTATCTTGGAAGTAGCTAACTTGTTTTTTATTTTACAGTCTCATAGGCGGATAGGACTGGCCTTGTCTCTGATGAGACTTTGGACTTGGACTTTTGAGTTAATGCTGGAATGAGTTAAGACTTTGGGTTAATGAGTTAAGACTGTTAGGAAGGCCTGGTTGGTTTTTGAAATGTGAGAAGGATATGAGATTTGGGAGGGGCCAGGGGCAGAATGATGTGGTTTAACTCTGTGTCCCCACCCAAATCTCACGTTGAATTGTAACCCCCAGTGTTGGGGGAAAGAACTGGTGGGAGGTGATTGAATCATAGGGGCAGTTTCCCCCTTGCTGTTCTTGTGATGGTGTGTGAGTTCTCATGAGATCTGATGGTTTAAAAATGCATGGCACTACCCTTCGTGCTCACTCTCTCTCTCTCCCTCTCTCTCCTGCTCTGCCATGGTAAGATGTACCTACTTCCCTTTCACCTTCCACCATGATTGTAAATTTCCTGAGGCCTTCCAGCCATGCTTCCTGTCAAATCTGTGGAACTGTGAGTTGATAAACCTCTTTTCTTCATAAATTACCCAGCCTCAGGTAGTTCTTTATGGCAGTGTGAGAATGGACTAATACATGTGGCTTCAGCTCTGGGGAGGAGAGGCAAAAGGGGTGAGGAGCCAGGAACTGCTGGTTTCCAGTCAGACCTTAAGGCTAACCACAGTTTAGTCCTTGGGTCCAGCCTCCTCAGTTGGGTTGTCATCTCCTTAGTCACATGATAGTGGGTGGGACAAGGGGACAGACAAATCAAGATCTCAAGGGAGGCAGAAATTTGTATAACTGGGAAGCAAGACAAATGTCCTACTTGTTTTCATAATGCAATGGGCTGAAATTAAAGCTTTGCACAATATTCTTGGTTGGTGGGGTTTTTTTTTTTAATTTTCATAGAGATGAGGTCTCACTATGTTGCCCAGGCTGGTCTCGAATTCCTGGGCTCAAGCAATCCTCCTGCCTTGACCTCCCAAAACTCTGGAATTATAGGCATGAGCCACCCTAACCAGCCCAGGATATTGTTTAAAAAGTATCAACAAGCCTGATATAAACAATGTATCCAAGTTCTGTCTGATTTCCATAGACCCCCCAGATGGTGCTAATTTTCCATGTTGGTAAAATGCTTTAACTTTTGCAAAACACTTTCAGGGCTCTTAGCATCTCAGCAACCCTGTGAGGTGGCTATTAACAATCCCATTTGACAGGCAAGGAAACTGAGGCTTGAAAAGTCCAGGCAGCTCACCCACAGCCACAGTGCTAGCTAGTGCCTCAACTCTTCCGTGCCTTTCTTCTTCTATAGGAAACATTTATGTCAGTTCCAAGGGGCATTTGAAAAGTCCTGACCCCAAGTGATCCACCAACCTCAGTCTCCCAAAGTGCTGGGATTACAGGCGTAAGCCACCACGCCTGGCCTCTGTATACATTCCTTTCCCGCCACTACCCCCCAGAAACAGGGTCTTGCTCTGTTGCCCAGGGTCTGGATACAGTGGCACAATCATAGCTCACTGCAGCCTCACACTCCTGAGCCGCCACACCTGGCTATTTCTTATATTTAGTTATTTGTTATAGTTATTCCACTTGTCTGATCACCCTACGCCTTCTGGCTTTTAGGTTTTTAATTCTTTAGGGAAATCTGGTACTATTTCCTAGTGAAACACTCCATACATCTTAGGGGATTCTAGCCCAAGATTAGGAAGGAAAAATGGTAGATAGGGGATTGCTGCTGGAGAAAAGTCTTACTGACAGCAGCAAGAAATGACAGTTATTAGTCTGACAGTGAGAGAGGCACTGTGACCTGGGCGCTTTTCCTTTTTTGCTGCTTTACATTGTGGTGAGCCTGCTGTCTTCTTCTTGGCTGCCATCTCCCACTTGGGTTTGGCACAATTTCCCCTTTGGGAAAAACAATGTCTTAGCAGCCGTCTACTTACAATTTCGCTCACATGGTCAGGAGCTCATTGGAGGCTGCTGTTCTCTGGGAAATGCCCTCTTCAGCAGGCTTGATGAACGTGGGGAGAAAGCCTCAGGAATTGGCTTCCCTTTAAGGAATATGGACTGTCCTTCTCTTTTACTAACTTGGTGCTAATTGCCATTGTGAACCTTTGCTTGTTTCATTTTATTGTCTTTTTGAGATATATTTCTTTTTAGTCCCAGGCTTATAGTTAAACAAATGTGTAATTATTGTTTGGAATTCTTAATAATCCACTCAACCCTGCTCAAGAGGCAAATATTTTAGCACTGGAAAATATTTATATGTGTCTTCATGGTTTCTTATTCTGGATGCAACTATAAAATAATAAACCACAACAAATATCTTCCAAAAAGCAATTATACATGTATTCATATCAGATCCCTTTAAGCTATTTCACTAGTCTGGAGGTGTCTAAGCGTTATGGTGGCATGCATTTCCTATCCAAGTCACCTGGGTTCCCTTTTTGCAGCTAACATTTCTAAGAGCTGAGACTCTTAATCTGCAAAAGTCAGTTTGTAATAGCTTTCTTGAAGCACAACTGGCATACAACAAACTACATATATTTGAGTATGCAATTCAACATGTTTTGACATATTTATATGCCAGTGAAACCATCACCACAATCAAGATAACGTATCTATCACCCCAGAAAGTTTTCTCAAGCCGATTTGTAATTTCTCACTCCTGCCCTTTTTCACCTTCCCCTCCTTGCTTCCCAGGCAATAACTGTGCCTACTGTCACCATAAATGAGTTTGCATTTTCTAGAATTTTATATAAATGAAATTAAGCCGTATGTCCTATTTTTCCTGGCTTCATTCACTTAGTATAACTGTGTGATTCATCCATGTTGTGTTGTATCGATAGTTCATTCCTTTTTGTTATTGAGGACTATGTCCACTGTATGAATACAATGCAATTTGTTTATCCTTCCATGTCCCTGTTAAGGGACAGTTGGCTTGTTTCCAGCTTGGGGGCCATTATAGATAATGCTGCTGTGAAAATTTGTGTACAAATCTTTGTGTGGACCTATGCTTTCTCGTCTTTTGGGTAAATACCTAGGAGTGGAATAGTTGGATCTTATGGTAGGTGTTTATCTAGCATATTAAGAAAGTGCCAAAAAATGAAAAAGAAAAAAGAAACAGTAAACTGTTTTTCAAATGGTTTCCATTCCCACTAGCAGTGTATGAGAGTTTTAGTTTCTTCACATTCTTGCCAAAATTTGGGATGCTCAGTCTTTTTAACCTTAGACATTGTAATATACGCATAGTGGTATGTTGTGGTTTTAATTTGCATTTCCCTTATGACTAATGATATTGAGCATCATCTTTGGTGAAATGTTGAATTAAATCTTAACAAAAGTAAAATTTTGCACAGTTCGGTGTCCTGTGTATTTGTCAAACATCACAATGCTATGACCTGCTATGGCCTGACACACTGATTTAACCCCTCTAAGCGTGCATTCAAAATCCTAGCGTCAGTAAAAGCCAACATTTATGAGGTGCTTATTACCTGCCATTGCCTCTGCTTAGCATTTTATGCATACTAACTTAGTTATTCCTTACAACATCTCACTTTTTGGGTGAGAAAACAGAGACCCAAAGAGATGAAGCAACTTGCCCCAAATCACACAGCTAGTTCAGTGGTAGAGCTGGGGCTCAAAGTTGTGTGGGAAGTGAGAGAGAAGAATATAAGGAAGCATTGGTCTGCAGTTGAGAATTCATCTGCGGTTTTTCTACATCCTTTGTGCAGAAGGTAGATAGATCGTGGAATTTATCTGGAGTACAGAATTTTGCCAAGTGCAGAGCACCACAGGGTATGATATCGACCAAGTTATTTGAAGTGACTGATTAGGTGATCTTGACTAGCTAGAGAAGGAAGACAGAAGAAAGAAAGAGGAGCAATGGAGGGATCAGAGGGCTCCAGGAAGTTGGAGGGCCATGACAGTCAAGAGAGTGCTGTAAACATGGATGATTTTGGCTAAAGTGAGATGTAGGAACTTGGGAATTAATAGGTGACAGGGCTTCTAGTACTGATGAGGTTCAGGCACAAGGAGGTTGGATGCTGGCAATCAGGAAATGGAGGGCAGTATCACTAAATGGCTTGAGTCCCAAAGAGATAGTCATTTATTTTAATTTTTTTCTAGAGAAAAACAGTTTAGATGCATTCAGACTATTTTCTATTTTTTCATTCACATGTTATTTTTTAATGGAATGAAATCTATCAATATCTTCCTTTATGGTTTGGGTGATGTTTCAGGGTGATCAGTCATCCCCGTTTGCATAGAACTGTTCGGTTTTAGCACTGAAAGTCCCACATCCTGGGAAACTCCTCAGTCCCGGGCAAATGAGAACAGTTGGTCACCCTAGAAGCCATGGACTCTCTTGCTTCAAAAATTACCAATAGTCTCACAACCAGTTCTCTCCTTTCGTTTTCATCGGTCCTCTCTTGCTGAATTATTATCCAAAATACAAAAGAACAAACTCGCAGACCTACATCTTCAATCCTAACCCCCGTTACCTGCTTCAGGTATCCAACACTCTAACCAAGTGGGCTTAATTAAAATGTGATTCCCCAAACACCCCCACCCCAGGTGTCTCAGTCACTCTGTGTTGTTATAAATGACTATACACTGGGTGGCTTAGACAACAGATTTATTTCTCACTGTTCTGGAGGCCGGGAAGTCTGATATCAGGGTGCCGGCATGGTCGGCTCTGGTCAGGGACCTCTTCCTGGTTTGCAGATGACCATTTTCTTGTTGTGTCCTCACATGGCAGTGAGGATAGAAAGCAAGCTCTATCCTGTCTTTTCATTAAGACACTAATCCTGTTCATGAGGGATTCACCCTCATGGCCTAATTACCTTCCAAAGGCCACACCACCTAATGCCATCACACCGGTGACTGGGCTTCAACAAGTCAATTAGGGGGAAGGGGGAGGCACAAGCGTCCAGTCCATAGTACCAGGCTCCATATCTCAGGCCTCTGTTCCTGGTCTTCTCCTTCCCTGAATTTTCTCTGCCTTTGCAGCCTGCCTACCTCCCATTCTTCCTTTCAGACCTTCCTTTGAAGCAACCTTGTCCAGGAAGGCTTTGCAACCTGAAGTCTTCCTCCTTAGATATTTATAACTCTTTGAGCTCCTCTATTAATTATAACAAGGTAGTAAATGACAGAACATCTGACACCAGATGGCTCAAACAAACAAATGAAAAGCACCCTACCTTTGGAAGGTACATCCACATTCTGGCATAGTTGGATTACAGGATCAGAGCAAAGCCATCCAGATTCTGTATCTCTTCCTCCATCTCTTAACTCTAGGTTACCTCTCTCCTCGGGCAGCCCCTACCCACACAGCTGTAACAGCATTGGCAGCTTCTTGGGCTACATTATTTCAGGGTGTGGGAACAGAGGAGGAGTTACTATGTCAACATCCCCAGAGGCTGAAAATGCCCCTGACTAGACCACTTTATTCCATCGCTGTGGTCAGGAGGTTGTGCAGGGCCATGAGGCTGCACAGGTGGTTGTTATGCATTGCATGACACTAAGAAGTGCCATTCACATAGTCTGCAACACAGCTATGGGACTGAGCACACCCCTTCACCTCTCTGGGTCTCGGTTTCATGAGTCAGATAAGAGTGGCAAATCTGAGGTCTCCTTTAGTCCTATAGATCTACCATTCCATCACTCGGTGACCTCCTCTGTTGAAATAGTATTTTAATGGTTTGGCTATCTTTCCATGAAAAGCTCTTAAACTCTCTTTTTATCTATGTTCATCCCCTTTCAGAAGAACAAGTCAGTGGTAAGCTTTTTCAAAAAGAGGAAGCAGAGAAGCCCAAAGAAATTAAGATGTAAAAATAGTACATTGTGAAAATTCTCAGTTCCATGTGACCACTGGTTTTATCTATTTGGGTGGATAAGTTATAATGTGGTCGCCATTTGCTGAGTGTTTGTTACATGCTTGCTTCTAAATGTTCCTTGTGTTACATCTTCTAGTTTCTTCTGGTGACCCCCCATGGACTAGATGGTACTGTACCTGTTGTTCCCATTTTATAGACAAAGAAAATAAGCCCTGGAAAGTTGCTCGGGGTGCATGTTTACTGAATGGTGTCATCTGGATTTGAACATATGTTTGCTGGGCTTCACATTTCTCTCTGACCCGACACACTGTGTCACTCCTTCATCAGAGTCTCTGATGGCGTTCATCGAGTCTCAACTCGGGGCTCTAGCCCAAGGGAGTAACACACTTGCTGGTTCACAGGAACATGAGTGTTTTTAAAAGGAAGATTCAATTTTAATACAATTAATAATTATAAATAACAATTTTATATTTGGAAATTTTTATTTTCTGACAAAAGTATAGAAAGTAAAATTCAATAAAATACTCTTGGCTGGTCGCAGTGGCTCATGTCTATAATCCCAGCCCTTTGGGAGGCCAAGGCGGGCGGATCATGAGGTCCAGAGATTGAGATCATCCTGGCCAACATGGTGAAACCCCGTCTCTACTAAAAATACAAAAATTAACTGGGCGTGGTGGCACACGCCTATAGTCCCAGCTACTTGAGAGGCTGAGGCAGGGGAATTGCTTGAACCTGAGAGGCAGAAGTTGCAGTGAGCCGAGATTGCACCACTGCACTCCAGCCTGGTGACAGAGCAAGACTCCATCTCAAAAAAAAAAAAAAAATACTCTTGGCAAGTGGGGACACACAGACAAGAGAGGTGCTTCTTCATATATCAGAACTTTGGGTCAGGGATGACCTTTGAGATTTGTATGTCGATCTGATGAAGAAATTGTTTTTAAAAAGCTGAAAAGCACAGATGGATACAATAATTGGCAGGTCTTATTTTAGTCAGTATCTGTCTCAATTCAGCCTCTACTTTGCTGCCCAGGGCTGTGTGTATGCCACTAACCTTTCCCAGGGAGTGCTGGTCAACCAGGAGAGCAGGCTGGATATTGTAGGGGAGCCCTGCCTCTCCAGGCAGCAGCAGGTAGGTCAAGACTCAGGCAGCCTCTCTTCCAAGCCTGGCTTCCTGGATCTTTGTCCAACCCTAACGTGTGATGGGAGGTACACAATGGAAATATAACCAAAGAGACCTAACTGGGTTGCTGCTGAAAACAAGGGCTTTTTCATATGAAAATGTCACATTAAGGAAAGAATACCACGCAAGCTGATAGAATACCACGCCACCTGTTCCCACAGGAAGGTGGAACCAAGGTGGTCCCTGCTTGTCCACGCATGGTGCACCATCTCTTGGTGTTGCTAGAGTAATGAATAAATGTTATTGTATTCCAGTGAGTTTCCTAGTGGATGGTTCACTGACCTGTTTATTTGCAGGCCTAGATTCTTCTGTGTAAAAATGGAGACTTCATTTTGCCCTTAGCTTGAACCAGTGCTCAGTACCCACAAGTCCTATGTGATTCTGTCTACAAACTCGGTGGCAGTTGTTGGTGTAGTCCACCAAGTGTTTTTAGTACTTCACCTGGAACATGGAAGGATTATACTTCCTCCCCCTTGAAGTTGGGTGTGGCCACATCATTTGCATTGGTGAGTGAAGGTGAATGGAACTGAGGTGTGTCACTGCCAGGCAGGAACTGCAAGATTCATTCATCTTTCTCATTCTGGCAAAGCAACCAGCAATACCCGAGGCAGGGAAGCTCCATCAGCTTGTGTCTCTGAGTGAGTAGGATAAGCACAGCCCCTGTGTTGGCCCCCAATGGACGTGTAGCATGAGAAATAAATATTTGTTCCTTTAAGCCACTAAAATATTGGGATTATTTGTCACTGATACATAATCTAGTCAATGCTAACTGATAGAAACTCCAGCTCCCTCCAAGAATGCTACCACCCCATACCTCAGTAATTAATAATCCACTGTTTTCCTCTAATCATCAATATTTCATGCATTTTAGGTTTGTGCCTACAACTGAACTGTCTAAAACCAAGCCTCATGTGTTATGCTTCCATATCCTTGACAATGGTAGAGTGTAGTGGCTAAGTGCACTGGCTTTAGAGTCTAGCAGAACTGGGTCCAAATCCCAGACTATTCAGTGTGACCTTGGCCAAGTGATTTAACCTGGATGAGCCTCAGTTTCCCTATTCCTAAAATGGGGATAACAAGGCAGGCATCCTGGATTGCTGTGAGCTTGGGATTTATTAAATCCCGGGGACTTAGCAAGAAGCCTGGCACACAGTACGAGCCTAATGGTTTAACTTCAACAGTGCTGAACACACAGGAGGTGCTGACTTGCTGTGTGACTGGTGCCTCCTTTTGATGAGCAGGGTCTTCCAACTTTGGGCTCACAACCATAGCAACTTATAAGTCCCCCCTAAGAACTAATAAGCTATCAAATATTTGGAGACAGCTTTCGTGAGTACCATTCAGATGTATTCTTTTAAAATAACATCATCAATCAAAACTGCAATGAGATACCACTTCATATCTACCAGGACGGCCACAATGAAAAAGACAGACAATAACAATAACAGGTGTTGGCAAGGATATGGAGAAAGCTGAACCGTCATACACTGCTGGCAGAATGTAAAATCATGCAGAAGTTTTGACAAACGTCTGGCAGTTCCTTCAGCAGTTAAGCTTAGAGTTATCATATGATATCGTTTGGATGTTGTTCCTTGCAAATCTCATGTTGAAATTTGATCCCAGTGTTGGAGGTGGGGCCTGGTGGGAGTCATTTAGGTCATGGGGGCGGATCCCTCATGAATTGCTTGGTACCCTCCCATGGTAATGGGCAAGTTCTCGCTCTGTTAGTTAAGGCAAGATCTGATTGCTAAAAAACAGCCCAGCACCTCCTCATCTCTCCTGCTCACTCTCTCGCCATGTGACATACCTGCTCCCCCTCCACCTTCTGCCATGAGTAAAAGCTTCCTGAGGCCTCACCAGAAGCTGAGCAGATGCCAGCACCATGCTTGTACAGACTGCAGAACTGTGGGCCAAATAAACCTCTTTTCTTTATAAATTACCCAGCCTCTGGTATTTCTTTATAGCAATGCAAAACAGATTAACATCCCATATAACCCAGCACTTCCACTCCTAAGTATATACCCAAGAGAAATGAAAACATGTTTCCACACAAAAACTCACATATGAAAGTTCATGGAAGAATTATCCGTAATAGCCAAACAGCAAAAACAACTCAAATGTCCATTAACTGATGAATGGTTAAACAAAATGTGATATATCCATGCAATGGAATATTATTTGGTCATAAAAAGAATAATACATGCTAGAATATAGACAAACCTTGAAAACATTATGCTAAGTGAAAGAAGCCAGAAACAAATATTCCCATGTTGCATGACTCCATTTATATGAAACGTCCAGAATAGGCAGGTCCACAGAGACAGAAGGTTGTTTGCTGGGGGCTAGTGCTGTGGGATCAGGAATTAGGGAGTAATGGCCAAAGGGTGTGGGGTTTCTTTATGGGGTAATGAAAATGTTCTGGAATTCATGGTGATAGTTACAGAACTCCATGGATATACTTTTTAAAACCCCTCTGATTCGTACATTTTTAAAAGGTGGTTTTACGGTATGTGAATTATATCTCAATTTAAAAATGTATCCTCTTCAACAAAAGCACAGGTGGGTACCTGTCCACATGGAAAGCTTTGCTTGGGGCAGGACAGGAAGACATTCATGCAGCATGTATCTTTAGAAACTTACAACAAAAGGTGGCAATGAGTTCTGCCCTCACCCGTGACAGATAAACATCCCTTCTCCAGAAGAGCCTGCCAGCAGGAAGGGCAGCTCGGAGCCTCTCACAAAAAGTCTGCAAGGAGCAGCCCAGTCCTGACTTCTCTGGACACCTGGGAGTTGGATTCAGTGGTCTCTGCAAACACACACTTGGCCAGAAAGTCCTGAAGCCAGTTTCTTGTATGGGCAACAGAGGAAGGTGGGAGGACTGCTGGAAGTGAAAGGGCTGAGGGGCGACAGAGCCAAATAAGATGAGGCTTAGCCACACTGAGATTGCCCCTGTAAGTCAGTGGTGACCACTCTAAGGATAAGCCGGTAAGTCAGTGGCCAGCTTACCCACTCTGCGTATTTCTCTTATGTTCCAGGTGATGTCACCTGGGGTAGCAGACAACGCCAGTTGCCGGTAGTTCTCAGAGAATGGTGCCTGGTCACTGGGAAACTGGTGAGGGAGGAAACTGAGAGGAGGAGCAAAATCTCATTTTGAACAAACCCTCCAGGTGACTCCAGTGCACACAAAGTTTGAAAACCACTGGCCTGAGGTGGGCAGATCATTTGAGGTCAGGAGTTAGAGACCAGCCTGGCCAATATGGTGAAACCCCATCTCTACTAAAAATATAAAATAGCTGAGCGTGATGGCTGTAATCCCAGCTACTCGGGGGCTGAGGCAGGAGAATCGCTTGAACCCAGGAGGCAGAGGTTGCAGTGAGCTGAGATAGTGCCACTACACCCCAGCCAGGGTGACAGAGCTAGGCTCCATCGCAAATAAAGAAAAAAAGAAAAACCACTGGCCTACATTCTGGCCATGGTCACCTCTCTTCCTCAGTATCAGAACCCTGGCTTTGCTTGGGAAAAAGGGGATCAGGGCCACACACTCAGGACAGAGGAGAGGCCGACAGAAGGACTCAGGGCCACTGAGATCACAGAGCTGCTGTACCTGCCCTGACCTGCAAACCTCCAGTCTAGGCTTGTGCAGTTGGGAAAGTTAAACCCCTAATTTGCTGAAGTTGCTGCTTTCAGGTTCCTGCTATTTACAACTGAATCCATTCTCTACCGGTGAACCTGGGGACAGGGAGTTCTGAAAACACCAGGTTTGTCCTGGTTGGAGAAGTGTGAAATTTGTCTCTTGCAGGAACCAAGCACATGGGCTGTCATACAGGCAAGGGGCCAGGGTTCAGAGCTAGATTTCTGGTTTCAGTTTCTCTGCAGGGCTGGGACAGGCCAGCTGGGCCAGGCCATGGGTGAAGTGGGCGGGCTCTGACCAGAGTGCCAGGGTTGCCATCCCGGGTGTTCATGCCTTGCCCCCTGCTTCGGTCTTGGCTGCTTTCTCCTAGGACCTGGCAGTTGACAACTCTCTCCCATGACAAAAAGTCTGGGCCTGGGTGGCTCCAGTGTCAGTTCAGTGACTCAATAACATCACCAAAGACCCTGGCTTTTTATTTTTATTTTTGTATTTTTTTTGAGACGGAGTTTCACTCTTGTTGCCCAGGTTGTGGTGCAGTGGCGCAATCTCGGTTCACTGCAGACTCCGCGTCCTGGGTTCAAGCAATTCTCCTGCCTCAGTCTCTCTAGTAGCTGGGATTACAGGCATGCACCACCACGCCCAGCTAATTTTGTATTTTTAGTAGAGATGGGGTTTCACCATGTTGGTGACTCCTGACCTCAGGTGATGTGCTTGCCTTGGCCTCCCAAAGTGCTGGGATTCAAGGCCTGAGCCACCACACCTTGAATGGCTTTTTAATTCATTAATTAATTCAGTAAAGATTTGTTGAATACCTATTAGATGCCAGGTGCTGCTCTAGGTGTCGGGGAAATGGACCAGGGTGCTGCTCTCTGGAAGTTCACGTTTGTGCGTGTGTGAGTGTGGGTGAGCATGTGAGTGAGACAGTGTGAGCGTGTGCATGTATCAGGGAGCGTGAGTGAGTGCATATGAGTGCGACTGTGTGTGTGTGAGAGTGCATGTGAGCATGAGGAAGTGTAAGAGTGTGTGTGTGAGAATAAACAAGTCCTTAAAGTGTGAAGGGCTAATATGTACTCGGAAAAACAATAAGGCAGGAAAAGGGAATAGAATGGTTAAGAAGGGGGTGCATTAGAAAGAGGGTGGTCAGAGAATGCCTCTCCAAGGTGGTGACATTTACACAGGGAGCTGAAGCAAGTGGGTGAACAGGCCAGGTGTCTGGGCTGAGATCACTCCGGGCTGAGAGCAGCCCAGGTGAAGCAGAACAGCCAGGGCAGAGGCCATGAGGCTGGAGTGTGCTGGAACATTCAAGGATCAGCAAGGAAGCCAGAGGTTGGCTTGGAGGGAGGGAGGGGGAGAGTAAAAGGATGAGATCAAAGAGGCAGCGGGGAGTCAGATCACATGGGGCTTTACGGATTTGGAATTTTATGCGTGGAGAGGGAGGGAGCCACTAGTGGGTTTTGAGGAGAAGAGCAATGACTTCTGACTTCCGAACAGAGTCATCCTCACTACTGTGCACAGAACATTCTGAGGGACCCTCACCATCCTCTGCTCCGCCACCCTCAGTGTTTTGGCTTTACCTTTAGACTTCTGTCCTCCAGGTCACAGGATGGTTGCCATGGCTCCAAATGTGACATGTACACCTCACTCACGTCCAGGCCGCTGATATCTGCAGATAAAACTAGATCACACCACAGATTTATGTTACTGTGAATTCACTGACCCCAGCCTCACTCGGCTCTCAATATTGCCTGGAAAACCTCCTCTATCTCCCCAGCAAGATTTAGCCCGTTCTCCCCAGCAGCTATTTCCAATTATCATCATTTTCTTCAAACCCGCAATACCACTACTGTCCTCTCAGCAGATGGTCAACCTCTTATTTCACAGAAAAAAAAACAGAAATCATTAGGTGGAAATCCCCTCAGCTGCCACCAAACCTATCATGAGGCTCTTGTCAGCATCTGCCTCATCGCCCTGCTTCCTCCGTGTGAGGCGGCCCTCACAGGTGTCAAGGCAGTCCGTCCTGGGCTTCTCCCATGCCACCCCCTCCAGCACATTCTCAGGGATGCATCCTATTGCTCACCTCCTCTTTCCCTCCTGTGTTTTCAACATCTTCCTTCTCTACTGGCTTCTTCCCATCTTTTCCCCAGTCTTAAAAAGAAATAAACAAACAAATGCTAAGTTAGAGACACCAAGCACAAAAGGTCACACACTGTAGGATTCCATTTATTTTCTATTTTCTCTCTCTCTCTCTCTCTATATATATATAGATAGATAGATTTATATATATATATATATATATATATATATATATAATTTTAGTAGAGACGAGGGCTTGCTTGAACTCCTAAGGTTAAGTGATCCTCCCGCTTCAACCTCCCTAAGTGCTGGGATTACAGGTGTGACCCACCACGCCCAGCCAGGATTCCATTTATATGAAATATTCAGTACAGGTAAATTCATAAAGACAGCAGATTAGTGGTTGCCTGGGGCTGAGGGGAGGGGGAATGGGAAGTGACTGCTTATTGTATATGGAATCTTTTTAGCAGATGATGAAACGTTTTGGAACCAGAGAGAAGTGATGGCTGCACAACACTGTGAATGTACTGAATGCCACTGTACGCTTTAAAATGGCTAATTTTGACCGGGCACGGTGGCTCACATCCATAGTCTCAGCACTTTGGGAGGCTCAGGCAGGCTGATCACTTGAGGTCAGGAGTTTGAGACCAGCTTGGCCAACATGGCAAAACCCCATCTCTACTAAACATACAAAAATTACCCAAGTGTGGTGGCGGGCGCCTGTAATCCCAGCTACTCAGGAGGCTGAGGCAGGAGAATCGCTTAAACCTGGGAGGCGGAGGTTGCAGTGAGCAGAGATCAAGCAGTGGCTGTACTCCAGTCTGGGTGACAGAGTAAGACTCTGTCTATAAAATAAAATAAAATAAAATAAAATGGTTAATTTTATGTTATGTAAATTTCACCTCAATAGTAATAAGAAACAGACTCAATTTCATATTGTCTTCAGACACCTCAAACCTAATATGGTTAAAATTCAGCTCACCAATTGGCCCCTCGCTCCCTATTTCAGTCAGTGGTGTCTGGTCCACATTGTGTGGCCATACAGGTTGTAGCCGGCACAGAGGCCTCTAGCCAGGAGGAGTGTGGGAGACAGAATCCAGCCCATGTCACTCATAGGCTGTCACCTTGGCAATAGCTACCCCTGCTCAGCAGGCCCTGTTTCTAACTCTCACAAAGGTACCTTATGGACTGGAGGTAGACTAGAAATAGAATTGCATGGCCCACCATTGTCGTGCGAGGCAAACACCTGAGCCTCATTCTTGACCTTTCTTTGAGCACACAAAACCATCACCCACACCATCCAGTCAATTACTAAGTCTTGTCAATTCTTCTTTCTGTCCTCCTCCCTCCAATGCCACCAACCTGACCGGGCCACCATTATCTCTCACCTACAAATGTGGAGAACATAGATCTCCCATCCTTGTGCTTCTAGGATTAACGCTTATGGCCAACTCACCTGGGGTGACAGGTGTCCTTGTTTCTCCATTAGGTGGAGCTCAGCAATGGAAAGACCATGGTAAGTGCCGGGGCCTCAGCCTCTTCTTCCCCTCCTCATCCTGGCCACAGGAAGGCAGTGATTCTCCAGAGGAGACCCAGATGGATGCCTGCGTGGCTGACCCAGGCCTAGATAGGAGGGAACCATTGGGCAAGGAGTGCTTGGAAACCCATTTGGCCCTCACGACAAAGGCATATTTGCCAACTGTTTATACAGGAATAAAGGTGAGGTTTGGCTTCCACAAGGAGGCCACCTTTGTCTATTTCTCAAACTGCTTTCACAGTGAGAATGAAAACCAAAAAAAAAAAGAGCCTGGATTACTAATCTAGAATTTTTATAAGGTTTCGGTTTCCATTTTCTTGCCAAAGTGATCCTTCTGACGTGCAAATCCAATCCAATCATTCTGTTTCCCCGAACAAAACCACACCCTGACATCTCATTGCCCTCATGATAAAATCCAAATCTTTAACAGGGCCTGAAGTACCCTGGGTGATCTGGTCCATGTTTAGCTCTCCAGACGTAACTCTCACCACTTCCTTCCTTGCCCTCTCTGCTTGTTGGGCAGCCATGGAATTGCACCATCGAGGTCAGGGCTGCAGGGAGCAGTCAAGTGACAGCCACAGCTCCTGCCCTTTGGGATCCCTCACTGCATCCCTCCAAAGCCACATGTCCTCTGAGCTAATTCCAGCCAAAGGCTGAGCATAGCATGGCACTAGCTTCTGCCTGATGGGGAATTCCTCTGAGGGCCAGCTTTGGCTCAGGGACTCCCCATCTGCCTGGCCAAAACCTTCTTAGAACCACGCGCAGTCTGAGACTTTCGTCTCCAATCATCCTTCCTGCCCTGGCTCCTTCCACCAGGTCAGACCCACATCATGATTCAGCAGAAAACTCCTCCTCTCGCCGCCTGCTCCTCCTGCTCTGTTAATGAACATGCCTGTCATACAGAACTACCTCCCATCACGTTCTGCTCTCTTCCCCTGGCTTTGTATGTGCTGCTCCCTCTGCCTGAAAGATTCTCTCCCTGACCCTTTCCCTGGCCAGCCTCTATGCACCCTACAGGATCCAGCTTAGTGGTCACTTCATTCACCAGAGACAGGCATTGATGGCTCACTGAGGCCCAGGCATTGTTCTGGGGGGCACTGGGGATGCAATAAGGAATACAAAATAGGTAAAGCCCCTGCTTTCACCAAGCTTATTTTGTGGTGAGTAAATGGTCAATAAACATATTTTTCAAAACAGATCCACAATCCGCTGGTAGAAAAGATCAGTACTATCAAGAGAAAGCAGCATGAGGGCATGGAATGGAATGATAAAGGCGGTGGGGTGGGGGGAGATTGTTTTAGACAGAAAGATTGGAGAAGGCTCCTTGTGGAGGTGACGACTGAGCAGAGTCCTAAATAACATGAATGAGCAAGTCATGGAGTCATCTGGGCAAAGCTCTTTCCAGGCCAGGGGAAGGCATCCAGACAGCAGAGGGCAGCTGCAGGGGCCTGCCGCTCATGGCTCTGGGGTGAGTGCCCTTCCTGTGGGCTCCTGCAGCCCCTCTTGCTTCCCTAGCAGAGGGCACGTGCACTAGTTAAGGGAAACTCTTTGACTGGTCTGCCTCCCCTTCGGACAGCAACTCGGTGAGGACAGGACACTTGCTCGTCAGCCTAACTTGTTAGTACCCTATTCCCTGAGCCTTGCACAGCTCTCGATGTGCAGTAAGTTCTGATGGCTGAATGCATAGTTACAATAATAGCTGTCCATTCATACAGTGTGCCTGGTTCTGTGCTAAAGGTTTCACTCATATTTTCTCACTTAGAATTCCTAACAGCAAAGTAGGTAGCATTATCATCCCCGGGTGTACAGCCACAGTAGCTAGTCACACTTTCTCTGCCAGGCCCAAGGAAACAGGCACAGAGAATTTAAATCACATATCATGGCTCTACAGCTGAAAAGTGTATTTCAAAATGTATAAAGGCTGGGTGTGGTGGCTCACACCTGTAATCCCAGCACTTTGGGAGTCTGAGGTGGGAGGCTTGCTTGAGGCCAGGAATTCAAGACCATCCTGGGCAAGATAGTGAGACCGTCTTTACAAAAAAAAAATTTTTTTAATTAGCTGGGTGTGGTGGTACACGCCTGTGGTCCCAGCTACTCAGGAGGCTGAGAGAGGAGGTTCACTTGGGCCCAGGAGTTTGAGGCTGCAGTGAGCTTTGATCACAATCAGAGGCAGGGGGTGCCCCCAGCAGGGTGTGATTTCGAAGGTGGAATTCTAACAGAAGGCTCCTAGCATGTTATGGTCAGAAGGGATGTTTAGAAGATCCCACCCCATCCGTTGCACACAGGGACACTGAGTCAGAAGGCTGAAGTGACTCTGAGGCTGCCTTACTATTTGCTCAAGCTTAAACTTGACAACAAGGATTACAAAAGCCATTTGATCAGAGGCCTGGCACTGCTTAACTGAAATGAGAAAACATGTTGCTGTAAGGATGATTATGTAAAGAAGGGATGCGGTTCACAGACTGGCCTTGCCCGTGTCTGCTGGAGCCCTGCCACAGTGACTCCAACATCCTGCCCACGCTGGCAAGCCCCGGCAGCCTTGGCCTGCTCTTTGCCTTAGCATTGCCATGCTGCTTGCTGCAATGCCAACTGAACCCGTGTGCCAGCCACTCCCTGCCACTTTGGCAGTTCCTCTGGTGCTCCTGGCAGTGCCAGACACTATGCCATGGTTCAGGCTTTCCCCACCCCTGGAGCAAAAGAAACGTGCAAAAGGCCCATCGTTCTTACCATGGTAGAGGATGCATTCAGCCCCATCATTTTACAGCAGTGAAAACTGAGTCCATGAGGGGTGACATGACTTGCCCAAGGTTCCAAAGCTGGTTGGGGGCAGAGCCTAAGCAAGACTCCTGTTCATGGTTTCTTCCTCCTTTGGGGCTTCTGCCTCCTCTCTGGCTCTCTTCTCTAGTGATCCCCATGCTGCTTCCGTCTCCCTGTCCTCGCCCAAGGCCCCAGCATTAGTCCCGGCCACCATCCCTCATGCCCCATCATCTCTCTCAGCCTCTGCTCTGCTCTTGCCCCTCCAATCTATTCTCAAAAAAAAAATAAGTCAGGTCACATTAGTTCCCTACCAAAAGCCCCTGATCACTCTGCCTCACCCAGAGGAGGGATCCTTGGCATGGCATTCTGGTCCTCCCCAGCCCAGTCCCAACTGACCTCTTCAGGTTCATTCCTAAGGCATCCCTACACAGCCCTGATATTCCAGCCACACTACTCAACTACCCCATAGACTGCTGCGAGGATTAAATAACGTCTGATAAGCGGACAGCACCTGGAGTGTAGTAAGAGCTGTCACCTGTGTGGGCTGGGCACTTTTCCACCAGACTGACTTCTAGAGCCCACCTGAGCTGGCTAGTGGGCGAGCACTGCTCTGCTGTCTGAGCCCAGACACATGTCCTTAACTGTGGCCCTGGCCAGACCCTCACCTCCCCAGGTCCAGGTTACACGCCCCAAGAAAAAAGGTACAATGAAGAACCCCTCTGCTGTCCACCATTTCTCAGGAACTTTTTCATTTTTTGAGAAAAAAATTGATGTGGTTCCTATGAAATGGCTGCATGGTTTATTATTAGTTCCTGGCCCTCAAGAGCAGCGGGGAGCCACTGTCCCTCTTGGGTCCCCACCATCATAGCTGCAGGTCTCAACCTGGGGCTGGGGAAAGACCCCTGAATATTCCCCACAGGGGCACAGGGGCGGAATGGGCCGTAGGTGCTCTTTGTGTTCTAGCTACTCATTCGCACAGGGGGCACTTGCAGCCTTACAAGCTAAGGCATAAGAGCCCAGTTTCATGAATGCATCATATCACACCCAGAGGTGAGCTGTGGGCAGTGAGCAGTCCCAGTCGCAGCCTCCATGATGAAGGCAGATTCCTACCTGCTCTGAAAACCTGGCAGCTGTTGGCTCATGAGGTTATCCACCTGTCCGTCTGTCCATCCATCCAATCATCCGTCCATTTCTCCAGGGGACATTAACTTTGCCTCTTTTCCACGTTTATTTGCTGAAAAAAACCCAGTGGAAGAATAAGGAAGATCAGAAAAGCAAACTAGCTCTCCAAAACTCTGATTTTTCCTTTCTCCTCCCTCTTTCTTTTTTTCCTTTCTTATACCTGGGGTACATATGGGGTGTCATGCAAGATAAATTACAAATAAGGATGAATTCAATTATCTCCCCTTTGTTATAGTTCATTCAGTTTCTGAAATATTTCAAACAAATGGACAAGTATGGAGAATAACGTAACAGTCATGAAAGACCCATCGTCCGCTCCAATGAACATTAGCTTTTCACCATATTTGCTTCGAGGTTTTTGTTTTCTTAGGAAACAAAACGCCATGGGTCCAGTTGAAGTTGCCTTCCTCAACATCACTCTGCCTCCTTTCTCTACAAGCTCTTCCCGTCCAGTGTGGTGTCTTCCAGCAGGATTTAGGCTTTTACTAGGCCCCTAGGTTTAGACCCCATAAACAATACATAGGATACCCTATAACAATATGACATATTGTTTATGGGAGTTTTGGATTTTGGATTTTATGGGCATGATATCATACTGTGTCTCCTTTTGCGACTTGCTTTTTAATTTTATTGGATTTTTAAAAGTTGCATGTGTAATACATGCTGGTTACAACAAGTTCAAGCAACACAGAGATAAAGTAAGGAAAAGTTAATCATCTCCACCTGCCTAACTCGAATCCCACTGCTAACAGTTTAACAAACATCTTTCTGCACCTTTTCTGCTGCTCACACAAACATACACAGAGGCTTCATCATAAAAGCTCATGAAATGCTGAAGAAAGAGCCGGAGAAAGTTCAGGACAGGCCAGAGAGCATCTAGACCGGCAACATGAACAGACATGGCTCTCCTGTGCTATAGTAGTGAGAGGCAGCAGAGGAAGACATGAAACTTCCCCTGCCATTAGCCCACATCCTGCTGGGTTTCCCCACTCACACCCGCCACGTGACAGGCCCAGTGGTCTGAGAGGTGTCCAGGGTCAGCGGTGAGCAGTGTCCTTTCTATTAAATGTCCTTGGACCTGGCAAATAGGGAGGGTCCAGGCCGTCACTCGCCAGCTGGGTGACCATGGCAAGCCTCTGTAGTAAAGGGGCAACAAGACCCCTGAAGTCCTTCTTGATTGATGATTGTCAATCAGATTGCTCTGACAGAGAGATGAGCTGCTGGTGGGTCTGAGAAGTGGAAGAGCCTTTGGGAAGCTAGACTGTCGAAGCTTACACTCTGGCTTTAGTTGTGCCTGAGAAGGGATTCAAGGATGATATGTGTTTTCTGACTGCTCCATGAACCAGGAATGAGTACACTGGATGCCAAGCAAGTTTCCAAGTGTTGGATTTTGTTTGCTTGTTTGTTTTCTTCTCTTTTTACTTTTTAAAAGTGTAATAGGAGCAGGCATGTTATGCCTAGAGCTGGAATGGAATTTTTTTTTTTTTTTTTTTTTTTGCCCTTGCCAAAAGAAAAAACAGAATCAATCATTAGAGCTTACGTTTTTGTTTTTTTTCTTTTCAAAATTAGTTTCATGTCACTGCAAAGCAGTAAGAGAAACTGAATGCAAGAAGGCTTTGGTCAGCTCCATCTGGGAGGTCTGTTCACTTGTTGACCCTTGAGGCTGTAATAGCTTGGCGAGGAGCATAAACCTTGCTGGGACTTATAAATTGAGATTTGACATGATTTCTAAAGATCTCTCCAGTTGTTACATTCTATAATTCTTCGTTTCTTTTCTTTTTCCACATGTATTCATTCAACAAACTTTTTTTGAGTGCCTAGTATATGTCAATCATTGTTCTAATAGCTGGGGATATCAGTGAAAAATCAGACAAACTCCCACCTCATGGAACGAAGAACTCCTTACACACAATGTCGACACACAAGGACTTCCAGCTTCATCAATATTCCAATAATTCAGTCACGCACCTTTCAGAGTGTATGGATCCCTATAACACCCTCATGACATGGGTAGGACAGGTATTCCTAGTCCCCTTTTCCAAATGGGCAGACCAGGAACCACTACATGTAAGAATGGAACCTCAGAATGAACGATATTGTAGTCTCCAAGGAGACACAGCAGAGGTGGAATGCCCCAGATCTCACTTCCTGGAGCCTCTGTCCAGCTCATCTCACAGAATGGGAAAATCCACTGTGCATGTCTTCCGATTTCATGCCAAGGAGAAGCTTAAGTTTCCAGACCTGACTCAAAAAGCCAGTGGTGAATTCTGAAAAATGATTCTGGGTAAGAGAGGCTAGGATTCCTGACTCCTTGAGCAAATAAAGCTCCCTACCCTGCGTCATTTGTCCATAATGTTTAAAACCCCATTTGGTATCCTTAAAGTTGAAAATAGCTCTCTCATTCTTCATTTTTCTCTTTCTTTCCTTTTCCCTGGCCTGGTATTGGCCCCAACAGCAGCAGTCTACAGCCCCTGTGCAGGCCGGGGCACTGACCCCTCCTCAGGCCCCAGTAGAGGGGCAGGTGGCCATTCAATCTCTTCCATCAATGGCTTCCAGTACCAGCCCAGAAATTCCCTAAATTGCCCAATGGGGCCTTTCCAGGGCACTTAATAACTTGCCCATAGCCCTGGATCCCCTAGCTCTGGGATCCTGGCCAATATTCTCCAAACTCTTTTCATGAGCAATGAAAGGGCTCTTTAGTGTTGCAGTCAAATGCAGCATCTTTTCTCCCTTTTTCTTGGAGGGCTGTGAACCCCTTTTAGGCTGCTGCTGTCTCTCCAGCATGGCCCATCTATCAGAGAGTTCAGATCCTGAGTGTGGGCCTGCTGGGTAAGAAGGGGGCTTCTGTGGTGACTGGGGAGTTTGGAGCTCCCAACAAACTCTCAGGCAGCCTCAAGTTGGCAGCACAGACATAAGAGATTATCTGAACCGAATCTGCTCCTAAAAATATGCTGCATAGAACACTTTAGTGTGTTCATGAAGATCACGGCAAAAAAAAAAGGAAAATTTTAGGATAACAAGTGTCTATATTTCATTAAAATAGAGAAACAGGGCGGGGTGTGGTGGCTCACACCTAGCCCGTAAAACCTAGCACTTTGGGAGGCCAAGGTGGAAGAACTGCTTGAGGACAGGAGTTTGAGACCAGCCTGGACAACATATATCCGTATAAATTAAAATTTTAAAAAATAAAAAATGAAAAATAAATAAAATGGAGAAAATGATAATGCATTGCCAACCTATCCCAAAACCTCAATCAATATCCTCTTAATCACTAAGACACTCAAACATTTATGTAAACATCCACCAAGGAGCTCTGAACAATAGAAATCAGTGTTTCCCAGAGTATGAACCTGGACCAGCAGCATTAGTATCACTTGGGAACTTGTAAAAAATGCAAATTATCAAGGAAGGGTATGGTGGCTCACACTTGTAATCCCAGCACTTTGGGAGGCCAAGGTGGGGGGATCATTTGAGCTCAGGAGTTTGAGATCAGCTTGGGCAACATGGTGAAACTTCATCTTTACAAAAAGTACCAAAAAGTTAGCCAGGCATGGTGGCACATGCCTGTGGTCCCAGCTACTCGGGAGGCTTAGGTGGGAGCATGGCTGGAGCTGGAACCTGGGAGGCAGAGGTTGCAGTGAACCAAGATCTCACCACTGCACTCCAGCATGGGCAACGGAGCCAGACCTTTTCTCAAAAAAAAAAAAAAGAAGCAAATTCTCAGACCCCACTCTAAACCTACTAAAGCAGACTCTGAGATGGGGTTCAGCAATCTGAGTTTTGGCAAAACCTCCAAGAGATTCTGATGCTTGCTGAGGTCTAAGAATCACTGATATAAAGCACTGAACAATTATCTAATTATTTAACATTGGGTGAAATCATCAGTGGGTACCTTTGTGTTCAAGATACTATCATGTTGGATTGAGTTATTAGATATGAACTACATTTTACTTCTCCATCACAAAAAAATAAAAATAGTGACATCACTTATTAAGAATCCACAGTGAATGCATAGAGTGCCCAGAAAGAATTGGACATGCACGTGCACGGGACATGTGCATGCCTATGTTCATATCACATATGATTTTGCCTCTCACAATACACTTGATTACTTTTCCCTTCCTTCCTTCCTTCCTTCCTTCCTTCCTTCTTTCCTTCCTTCCTTCCTTTCTTTCTTTCTTTTGTGTGTGTGTGTGTGTGTGTGTGTGTGTGTGTGTGTGTGTGTGTGAGATGGAGTGTCACTCTTGTTGCCTAGGCTGGAGTGCAATGGCGCAATCTCTGCTAACTGCAAACTCTGCCTCCCGGGTTCAAGTGATTCTCCTGCCTCAGCCTCCTGAGCAGCTGGGATTATAGGCGCCTGCCACCATGCTCAGCTTATTTTTGTATTTTTAGTAGAGACGGGGTTTCACCATGTTGGTTGGGCTGGTCTCGAACTCCTGACCTCAGGTGATCCACCCACCTTGGCTTCCCAAAGTGCTGGGATTACAGGCATGAGCCACCACGCCTGGCCTCAACTTTTCTTCTTCTAATGTGTGGGGGTTGTTGAGGCCTCTTAGGCTCAACAGCTTTATTCATAGGCTTTTCAACTTTCTTACAAGACATCTTCCCAATATGGCAGAACAACATAGACATGAGAGGCGCTTCTACCAGTGGGAGAGCTGAAATGTGCCTGTCATACATCCTCCACCCTTCCACTAGGACCTGGAAGGTTGCTGGAGAGCAGATTGTAATAGAGTGTTTTGATTTACATAGCACATTTTTTTCTTCTCTTTTTTAAGCTACCAATTCTTGAACCTGCATCACATAGCAAATTTTAAGTAAAAATATTGCTAGGTCTCTATAATAAATGTTTGGAGAGTGAAAGTTCAAATGGTGGGTCTCACTCTTGGAGGAAGTGCTGATGAATCAATGGATGCTGGCCTCAGTTCCCAACCTGTCCAGGCACAGCAGGGTGATTCAGGACTGAATTCCCAGTCCCTGCGGGCTAATAGACGGTCCTAGCCTATTTGTTTACACAACCGTCCTGGCAGTTGTTTAACTTCAGCCTCATTTCAGATGTAAAATATTTCAAGTGCTTTCTCTTTGCAGGTCCAGAAGGAACTGTCAGGCAAAGATTTTATCTGTTATCTTCGTGTGAGGGCTTAAATGAAGAACCAGGAACTGAAAGAGATTAATTCGTCAAATTATTATGGAGGCCTGTCATGCCTGGGTGTGAGGAGGACAAGAATGATTAAGACAGGGGATGCCGACCTCCATGGGCTTACAATGTAGAGGAGCTAGAACTTGAGGTTGTAATGGAAACTGAAAATTCAAGTCTTTTATCTCCTGGGGAAGGCTGTACCGAGGGTAATGCTTCTCATTTATTTATGTGTTAAATAATGTATTTTATAAATTGGACGGCCGGGTGTGGTGGCTCACACCTGTAATCCTAACACTTTGGGAGGCCGAGGCAGGTGGATCATATGAGGTCAGGAGTTTGAAACCAGCCTGGCCAACATGGTGAAACCCTGTCTCTACTAAAAATATAAAAAAAGTTAGCTGGGCATGGTGGTGTGTGCCTGTAATCATAGCTACTTGGCAGGCTGAAGCAGGAGAATTGCCTGAACCTGGGAGGCAAAGTTTGCAGTGAGCGGAGGTCGCACCACTGCACTCCAGCCTGGGTGACAGCGAGATTCTGTCTCAAAAAAAAAGTGTTTAACAATAATGTATTGTACACTTAAAAATTTTGGGGCATAGATCTTATGTTAAGTCTTCTTACCATGATAAATTTTTAAAAATAAAATGACTTAGTTAACATTGCATTCTTTTTGTTAAAAAACTCCTGTGCTCACCATTTCCCATAGGAAGCTGCATAGCAAGGGGGTCTTACCCCTGATACTGCTACTGTCAGCACGACTTCTGGGGATGAGGCACTGTGGTGGGGTCTTCCTTTTCTAAGACCATGATGGGGGTCTGGGTGGATGCCTTCCTCTCCTTGCTGGGGTGGGAAATTGGGAGGTGTTGCAAATCAGTGGTTGTGGCAGCTGCTGATAAAGAAGTCAGTGGTGTCTGGTTTTCAAGGCCAACAAGGGGAATAAATAGTACCTACCTCTCTCCCCTCATCCACTGTGCTATGTCGTGTTATTAGGAGCTTCACTTGCCTCATGGGAAAATTAATAAATGTTTTTTAAAGCCCAGTCTCAAACGTTGCAGAGGCATGAGGTGAGGCTAAAGATTAACGGGTGGGTATGACCTGTCCAAAGGGGAGACAGGGACTCTAGAGACAGGGGACCTAGGGGAGGAAGAGTGCCACAGAGGCAGAGACCTGCATATACCCTCTGCAGTGCCCCAGGGACTTTGAGGCCCTTGGGGAGGTTCCTTGTAAGCCAGGGCAGCAGGGGCTGGGGAGCCACTGCACGGCTGGCAGTTTGCCTGGGCCTAGGATCAGGTTCCTCACAGACTCGTCCCATGGAGATGGAGGCCTGCTCCAGGGATGGGGCTACACTGGGCTTCCCATCAGTTGGCAGGCAGGTGCTCACAGTCGGATGGATTAAATTTTTTTAAAAAGGAGAAATATGACATTTCTCATACCTGAATGTTGTGAAGCAAATTTATACCCGTTAGACTTGACTCTGGATAAACGCATCCCTGCAATCTCCTGGCAAGTGAGAGGCATTGAAGGATGCACCAGAGAGCAGGGACCTGTGGAGGGTTAGAAAACAAAGCCCTTTGAGGGAGCTGAAGAGATTTTCTCATTGGCCAAAAACTGACAAACAGGGAGTCGCATATGACAAAGGCAAAACGGAAGGGGCTCCCTTTACCACAAGAAAGTCTTCTAGTACCTTGTGGGTCTGTGGGACCCAGAGAAAGTGGGGCAAGCAGTTGGGCTGTGGGCCAGGGTCTTATCGAGCACTTGTGGTCAAACACAGAGCATGTATTGTGCTCCCTTCAGAGCTGGAGCCTGATGGAGGACTGGGCTGGAGACAAAACACTACAGAAAGGCCACCCACATCTCCTGTCGCGTGAAAATGGAGAATTTGGCCATACAGGAGGAGAGGAAGGGATCCTGACTTGTCTACCAACCATGCAATTCATATCACTGTGTATTTCTTATGCTTGTGAAACCGAATGGAACTCTGTGCCAAGAGCTTCAGAGAAGAACACGATCTGGTCGAGTGTGATGAATATTCTCAAATATTAAGGCACTGTTTGATGTTCATGCCCAGCCACTCCTCTCTCAGAATCCACCATGTTTGTACCCCCAGGGAGGCCAGCTGACCCAGGACATGCCAATCAGCCTCACTTTCCTGGGAATATGCGGTTGGGAGTAAGAGAGCGTGAGTTCTTCTCAACATGGGAGTGTAACATGTTGAGTAAACTTAGAGTTATGGAGAGGAGAAGGCAGAAAGCATTTTCCACCCGGGGGCCAGGAAGAGAGAAACCAGGCTGCAGAGAGAATGAAGACGAAGTCAAATCACAGAAAAAACCAAGACACGGAAGAGTCCAAGTGGCCTTCCAGTTCCTAATTCTAGTCCTTCCACAGACCTCTTAGCCTTCCTGCCCTGGGGTTCTGAGATATAACCCAGGATCCTTACAATTTACCTTTTCTTGTTCAAACTAGTTCTCATTGGTTCTGTAACTTGCAACCAATGAGTCTTAAGTAGCCCATCAGGAATGACACATCAGACAAACAGAGCAAGTGACTCACCATTTTGTGTTTATTTATGTAGTAAAACACACAGAACAGTAACCATTTTTAAGTGTATGCTTCTGTGGCATTAAGTACATTCACATTAGTATGAATCATCACTACCATGCATCTCCAGAACCTTCTTTCTTTCTTTTTTTTTTTTCAGAAACAAGGTCTCACTCTATTGCCCAGGCTGGAGTGCAGTGGTGCAATCATGGCTGATTACAATCTTGACTTCCTGGGCTCAAGTAATCCTGCTGCCTCAGTCTCCCAAGTAGCTGGAACTACAGGTACATGACCAACCATGCCTGGCTAGTATATTTTTTTAAAGAAAATGTCTCACTATGTTGCCCAGGCTTTCAGAACTTCTTTACCCATTTTTAAAATCGGGGTCCTTCATGATGCCAGGGTTGGCTCATTGCAGTTTATGAGCATGAGCTATGGCGGAGACATATGCCCGCACTGTGAGATGCCTTTGGAGTTTGTTGGTTTTAGCTGCTGATCTCATTGTTGGGTGATTTGCTTCTTTCTCATAGTATTAGGGTTTAGGAAAAATTCATGGTTACTTCAAGGTTCCAGGCAAACCAATGTTCATTATAAAAAATTTGGCTGCTGTTTGATAAACTTTATTGACAACCACTTTGACTTAACATTCTGTTGCTATACACCACAAAGAGCTTTACACCTGGATCCACACACGTAAAGTTTCCATTATTACGTTTGAGAAGACGAGGAGCTATTTTTCCAAGGCAAGTAGGAGCCTCCCCAAGGGTCTCATGGCCTCTGCATGCTAGGCGGCATGTCAGGGAATAATATAGTCAGTCAAGAGCATGCCACAGTCATTAATGCACCCTCCGCCAGCCTCGCTGACTTACAATAAAGAATCACTTTACACTCATGCCGTCTGTTCATCAAAAGTCAGCTTAGCCCTTTCCCACGTCGTCTTCACTCCAGGATTCAAGATGATGGAGTAACTTTCAATTCAACATTGCCAACCAGATGACAGGAGAAGTGCATCATGTATCATACACCAGCTTTTAAAGACACAAATCACTTCCATTCACAGTTCATTGACCAAAGCAAGTACATGGCCGCTCTTGACCACAAAAAAATGTTTTGCAGGGAAGGTGCCATAAGGAGATATGTGCAGATTACTATCTGCAGTATGTGGCAGATAGTAATAAAACCTTTCCATAGCCAGCCTTCCACATTCAAATCAGATCATGCTACCAAAAAGACATCATCTTCATTTCTTTAACAAGAAGTTATTGGGCATCTACTCTGTACCAGGCACTGTTCCAGCCACAGAAGATTCAGCAATGAACTAGACAAATAGCTCCCTTCCCCCATGGAGCTTATATTGTAGGGAGGAACATGGGTACTAAATAAGTAAACAGGTAAATACAAAGGATAATTATAGGTTGTAATAGATAAAGATTAAACTTATACCTCAGGAAAGGGAGTATGAAGTTGTGACTAAGAGTACAGGCTCTGAAGTCACACTGCCTGGGTTCTTAACTAGGGTTACCAGATGAAATACAAGACATCCAGTTAAATGCAAAGTTCAGATAAACAATGAATAATGTTTTTGCATAAGTAGCTTCCAAATATTGCATGGGACATATTTATACTAAAAAACTGTTTATCGGGCCAGGTGTGGTGGCTCATGCCTGTAATCCTAGCACTTTGGCAGGCCCAGGCAGGCGGATCATGAAGTCAAGAGATCAAAACCATCCTGGCCAATATGGTGAAACCCCGTCTCAACTAAAAAAAAATACAAAAATTAGCTGGGCGTGATGGCGCACTCCTGTAGTCCCAGCTACTCGGGAGACTGAGGCAGGAGAATTGCTTGAACCTGGGAGGCAGAGGTTGCAGGGAGCCGAGATCGCCCCACTGCGCTCCAGCCTGGTGACAAAGCAAGACTCTGTCTCAAAAAAAAAAAAAAAACAACAAAAAAACACAAAACTGTTTATTGAAAACGTAAACTTAACTGGACATCTTGTAATTTTTATTTGCTAAGTCTGCCAACTCTATTCCTAACCCAGTTATGCCACTTTCCAGCTGTGTGATCTGGAACAAGTTATAGTTACTTAATCTCTCTGTGCCTCAGTTTCTTTATCTATGATATAGGACAGTAATACTACTTACCTGCTAGGGTTATATTAAAGATTAAAGTTAGCATACATAAAGTACTTAGATTAGTGCCTGGCACGTAGTAAACATGCAATAAATGACAGTTGGTGTTTATTAGGTTGGTACAAAAGTAATTGCAGTGTTTGCTATTCTAATGGCAAAAACTGCAATTACTTTTGCTCCAACCTAATATTATCCAATAGAAAGGTGAGCAATTATATGGAAATTAGAAAAAAAATTCAATATTGCCATCTGATGAAAGAATCTCACAGAGAATGAGAGAAAAAAAATCAAGTTTTGCTTCTTTTTCTACCTTTTTAATTAATAAATACTTATTGAGTACCTTCTATTGATAGAAGTTGTATCCTAAGTCCTGAGCAGGCATCAAGGATAAAAGATACATAGGACTATAGCAGACATGATTTGCCATCTATTCAAAATCTATCTCACTTGTCTCTTCCTTAATAGAATCTTGAGTTTGTTCAAAGCAGTAATGTAGCCAAATAAATACTTGCTTACCCAGCCTCCCTTGCAGCTAGGGTGGCCATGTGACATGGTTCTAGCCAGTGAGATATAAGCATAATCTAGTGAGGTTTTCCCAATAAAATGGAACTGCAGCACTTTCTTCTTCTTTCCTTGAATGTGGATGCAGCCATTATCTTAAAACCTTGGGGGAAAGGCAAAGAGAATCACAGTGGTGTCAGTCCCAACACCACTGAGCTTCTGAACCAATACAAGCAGCCACTTACCTCCAGCCTTCTTATAAAGTGAGAAAATTATGCCTTATTTGTTCAGGTAACTGTTAGTCAGGTATACAGTTGTTTGCTGCCAATCTCATTCCTGTTTTAAAGATATAACACCTTTCCTCAAGGAGTTTTATAGGCAGTCCCTTAATTTTCTGCTCCTTAAAACTACACTGAAGTATAAAAAAAAATTGTATATTTCCAAAATAATATCCAAAACGGGTATATTCCCAGAGATTTTAAAAGTATAACATTGCTTGCCTTTGGAACATCATCTTGAAGCTCTATTTCCACCATGTGTGGTGGTTAATTTGTGTGTCAACTTGGCTGGGCCATAGTGCCCAGATATGTATGTGATGGAACATTTTCTACATATTTCTGTGAGGGTGTTTTGGATGAGATTAACATTTAAGTAGTTGGACTTTTTTTTTTTTTTAAATGAAATCTCACTCTGTTACTCAGGCTGGAGTGCAGTGGTGCGATCTCAGCTCACTGCAACCTCCACCTCCTGGGTTCAAGTGATTCTCATGCCCCAGCCTCCTGAGTAGCTGGGATTACAGGCATGCACCACCACACCTGGCTAATTTGTGTATTTTCACTAGAAACAGGGTTTCACCATGTTGGCAGGCTGCTCTCAAACTCCTGACCTCAAATGATCCACCTGCCTTACAGGCTTGAGCCACTATGCCCGGCCAAATCAGTGGACTTTGAGGAAAGCAGATTGTCCTGCATGATGTGGGTGAGCCTCATCCAGTCAGCTGAGGCCTGAGTAGAACAAACCACTGACCTCCTCTGAATTAGAAGGAATTCTGTCAATAGGCGGCGTTTAGATTTGAACTGTGACACTGGTTCTTTCCTGAGTCTCCAACGTGGTGGCCTTCAGACTGGACTGCAGATTTTGGACTTGCTGGCTCTCACAATCACATGAGCTAATTCCTTAAAATAAGTCTCTGCTACTCTCTCAGGATATACATCTTGTTGGCTCTGATTCTCTGGATAACCCTGACTATACATTATGTTCTATATAATTTGTTCACTTTATTCTTTCTTGTCACAGTTAAACACAAAAGTCAACCCTTATAAATAAAACAAACACCCAAATCGAGGTTCCATCCCTAGCATTCAGCATGCCAAATGATCTCCATCTTTGCCTCAACTGCATCAAGTTTTATGAGGTCTTCATTTTTTTTGTCACGAGCATGAATATTTTCATTTTTCCACTTTACTTCTTTAATAAAACAATCACTGCAAATATAATAAAGTATTTAAATAATTGTCCCCAAACTGCCATACCAACGAAAGTGATGAAACCATAGAACAGAGCAGCTGGCTGGCCAGCAACTCTGCTGTGGGATAGCTGGGAATGTTCGTTTTTGCTAGCTGATGCATGAGAGCCTGAGTTTGACATGTAACACTCAGTTTAGAAGTGTCAGTGTAGAGTGTGAAAAGGGTGTTTAGGTCGTTTTAAAGCACAATCATTAAAGTTGAGTACTACCTATGCGATGCAGTAGTGACCTATGAGAAGTCTACAAATAACTTTAAAGCCAGATTTGACAAGTGACTGAAAAGGAGATAATGAAAGGCAGAGAGAGGCTGGAGCAAAGACAAAGAATTTACATCCTTTTTTCCACCCTCCTGAGTTTTCAGCTATTCTGAGATAGACATAGGAGCTTGGCAGATGGAAATTACAATATCACTTTTATTATCTCTGGAGTTGTTAAAATAACTACAGCCAACTTGGCTTATACAGGCTTAACTTATGAATTAGGCAGTCCCCAGCCCCAGGCCCAGCTGGGCGAATGCTTTATACTGCACAGCAGAGATGTCAACCAGAGCAAAAGAAGGGAGGAAGGGGCTGGGTCGGCATGCCCAGATCATTCTCTCAGACTCACCTACCAGATGTCACTTCTGAGAAGAAGATTGAGGGAGGCTGGGAGAAAGGCCAGTAGTGGGGTGTCTAGACAAAAGTTTCCACAGGAAACTAAGAAGTGGGGAACTAGCGTCCCCATAACAGCCTCCAGCTGTTTGTTCTCCCAATGCATTGGAGTCCTCTATCAAGTGTGCCACCAGCCGAGGATGTGGCAGCCCCCTTCAGGAAAGAAGAAATGGCAAACGACCTAGGAGTTTTTGCTCCCACCTTCTGACACTGAATGGCTTCAGAGTGTCCTCCTGGGACTGCTGGCAGGCAGCGTCCACTTTACCCCAAGAAGGCTCTTGAGGTCAGGTGACCATAAAAATGAATGGGTTAGATGAAAACATTAGTTAAATGGGGCTGGGCCTGGTGGCTCATGCCTGTCATTCCAGCACTTTGGGAAGCTGAGGCAGGTGGATCTCTTGACCCCAGGAGTTTGAGACTAGCTTGGGTAACATAGCAAGACCTCATCTCTACAAAAGAAGTTTTAAAAATTAGCCAGGCATGGTGGCACGTGCCTGTAGTTCCAGCTCCTCAGGAGGCTGAAGTGGGAGAGTTGCTTGAGCCCAAGGGATCAAAGCTGCAGTGAAATGTGATTGCACCACTGCACTCTGGGTGATAGAATGGGACCCCGTCTTAAAACAAAAATTAAATGGGCTGTGTTCCAGTTGTCTATTGCTGTATAATAAACTACACCAAATTTAGTGTCAGAAAAAAAATCTATGATTATTGTCTCTCACAACTGTGGGGTTGACTGGGCTCGGCAGGCAGTTCTCACTCGGGGTCTCTCTGTCAGCGGCCAGGGCTGTAGTCAGTGTGATGTCTTCCTCATTCGTATGCCTGGCACGTGAACCAGGAAGACTCGCACAACTGGGCTCCTTGGGCAGCTCTCTCTATTGCTATGTGACCGTCCCACATGGTCTCTCCTGCAGGGTGGCTTCAGCTTAGCTCAGGGCTCCAAAGGTCCATATTGAAATGAAGAGAGAACCAGGCAGGAGCCACGTCATCTTTCATGACTGGGTCTCATAATCCACACAGCATCACTGCTGCTGTCCTCTGTTAGGAAGAGAGACTCTTACTCCTAATGGGAGAGTGGCGAGGTTTTGGAAGAGCATGTGGGACTGGAAATATCATTGTGGCTATTTTTTTCCTTTTTAAAATTGTGGTGAAATCTTCCTGAAAGTTGCCATTATAACTATTTTTAGATGCACACTGCAGTAGCATTTAGTACATTTGCATTGCTGTGTACCATCACCACTCTCTCTCTCTCTCCAGAATTTCACCTTCCCAAGTTGAACTCTGTACTCATTCAACAGTAACTCCCTATTCCCCACTGGCTCCAGCCCCTGGCAACCCCACTCTACTTTTTGTCTCTAGGAGTTTCGCTATTCTTTGTACCTCATAAAAGTGAAATCATACAGTGCTTGTCCTTTTGTGTCTGGCTTATTTCACTGAAGGCCAATTTCATAAAATACAATTTGCCACATGCTCTAAGGTCAAGTTGTACCAAAGCTTATTCTGTTTTCCATCTAAAATTACATCCAGCCGCCCTATCTAATGCTGCCCATCATTGGTTCTGCAATGAATTAAATGACACCGGGGCCTATCATGGGGAGGGGGGAGGGGGGAGGGATTGCATTGGGAGTTATACCTGATGTAAATGACGAGTTGATGGGTGCAGCACAGCAACATGGCACAAGTATACATATGTAACAAACCTGCACGTTATGCACATGTACCCTACAACTTAAAGTATAATAATAATAAATAAATTTAAAAAAAAAAAGAAAACAACCCAAAAAAAAAAAATGCTCCAATAATAAAATTCTAACAAATAGAGAAGACCCAAATTTGAATATAAACATTTCTGCTGCTATCAAATGCCCAAGAAAAATTCAAGTCCTAAAAATTAACTTTTTAAATTCAGTCCAGTGAACCCAAACTCCAAAATTTTTAAGTTAATGTTTAATGGGAACTAGAGTCCAAAATAAAATTATCGGCCAGGCACGGTGGCTCGCGCCTATAATCTCAGCACTTTGGGAGACCAAGACGGGTGGATCACTTGAGCCCAGGAGTTTGAGACCAGCCTGGGTAACATAGCAAAACCCCGTCTCTACAAAAAATACAAAAAGAATTAGCCAGGCGTGATGGTGTGTGCCTGTAGTCCCAGCTACTCAGGAGGCTGAGGTGGGAGGATCACTTGAGCCCAGGAGGCTGAGGTTGCAGTGAGCCAAGATTGCATCACTGCACTCCAGCCTGGGTGACAGTGAGATCCTGTATGAAAATTTTATATATATATATATATATATATATCTTGCCCTGTGAATTAAAGTTTACATTTCTTTTCCTTTCCCCCCACTTCCCCACTGAAAACTTTGTATCGGCCTTTTGGGTAGAAATGGGAACTTATTTACCAGGAAGAATAATCCCATCACACTTCTGCTGGACCCATTGCATGGCCTCCTCTTAACTGACTCTGTTTGTCCCCAGTGCAGCCTGTCCCACACTTCTTGTCTGCGATGCTAAAACCTTGCCTATCCAGCACCACATTGAAGTCCAGGTCATAGATACCAGTGCTTGAGTCATATTTGATACCTATATCAGTGTGTTTCTGGATCCCAAAACCAAAGTTTCTAGTGTCTGAGGGGTTATTTTTTTTGTTTTCTTAACTCACATTCCTACACCTTTAGACCTTTCTCCAGGATTGTTTCTGCCTTGGCCCCTCAGAGTGTGCAGTGAACGGCAATCTCTTCGTTTCTCCTGATGCTGAAGCACCTGATGCTGTACTTGGCTTTGGAAAACACGGGAGTCTGGCCTGTGAGCTGCTCAGGTCAGTCTGTCTCTACCCTCCCCACACAGATATTGAGGCGAGTTTGTGGATGTGAAGTTCCCATGTGGGGATCTTCTTTTCACCTTGATCCTGTACCATCGTGGAGAACAGGAAGAGCCAAATTTCTTCAATAAAATTAAAATTTAAAGAAATCACTCCTCAATGTTAAATTCTGCTCAGAGTCCTTCAGAGAGGTCCTTGATACCTGGATAAAGCTGGGGTTTCTTCAGTACCTTCAAGATCAGACATCTCTCCTAAGAATAAGTGTGGTTCTTTCAGAACCTCAGAAATTAATAGGACACAGGAGATTATTACACCACCACCTATTAACACTTGGGGCTTTAGAAAATGTTCCCTGGCAAAACAATCTTCTCAGTAACCTGTATTTATAGAATTCAGACTCAACTATTTTGTCAAAGCCTAAAGGAGAAACTCAAGATGTTCTGAGGGAAGGAGTGAAGTGAAGGTCTTCTTGGATCAGGCTTGCCAGAGGACACTCAGTCTGTGCTGGGTGTCTGGAGCCTGCTCTCTGTGAATTTAAACTCAACTGGGAGAATTCTCTCACTGAAAGGTCAATTACGGCACTTAAAAAAAAAAAATCCAGTACTTAGAGTAGTTCCAGAGGAGCAGAATCTTAGGATGATTTCTTTGAATTGGTTCTGGCTTATCTAGAATTGATTTTCTGATCTGATTAGATTTACAGGCATTAATGAGCCTATTTCCAGAGGTAAAGAGGGCACTGATACTTTATGTCCTGCAATGACAAGACAGTAATGTAAAATTATTACCTTTAGAGACCTGTAATCAAGTTTTACAGAAAGCTAGGCTCTAGGTTACTGAGAATTTGATGTTGTAGATCCTTTTAATGAAAATAAGGAGAACATGCTTCTCATTGGGCTGGAGAACATAAGGAAAGAAAATGATGAGCCCGGGACTTCAAATTTCCAGCTCAAGGCTCACATTAAGAATCTGGAAGCTCCAATGACTGCCCTAAAAGAAAATGTAATCTCCTGCAGGCACAGGGAAACTAAATCCAAAGCCTAATTTTGTGGGTAGCTGAATTACAAGGCAAATTGAATTTGCAGCCATGGAGTACCCTTTTGTCAAAGTAAGGGTACTGATTGGGAAGGAGAGGGGCCCTGAGAACCAGGAAGGGGATATATGGGGAGATTCCAGTGAAGCTGGAAACTTAAACCCCAAGTTCTGCTGAATCTTCTTTGCTAGTAGGAGCAACCCTTCCATCATCTGAGAAGACTGGTTCCCCCTTGTCTAAAGATCCCGTAATAATCCTCTGCAGGACTCACCCCCACCATCTCTCTCTTTCCTAAATTTGTAACTAGACTGAAGTCCCTGAAAGCCCCAGAAGGTAAGGTACAAATTACTGATCATGAGGAAGTGTATTAGTCAGGGTTCTCTAGAAGGACAGAACTAATAGGATATATCTATATATAAAAAGGAGTTTGTTGGGCTGGGCGCAGTGGCTCAGACCTGTAATCTCAGCACTTTGGGAGGCTGAGGGCAGGTGGATCACGAGGTCAGGAGTTCGAGACCAGCCTGGCCAACATGGTGGAACCCTGTCTCTACTAAAAATAGAAAAATTAGGCGGGAGTGGCGGCAGGCACCTGTAATCCCAGCTACTCGGGAGGCTGAGGCAGAAGAATCGCTTAAAACAGAAGGCAGAGGTTGCAGTGAGCTGAGATCGTGCCATTGCACTCCAGCCTGGGCAACAAGAGCGAAACTCCATCTCAAAAAAAAAAAAAGAAAAAAAAGACAGAAAAGGAGTTTGTTAAGGAGAATTGACTCACATGATCACAAAGTGAAGTCCCACAATAGGCCATCTGTAAGCTGAGGAGCAAGGAAGCCAGCAGTAGCTCAGTCTGAGTCCCCAAACCTCAAAAGTTGGGAAGCTGACAGTGCAGCCTTCAGTCTGTGGCCTAAGACCTGAGAACCCCTGGCAAACCATTGGTCTAAGTCCAAGAGTCCAAAAGCCGAAAATCGTGGAGTCTGATGTTCGAGGGCAGGAAGCACCCAGCGTGAAAGATGAAGGCCAGAAGACTCGGCAAGTTAGCTCCTTCCACCTTCTTCTGCCTGCTTTTTCTAACCGTGCTGGAAGCCTATTGGATGATGCCACCCACATTGAGGGTGAGTCTTCCTCTCCCAGTCCACTGACTCAAATGTTAATCTCCTCTGGCAACACTCAGAAACACTCAGATACGCCCAGAAACAATACTTTACATCCTTCAATCCAATCAAGTTGACAATATTAACCATCATGAGTCCACCCCTTGTCAACTTGAACCCATAAACACCTGAAATCATACTTATCCTCCAAATAAAGACAATAATAAGGTCATAATTACATCTAACATAATACAGCTATTCTTTTACAACTGGAAACACACTAATCCTTAAATGCTATTACATAAAGTTAACAACACTTAAATGCAAATATGAAGTCAATAAATTTTATGTCACATGATAAAGGAAAAAGAAAGGAAATAAAATGAAGATATTTTCTTAGTACAAGTGTATACATGCACAAACACATTCTTAACAAAATAAGGAGGAAATACTCATGACAATTACAGTTCTCGTTTCTGCAACTGGTCACGTGGTGGTGGCTGGTATTGATAACTACCTTCTTCTACTACCCATTCTGTATTTCCTTTGCCTTCAGCAAGCACCTCAGTGGGTTGTGGATTTTTACCTGGTGGACTGACCCAGACTTTCATTCCTGAAGGGTCTGGGTCATTTGTAGTCCTGTTTGGATTGGATTGTTGTTGTTTCCCATTGACCTTGATTACAGAGCATGGTAATACTAAGAGATACCCTAAAGATATCCTGTATTCCACACATACTCTTGCTTACCTCCATTGTGGAGTAGTAGACTGATTTTATCTTGATAGTCTGGGTCACTCACCCCAGCAAACACTATAACTCCTTTCCTAGCCTGTTAACTTAGAGGTAGGAGGAGCCCAAAGTGGCCAGGTGGCAATCTTAATTTCCAGTTTAATGGAATCATTGTTGTGTCTCTAGGTGGCAGCATTCCTCCCTCTGGAACTAAGACCTCTAGGCCAGCAGAATATAACGTCACAAGGACAGGAAGCAAAAATTTTGCTAGTGGGTCACTAGGAGGTGATGGTGAGTGGTGCCACTTCCACTTCCACGCCTTGATTCCTGGACCCATGAATCCTGGCTATGGGAGAAACAGTACCACATATTGGATGCTGATTCAGAGCATACACAACCTTCTGGGGAACTTTGCCCCAGGCCTGCAAAGTATTGTCACCTAGTTGGCATTGTAAATGTGATTTCAAAAGGCCATTCCATTGTTCTATCAATCCAGCTACTTCAGGATGATGGGGAACATGGTAAGACCAGTGAATTCCATGAGCACGAGCCCACTGCTGTACCTCTTTAGCTCTAAAGTGAGTGCCATGGTCAGAGGCAATGCTATGTGGAATACCATGACAGTGGATAAGGTATTCTGTGAGTCCACAGATGTTAGTCTTGGCAGAAGTATTGCATGCAGGATAGGCAAACCCATATCCAGAGGAAGCATCTATTCCAGTGATGACAAACTGTGGCCCTTTCCATGATGGAAGAGGTTCAATATAATCAACCTGCCACCAAGTAGCTGGCTGATCACCCAGAGGAATGGTGCCATATTGAGGGCTCAGTGTTAGTCTCTGCTGCTGACGAATTGGGCACTCAGGTCAGCCTTGGTGAGTGCAAGTCCATGTTGCTGAGCCCATGGGTAACCTCCATCCTGCCACCATGGCCACTTTGTTCATGGGCCCATTGGGCGATGACAGGGGTGGCTGGGGAAAGAGGCTGACTGGTGTCCACAGAATGAATCATCCTAAGCACTTGATTATTAAAATCCTCCTCTGCTGAGGTCACCCTTTGGTGAGCATTCACATGGGATACAAGTATCTTCACAGTTTTTGATCACTCAGAGAGGTCCATCCACATACTTCTTCCCCTAATTTCTTTGTCACCAATTTTCCTATCATGCTTCTTACAAGTTCCTGACATCTAGCCAAACCACTGGCTACAGCCCCTGAATCAATATATAATCACATGTCTGGCTATTTCTCGTTCCAAGCAAAGTATACAACCAGGTGTACTGCTCAAAGTTCTGGCACCGGGAAGATTTCCCTTTGCCACTGTCCTTCAGGGATGTCCTAGAAAAGGGCTGTTGTGCTGTAGTTGTCCACTTTTGGGTGGTGCCTGCATATCATGCAGAACCCTCTGTAAACTAGGCCCTAGTCTTCTCTTCCTCTGTCAACTGATCATAGGGAACTCCCCATGAGGCCACTGATGCAGGCTTGGGGAGAGAAGGCAAGGTGGCAGGAGTGGGGACCACGGGCATATGAGCCACTTCCTTATGTAACTTACTTGTGCCTTCAGGGGGCTTGGGCCCGATCACATATATACCACTTCCATTTGATGATGGAATGCTGCTGTGCACACCCAACTTTATGGCTAGGTGCATCAGAAAGCACCTAGTTCATGATAGGAAGTTCAGGTCGCATGGTGACTTGATGACCCATAGCAAATGTTCAGTTTCTACCAAAGCCCAGTAACATGCCAAGAGTTGTCTCTCAAAGCAAAAGTAGTTATCTGCAGAAGATGGCAGGGCCTTGCTCCAAAATCCTAGAGGCCTCTATTATGATTCACCTACAGGGGCCTGCCCAAGGCTCCAAACAGCATTTTTATCTGCCACTGACACCTCAAGCACCATTGGATCTGCTGGGTCATACGGCCCAAGTGGCAGAGCAGTTTGCACAGCAGCCTGGACCTGTTGCAGAGCTTTCTCCTGTTCTGGACCCCACTCAGGAAGTATAATACACACCAAGAGAATTACATAATCTTATTAATTCACATCAACAGAAACCTGGGATATATGGAAATGGATCTTAAAGGTGTGGGGATCAGGGTGGAAGGAGTATAAAATTGGATCAGATTAAATTTATTGATATGAGTTCAGTAAACAGAGATTCCAGAGTCAATGTTAGTTTGAGGGGCTTGGTAGGAACGGCTTTAACCATTCACTTGGTTGGCTGACCTGTGGATCAAAGTATGGCCTACATGACGCGAAATTGAAATGCCAGAACTTCCATGATATCATGTAAAGCAGGAGTAGGTAAACTTTTTTTTTTTATAAAGGACCAGATAGCAAATAATTTAGGCTTTAGGGTGAAGAGGCAAAATTGAGGATATTATACAGGTATTCATATGGCAGGTGTATTAGTCAGAGTTCTCTAGAGGGACAGAACTAATAGGATAGATATATACAAAGGGGAGTTTATTCAGTGGAATATAGAAACCTATTAGCTAGGCTGGGCGTGGTGGCTCACACCCACATGATCACAAGGTCCCCACAATAGGCCATCTGCAAGCTGAGGAGCAAGGAAGCCAGTCTGAGTCCCAAAGCTGAAGAACTTGGAATCCGATGTTTGAGGGCAGGAAGCATCCAGTGTGGGAGAAAGATATAGGCTGGGAGGCTAAGCCAGTCTAGCCTTTTCATGTTTATATCCTGGCCACACTGGCAGCTGTAGATGGCACCCACCAAGATTGAAGGTGGATCTGCCTTTCCCAGTCCACTGACTCAAATGTTAATCTCCTTTGGCAACACCCTCACAGACACACCCGGGAACAATACTTTGCATCCTTTAATCCAATCAAGTTGACATTCGGTATTAGCCATCACAACAGGACAGAAATTTCTTGCTTCACCACTCCTGGTTTGCTTGGGATGGGCAATTTTGCGTTCATTTGCCAGTTCAACATAGACATTCCTAGGAGGAAGAGTTGCTGACTCAAGGGGTAAGGGCCTGGCAGTAGGAAGGGCATGCATGCAGCTACCCCATCAGTTTTACTCTGCCCTAGTGACACCCAGGTTCCTGCCTCTCAGAAAGCCTGGTCTTGTGACCCAGGGGACTTTGCTGGAGGTAAGGCGACTTGCTGAGTCACCAGCTCCTGGACTGAGATGCTACAGTTCAGTTCCCGGCAATTATCAACAGTTGAGTCCCCAAGATGCAGGTGGTGATCAGCAGGCCCTAGGCAGCAGCCGCTGGCCAGGGAAGCAGACGCAGAGCAGAAGAGGGAACAGGGGCAGAGGGAAACACAATTCTGTCGTGCTCTAGGAACCTCCACTAGATGGTGGTAGAAATGGATTTGCCCCATCCACTTTAGTTTGCAGGTGTTCATAAGCTCCCAGATAAGTTCTGCACATTAGCAGGAGTGGTTAAGAGTTTGTATCTGGAGTCAGATGGGCTAGATTTAAATCCTGGCTCTGACATCTACTAGCTTTGTGATTTTCACAAGCTGATGATTCTCTCCAAGACTCAGTTTTCTTCTCACATATAGAACGATCTTAAAGGTGTCTATCCCATAAAATTGCTGGGGAAATGAAGCCATATAAAACATGGTGCCTTGCACATGGTAGGCACCAGTGTAAGGTCCCAGTGTAAGGTAGTCATTATTATTATTAGCTTTGATATGTGGGACATATTTAAAAAGTGGTTAAGAGTTTGCTGTTTTAGGGAACTCTAGATGTTGACATGCAATAAGGAATGGGATAAGATAATTAAGTAACAAAAAATAGGTTAAGATGGACCTTTATCCAAATCATCTTATATTATTACTGATAATAAGGGGATAATAGTTGAAACAATTTAAAAGATGTTTCACAGAGATTCCTCAGAGGAGCTAAGAACCAAAACATCAACAATGGAATATAGAAACCTATTAGCTAGGCCGGGCATGGTGGCTCACACCTGTAATCCCAGCACTTTGGGAGGCTGAGGCAGGCGGATCACTTGAGGTCAGAAGTTTGAGACCAACCTGGCCAACATGGTGAAACCCCGTCTCTACCAAAAAATACAAAAATTAACCAGGCATGATGGTGTGTGCCTGTAGTCTCAGCTACTCAGGGAGGCTGAGATGCGAGGATTGCTTGAACCTGGGAGCGGAGGTTGCAGTGAACCAAGGTCTCACCACTGCACTTCAGCCTGGGTGACAGAGTGAGATCCTGTCTCAAACAAACAAACAAACAAACCTATCAGCTAAAAATCCCATTGACATTTACAACTGCTAAGTAAAGAAATATAAGGCCTGGTCAACATAACGCTCTGCTTGGAATTACATCCCATTACCAGAAAAGTCTAAATTACTAATGGTAACACATTAGATGACAGGAACAAAACCTGAGGCTTTCTCTCTCTTCCTGCACTAAGTCCCCCACCACTGGACAGACTCCATTGACCTGGGCCAGGCAGCCACACAAGTGTCTGGAAGGCCCACAGAGCACAGAACACAGGGACGGAAGCCAGAACTTGACTAAGCCTCAACCCCAAACTAGACTGAACCCACTGATGTGTGGGATCACAAACCCAACCCTAGCAAGCAAGCCTCCTTTGTCTCTTACTTGGAGGGGGGATATGATGTGAGATGTAATTTGGAAAACTGAGGTTTGCTTCTTTTAAAGCCCTAAGGCTTAAAAATAAACTTAAATCAAGGAATGTCTTGCCTATTCTCCTGCCATCTTAAGTATACCATAAGAAACCCAGCACTTTGGGAGGCTGAGGCGGGCAGATCACCTGAGATCAGAAGTTCGAGACCAGCCTGGCCAACATGGTGAAACCCTGTCACTACTAAAAATACCAAAAATTAGCCAGGCGTAGTAGCGAACACCTGTAATCTCAGCTACTCAGGAGACTGAGACAGGAGAATCGCTTGAACCGGGGAGGCAGAGGTTGCAGTGAGCTGAGATCGCGCCACTGCACTCCAGCCTGGGCAACAAGAGCGAAATTCCATCTCAAATTAAAAAACAAAACAAAACAAAACAAAACAAAAAAACCAAGAAGAAGAAGAAGAAAAGAGTAAAGAAAAGAAAACAAACCTATTCAGCTCCTTTTTGATGTGGATGCGTCATCACTTTGAATGTCCATGCCATAAATACAGCAGGCGAGAATGTAAGCCTATTTTCCCTGAAACTAAATGGCTCCAAAATACCATTTGTTCAGACATTCTTTCCTTTGTTTTTGCATACCATTTTACTGTTTCCTCCTTTGCTGATATGCACCAGTTAATATTTTCTGCTTCTTTTAAGCAAACTGGCCAATATCCCTGGCTTTTACCCCATCATGTGGCCATATTTCAATAAAATCATGACATCCTATTTATGCCTTTTCATTGTAGATGTATTTTCAGGACCACAACAGACCCTGCATCCTGATGCAGAAGGGAAGTTTGATTCCAGTCACACCCCCATAATCACAGCAGTGTGACAAGTGTTTCAGCTGTTCAGTATTTGCCTTTTTGTTTGGCAAGGTTTGACACAAAAGGGTATTTGGGGTTCTTAAATGTCATTTTTGACTGAGTTGAAATTACAATGTTCCCTACATTCGTTTTCTATTGCTGCTGTAAAAAACTAACACTAAACTTACAGACTTAAAACAACATAAATTTATTATCTTACAGTTTTAGAGGTCAGAAGTCCAAAACAGGTCTCATTGAGCTAAAATCAAAGTGTGGGCAGGGCTGTGTTCCCTCTGGAGGCTCTAGGAAAGAATCCATCTGCTTATCTTTTGCAGCTTCTGGAGGCGCCCACATTTCTTGGCCTGTGGCCCCTTTCCAGCTTCAAAGTCAGCAATGACCAGTCAAGTCTTCCTCCCGTCACATTGCTCCGACACTCACTCTTCTGCCTCCTTCTTCCTCATTTAAGGCCCTTGTGATTGCACTGACCTCACCTGGATGACCCAGGCTATGCTCCCCCTTTTAAGGTGAGCTGTCTAGCAACCTAGTTTCATCTCCAGCCTTCATTCCCGTTTGTCATATGAGTTAACATATTCACAGGTTCTTGGGATTAGGACTCAAACATATTTGGGGGACTACTATGCAGCCTACCATAGTCCCCTTTTTATGATAAGCATCTTTTTTTTTTTTTTTTTTTTTTGAGGCGGAGTCTCACTCTGTCGCCCAGGCTGGAGTGCAGTGGCCGGATCTCGGCTCACTGCAAGCTCCCCCTCCCAGATTTACGCCATTCTCCTGCCTCAGCCTCCCGAGTAGCTGGGACTACAGGCGCCCACCACCTCGCCTGGCTAGTTTTTTGTATTTTTTAGTAGAGACGGGGTTTCACTGTGTTAGCCAGGATGGTCTTGATCTCCTGACCTCGTGATCCACCCGTCTTGGCCTCCCAAAGTGCTGGGATTACAGGCTTGAGCCACCGCGCCCAGCCTATGATAAGCATCTTAAAGTGTATTTAAAAAAAAACAAAACTAGAAAATACTGTGAAGCAGGCCAGGCATGGTGGGTCATGCCTGTAATCCCAGGACTCAGGGAGGCCAAGGCAGGAAGATCACTTGAACCCAGGGGTTCAAGACCATCCTGGGCAACATAGGGAGGCCTTGTCTCTACAAATAATTTTTTTTTTTAAAGGAAGTGAAGCAAAGTGGAAGGGAACAGTAATTTGACCTGTGTTAGAGCCCAGCTGCACTCATTCTGTGAAATAGTTTTGATTTCCATGAGGTGTATTTGCCAGCCATCTTTCAGAATGAACTTTATAACAATGAGATACCTGTAAACCATTATACAGTAATTTGCTATTTTTATCAGAATGGTGCAGGTTAGGAAACCAGATCGCTTATTTCGAAGTTGTATCAAAAATTCACATAACAAATATTTACACGATGCTCACCAAGTGTCAGGAACTGTCCTAAGAGTTTTGTGTATCATTCCAGTCCTCTCAGAACCTTCAGAGTAAAGGTTTGCTAAGCTCCTTTTACAGATAAGGAAACCAAGGCTTGGACGGCTGCTGCTGCTGCTAATTAGTGTGGTTTTCCTTTAAAGAATCAACAATCAAGGCAAAATAATTTTTTTAAAAAACCCTCCTAGTTATCCCATTTAAATGAAGACCATAAGTCATAATATAACTGAAACACGACTTGAGAGAGTTTGCAATTATATAACCCGGTAAAGTTCGGGGAGCTGTCCCATTGGCAAAAACTATTGGTTGCTTATCCAACAGCCCATCCTCACTCTCACCTGGCACTTCCCTCCCGGCCACTGGTGTTGTTCTCCTCCTCCTGCCAGGCGCCATGTTCTGATGCTCCTCAAGGGAAGCAGAGGGTGGTTCTTGATTGACTTGAGCCTATCACAGCTCTCATTCCTGGATTTCTGAGTGATTGTTTGGACAAAGACTTGAATGTGAGTGGAGCAAATAAGATATGAGGGTGAAAGGACACAAAGATAGATGTGTACCCGCCCCCCACCCGCTACACCCTTGTTCTGCTCTCTAATCTTTGCACATACCAGAGATTTCGTAAGTTCTGTGAGTACCTGGTTTTCTGCACGTACCAGAGATTTTGTTTTGCACATACCAGAGATTTTGTAAGTTCTGAGGCAAGGTCACAAGACGTGTTTAAGTAAGATAAACTCTTGCTGCCATAAACCTGCTCTCCCGCCTCAAAGTTTGAACCAAAATATCAGAAATGGCAGGAACCAATCATAGTTAGCCAAATCGCCTTGTTCAAACACTAGCCAATCATATATCTGATTTGTATAATAACTCTATGCCCACTTTTCTTAGACTATATAACATTGTTCGGAGCTGAGTGGGGGAGCTCTCCTGCCCGTCTCGTTTCACGAGCGAGGGAGAGTTCCAGGTTCGAACCTGTAATAAAGATCCTTGCTGCTTAGCTTTGACTCTGGACTCTGGTGGTCTTCTTCGGGGAATAAACGGTCTGGGCATAACAAATGGGGGCTCGTCCGGGATTTCCCCCAAGCCCACCAGACCCCCAAGTCAACGGATCTTAATCTGTAGGTAAGCCGGCTTTGTCACTGTCTCTGTCTTTGTCTCTGTCTGTCTCCCTGAAATTTCGCGAAATCCGTAATCTGTAATCTGTATTGGTCTGTTCTGTAAGTGGCACGGTCTTGGCGGACGCGCTAGAAAACAGCCACTCGGGACTGGTGGGAGACGTTCCCCCGTGCCCATCTGGGGGCCTCCATCCTTGGTTGCCCCGTCTGACTCAGGTCGGAAGTCCGACACGCGCTCGCGAATGCTCATCGTTATTACTGTCTGTCCGTTATTGTTAAGTGTTAAGTGTAAGCCCAAAACGAAACATAAAACCTTTTCTTCCCCTTCCAGGACCGGACCTGTCGGATACTCCCCTCTGCTTCACACTCATTTTCGTCCCCCCTTCTCTTTGTAGGAGCAGTCCAAAGATGGGCAACAACCAGAGCACGCCGCTCTCACTCCTTGTTACCAATTTTAAGGATGTGAAGGCTCGGGGGCGTAACTTAAGCGTAGAACTAAAGAAGGGAAAGCTAGTTACTTTCTGCCGTTCGGAGTGGCCCTCTTTCGGCGTAGGGTGGCCCTCCGAAGGAACTTTCTGTCTCTCTATTATTACTAAGGTAAAAACTAAGATTTTCCTGCCAGGGCAGTCAGGACATCCTGATCAAATTCCTTATATTCTAGTGTGGCAGGATCTTGTGGAAAACCCACCACCCTGGATAACTCCATTCACCCCTGAGCCCTGCAAAGTCCTAGTAACGCGACCTACAAGACAAAAGACTCCCTCTGCTCCCTCGGCCCCTGTGCTGCCGGACAGCCAGGACCCCCTAACGTTAGAACCCACATTTCCCCCACCATATCCGCACCTTATCCCGCAGGACCCAGTCCCCCAGGGTGGTGCTTCCGTAGAGGGAAACCAAGAAGCGGAAGCAGCCGAGAGCGAAAGTAACCTGGGGGGGCCGGCCGGCCGAACACGAGGCCGCGTACAGCGGGACCAAGCTTCCCGACTCCCTGACTCCACTGTAGCCCTGCCTCTCAGAGAAATAGGATTGCTCGATGATACCGGGCTCTCCCGTCTCATGTATTGGCCTTTTTCCACCAGTGATTTATACAATTGGAAGTCCCAAAATGCTCGGTTCTCAGATAATCCCAAAGATCTAACCTCGTTGTTAGACAGTGTCATGTTTACTCACCAGCCGACCTGGGATGACTGTCAACAGCTCCTCCGAATCCTGTTCACAACGGAGGAGCGGGAAAGAATCCAAGTTGAGGCCAGAAAACTGGTTCCAGGAGATGACGGCCAGCCAACTGCAAATCCTGACCTCATTAATGCGGCTTTCCCTTTGACCCGGCCCAGATGGGACTACAACACGGCAGAAGGTAGGGGATGACTGCTCATTTATCGCCAGACTCTAATGGCGGGTCTCCGGGCTGCAGCTCGCAAGCCCACCAATTTGGCTAAAGTATATTCTGTGTTACAAGGTAAGACAGAAAGCCCCGCTGTGTATTTAGAGAGATTAATGGAAGCCTTCAGACAGTTTACCCCTATGGACCCGGAAGCACCGGAAAATCAGGCAGCGGTAGTAATGTCCTTTGTAAACCAGGCAACACCAGATATTAAAAGAAAACTCCAGAAATTAGAAGGTTTAGAGGGAAAGCAGATTCAGGACCTCCTTCAGATGGCCCAGCGAGTTTATAATAATAGGGATACTCCAGAAGAAAAACAGTTCAAGGCAACCAAAGAAATGACCAAAGTCTTAGTAGCAGCTTTCCCCCAGGCAGGAAATGGCCAAAACAGAAAGCAGAAAAAGCAAGGCCCTAGGCAAGGATTAGAAAAAGATCAGTGTGCTTATTGCAAGGAACGTGGCCACTGGATTAAAGACTGCCCAAAGAAACGGAGACCAGCTAACCCTACCTCCGTACTCGTTACCCAGGACTCTGACTAGGGAGGACGGGGTTCGGACCCCCTCCCCGAACCCAGGGTAACTTTGCAAGTGGAGGGGTCCCCAGTTCGCTTCTTGGTCGATACTGGGGCGGAACACTCAGTCCTAACCAAACCAATTGGAAAAATATCTAAGAAAACATCCTGGGTGCACGGGGCCACAGGCATCAAAAAATACCCCTGGACAACCCAGAGGACTGTAGACTTAGGAACGGGAAAAGTCTCCCATTCCTTCCTAGTCATCCCAGAGAGCCCCTGCCCTCTACTAGGGAGGGACTTGCTGACAAAGATGGGGGCCCAAATCCACTTTGAGCCAGAAGGGCCCAAGATAACTGATTCCCAAAACAGGCCAATATCTATCCTGACTGTCACCTTAGAAGATGAGTACCGACTCCATCAAGAGCAAAAGCCCCCCGATCAGGGAATTGACTCTTGGCTCCAGCGTTTCCCTGAAGCGTGGGCAGAAACTGGGGGCTTGGGGCTAGCTAAACATCGACCTGCCATATTTGTGGAAGTTAAGCCAGGGACGGACCCGGTTCGGGTTCGGCAATATCCTATGCCCCTGGAGGCAAGAGAAGGAATTACGCCCCATATCCGCCGACTCCTAGACCAGGGAGTCCTACGGGCTTGCCACTCATCCTGGAATACTCCACTGTTACCTGTTCGTAAACCCAACAGTACGGACTACAGGCCAGTACAGGATTTAAGAGAAGTTAATAAAAGGGTCATGGACATACATCCCACTGTGCCCAATCCATACACCCTTCTGAGTGCCTTACATCCCAAAAAACAGTGGTATACCGTTCTTGATCTAAAAGACGCTTTCTTCAGCCTTCCTCTGGCTCCCAAAAGTCAAGAACTCTTTGCATTTCAATGGACGGATCCTGAGAGGGGCATCAACGGTCAGCTAACATGGACCAGACTGCCACAAGGGTTCAAGAACTCGCCAACCCTGTTCGATGAAGCCCTTCATGAAGATCTGGGTGAGTACTGGCGGCAACACCCTGAAATAACTCTTTTGCAATATGTTGATGATCTCTTAATAGCGGCCAGGTCCCCGGAAACTTGTGTTCGAGGGACTGAGGACCTCCTGAAGACTCTGGGGGAGCTAGGCTACCGAGCCTCAGCAACAAAGGCTCAGATCTGCAAGTCGGAGGTAACTTATCTGGGGTACCTATTAAAAGGGGGGCAACGCTGGCTAACCAAAGCCCGAAAGGAAACAGTCCTATGCATCCCTAGACCCCAGTCAACACGGCAAGTGAGAGAATTCCTGGGGTCGGCAGGGTTCTGTAGGTTATGGATACCCGGATTTGCTGAGTTAGCCAAGCCCCTATACCAGGCAACAAAGGAACGGCAGCCCTTCAATTGGACGGAAGAGGCTGAGCTGGCCTTTCAGCAAATCAAAACTGCCTTGTTATCAGCCCCCGCGCTGGGGCTCCCTGATGTCTCCAAGCCCTTCCACTTATACGTGGATGAAAGTAAGGGTGTTGCAAAAGCCGTGTTAACACAGTACCTAGGCCCCTGGCAGAGGCCAGTTGCCTATTTGTCAAAAAAATTAGATTCAGTGGCTGCTGGCTGGCCACCCTGCCTCCGGATAATCGCGGCGACCGCCCTAATGGTCCGAGACGCTGATAAACTTATCATGGGGCAAGAGTTGCGCGTTATAACCCCGCATGCCATTCAAGGCGTCCTCCGGCAGCCGCCGGACCGATGGATGAGTAACGCCCGGCTCACCCACTATCAAGGACTGCTGTTAAAACCCCTCAGAATAACTTTTCTGCCCCCAACCTCTTTAAACCCTGCTTCACTGCTGCCAAATCCAGACTTGGATGCCCCGTCCCATGACTACACTGAGATACTGGCTCAGGTGCATGGGGTGCGGGAGGACCTGCAAGATCGTCCGCTCCCCGACACAGAACTCACCTGGTTCACTGATGGCAGCAGCTACGTCCACCAAGGCCAGCGGTATGCAGGAGCGGCTGTAACGTCAGAGACTGAGATACTTTTTCAGGATGGACAGAAGCGTTCCCAACTAAGAGAGAAACTGCTCAGGTTGTAGCAAAGAAAATTTTGGAAGAAATCCTCCCCAGGTATGGCTTTCCCGTCCAAATAGGGTCAGACAATGGACCAGCCTTCGTTGCTAAGGTAAGTCAGGATTTGGCTTCCATTCTGGGGGCAAATTGGAAATTACATTGTGCTTATAGGCCCCAAAGCTCAGGACAGGTAGAAAGGATGAATCGGACTCTGAAGGAGACCTTAACTAAATTGACCATGGAGACTGGTGCTAATTAGGTAGTACTTCTCCCCTACGCTCTGTTCCGGGCCCGAAATACCCCTTACAGACTAGGCCTCACACCATATGAAATCATGTATGGCAGACCCCCACCCCTGGTCCCCAGTCTAAAAGATGACTTACTCAAACCTGAAACTGAAAATGTCTCTGAGCTCCTGTTCTCCTTACAAGCCTTACAGAAAATTCACCAGGAAATTTGGCCCAGACTACGAGAACTGTACGAGGCAGGACCTCCGCCGACGCCTCATCCGTTCCAGCCGGGAGACTGGGTCCTAGTCAAGCGCCACCGGCAAGAAACTCTTCAACCCAGGTGGAAAGGACCACTGCAAGTACTCCTGACTACTCCCACCGCTCTCAAAGTAGAAGGCATCGCTTCGTGGATCCACTACACACACGTCAAACCAGTGGACCCAACATCCGACCTTCTTGAGCCGTCTGGAGCACCGGTTACATGGACTATAGACAAAGCTAAGAACAATCCCTTAAAGCTAACCCTGCGCCGTCATCCCCATAGCCGTAACCATGTCTAGCTTACCTATGCTTTTATGCCTTATGCATCTGACTCTCCTCACTGCTGCGCCGTCTAATCCCTATGTCTGGAGGTTCTGGCTCTATGAGAACAAAACTCACCCCGGGGAAACCCCCCAAGCGGGTAAACTGCTAGCTAGCGCAGACTGCCCCCCCTCAGGGTGTAATACTATAGTTTACCTCAATTTCACTAGGTTCCAGATTGCCCAACCAGCAATACCCATGATCTGTTTTGAATATGATCAAACTGAATATAATTGTAAAAATTATTGGTGGCACCAGAGTGCAGGTTGCCCATATAGCTACTGTAAGACGCACTCTGTCCGATACTGGAGAGAACGACAAGGGTGGTATTTTTACAAAACTGAGTCTCCCGTCACTTACACTTGGATAATTAGAGACCCATGGGACTCTCGGTGGACAACCCCACAACATGGGGGAGTATATTACTCATCAACTAGTACCTGGCCCAGTAGCCATTTATATCTGTGGAGAAGTCTAGTCCAGATTCAACCCTTAATCCACACACAAATCCACAGGCAAGAAACCAAGCTATCACAAGACTTGCAGCCCTTCTCCTGGCTAACTCTATTACGGGAAGGGCTAGCATTCGCCAACCTCACTGGTTTAGGCGACCTGTCCTCTTGCTTTATGTGTGCAACCCTAGGAAGACCACCATTAATGGCTGTTCCTCTATCCTCCCCTCCCACAAACTATACAGGTTTTAACTCATCGATAGTCACGATACCCGATGTGGCCCTGTACCGTGACCCATACCAAGAGAAATACCCCTATTGTTATTCGGCATTTAGCAACAGCCTCTGTAACCAATCGGCTACATACCCTAATAGTCCCATATATGCTCCCCCTGGTGTGTTCTTCTGGTGTAATATGACTCTGTTAAAAACTCTGTCCAAAAGCATCTCTGACGGACAGTTGTGTATCCCTGTTACCCTAGTTCCCCGACTGACACTGCTAACCCCGGCAGAGTTCATAGGCTGGGCAGGGACCGCCCCAACTAAAACTGCGCGACATAGACGAGCAGTTTTTCTACCACTAATTGCCGGAATATCCTTAACCACCTCTGTCGTCGCAGCGGGGTTAGCAGGAGGGGCCCTACAACACTCCATGATAGAAAACGACAAGCTGTTACAACAATTCTCTGTTGCTATGGAAGACTCCGCCTATTCCCTAGCCTCCCTTCAGCGGCAGCTCACCTCCCTAGCACAGGTCACCCTTCAAAACCGCAGAGCCTTAGACTTACTCACGGCTGAGAAAGGAGGTACCTGTATGTTCCTCAAAGAAGAATGCTGTTTCTATATAAATGAGTCAGGGTTAGTTGAGGAAAGAGTCCAACGCCTACACGAACTAAGCTTAGAAATGAAAAAGCAACAATTCACTACAGCCGCTAACAATTGGTGGAGCTCTTCAATGTTTTCCCTTCTGGCACCCCTTTTAGGCCCCCTAATGTCTTTACTACTTCTATTCACTATAGGCCCCTGTGTGGTAAATAAAATTTTACAATTTGTCAGAGAAAGGTTTGATACCATCCAACTAATGGTCCTCCGTAGCCATCACCAGCCTCTCCTGCACCCAGAAAGTGAGGCTATATTATAAGACTCTGGAAATCCAAGATTGGACATCCAGTTACTTATGAGAAGGGGGAAATGAAAGGACACAAAGATAGATGTGTACCCGCCCCCCACCCGCTACACCCTTGTTCTGCTCTCTAATCTTTGCACATACCAGAGATTTCGTAAGTTCTGTGAGTACCTGGTTTTCTGCACGTACCAGAGATTTTGTTTTGCACATACCAGAGATTTTGTAAGTTCTGAGGCAAGGTCACAAGACGTGTTTAAGTAAGATAAACTCTTGCTGCCATAAACCTGCTCTCCCGCCTCAAAGTTTGAACCAAAATATCAGAAATGGCAGGAACCAATCATAGTTAGCCAAATCGCCTTGTTCAAACACTAGCCAATCATATATCTGATTTGTATAATAACTCTATGCCCACTTTTCTTAGACTATATAACATTGTTCGGAGCTGAGTGGGGGAGCTCTCCTGCCCGTCTCGTTTCACGAGCGAGGGAGAGTTCCAGGTTCGAACCTGTAATAAAGATCCTTGCTGCTTAGCTTTGACTCTGGACTCTGGTGGTCTTCTTTGGGGAATAAACGGTCTGGGCATAACAAGGGAAGTCTGCAAGAGGGTTTTGGGGAAGAGTTTCCTCACTTTCAAAAGGGAACATGATAGGCACAGTTCCTTTTTCTGTGTGGGGATGCCATTCTATGAGTATGTGATGCTGCAGCCATCTTACAACCAAGAGCCAATCGCTGAACATGGCAGAGCAGAAAGATCGGGAGAACCAAGGTCCTTGATAGTATCACTGAACTTCTGAGCTAAGCCCAGGACTACCTTTACCCCCAGACTTCTTGTAATGAGAGACAGTAAAAATTCTTATCTTAAGCCAACCTGCAATGGGTTTTCTATTTCTCATGGTAAAAATGATCCTAACTGATACATTATTCAACTTGCCAAAACAAAGTTGTCTCTCAAGCGTAATTCTGAAAATTTTCTGACACAGAACAAAATGTTCTAGAACCAATCATTACTCAGAAAATCGGTCTGTTCTGATACCTGATGCTTCAAAATTAGTTAATACCTAGATCCCAGCAAATTTATTTCAAGTTTAAAAGACTGAAAGCATTCATCATTTGGAGTGAGATGCAGGACTGGATACCCTGTATCCAATGTGGCATCGGCCAATTCTTCCTTCAAACCCAAAGTCCCTGAGGATAGGACAAATGAAAGAGAAAGTGATAGCCGGAACTAAGGTGGAGGGAAGGCACAGAACAGCTCTGCTAAGTGAGGCTGAGGAGGACACTGCATGTTAAAACACTAAACAGAGCCTCTAAGGGCTTTGTTCATTTTATGTATTCTTTTGCCTACTCAAAGATCACTTTATTATAAAATATTGAATACAAAGAGAAAAAAGAGTTGAGATCTGAGTGCTTATACTAACTCTTCTTTTAAAACCAACAGGGAACAATATTGCTGACAAAAAGAATAGGTTAGCTTAATTTAAAAGTGTATCAATGAGGCGGGGCACGGTGGCTCAGGCCTGTAATCCCAGCACTTTGGGAGGCTGAGGCAGGTGGATCACCTGAGGTCAGGAGTTGGAGACCAGCCTGACCAATATAATGAAACCCTGTCTCTACTGAAAATACAAAAATTAGCCAGATGTGGTGGTGGGCACCTGTAGTCCCAGCTACTCAGGAGGCTAAGACAGGAGAATTGCTTAAACCCGGGAGGTGGAAGTTGCAGTGAGCCGAGATCACACCACTGCACTCCAGGCTGGGTGACAGAGTAAGACTGCATCTCAAAAAAAAAAAAAAGTATATTAGTGAAATGATCCATCCAAAGGAATTCTATAAAGCCCCAAAGTAACAATGTGGGTCTTTACATATTAATATGAAAAACATGCAAGATACATTAAGTGAAATAAAAGTTGCAGAAGTATCTATAATGTAGGGGCAATAAATGGTTCAGGTTTTCTAGGGACTAACAAGGTTCCTGGGATATGGGACTCTCAGTTTTGAGACCTGAAAAGCCCCATGCAAACAGGGACAAACTGATCAACCTAGACAATGACATTTCACTTCTATAATGGTGACAAATATAGTCTATCAATTAAGATTTTTTTCAGATGCAAAACACAGAAAACCATGGCTTATTTAACTTAAACAATGAGGATGTTTGCCATCATGCCCTTATAGAAGTCCACATTCAACATGTCAGCTTGGTTCTCTGGCTCACTCCCTCATAGATACAGATGGCTGTCATGGTTCTAAGTGTCCAGTTCAAATAAGGTGACATCCAGCAGAGGAAGAAAGGTCAGAATTGCATTGTGGGCCCTCTGTTAAACCAGCCTTTGGCATAGGAATTAGCTTGGATTTCCTGAACAAGATGGGGTTGTTTCGAAAAGAACAAAGGTAGGTGTTATATAGACAGCCAACAATGTCCTTTATGTATACATTTTTACATATCACATATATATGCATTGAAAAATTCTGCAAGAATATAAATAATGTTAGTAATTACTATGAGAAGGAACTTGTGCTAGTTGAGACATAAATATTTGTGATTTTTTTTTTACAATAAGCTTGTATTATCTTGGTAAGTAACAGGCATTATTTTTTACATTTAAAAATGAAGCCAACTGGGCATGGTGGCTCATGCCTATAATCCCAACACTTTGGGAAGCTGAGGCAGGAGGATTGCGTGAGGCCAGGAGTTCAAGACCAGCCTGGGCAATATAGCAAGACCCCTGTCTTACAAAAAAAAAATTTTTTTTTTAATTAGCCAGGCATTGTGCTGCTTGCTTATAGCCCTAGCTACTTGGGAGGCTGAGGTTGGGGGAGAGATTGCTTGAGCCCAGGTTCAAGGCTGCAATGAGCTATGATCTCACCACTGCACTCCAGCCTGGCCTGTGCACAGTAAGATACTTTCTCCTAAAAAAAAAAACAAAAAAACAAAAAAAACCATCATTTAGAATTGAGTGCAGGAAAGAGGATTAATTTCACTCCAGATGTGGATGAGTGTAGATAGATAGAATAAAAACTGATGGTGGCAGGAAGAGGCCTCCATCTGTAAACCTAAGTCAGTACTGAGGTAAACAAAAACACTCCAAGATGTCATTTTTGTTCTCAGGTCAAATCACACACTGTTGAAACCATATGAGAATGCCAAAACAGTGAAGTGGATACTAAAAAGATTCAGGTGAACAAATTATCATTTTTGTTTTCAGAAGAGTTATCCAGAAAATGTACAATTTTTTACTACTTATCCATTTGGAATTTGGAAATGAAAATTAGTAGCCCTAAGTAGGATACAACAGGTTTGGCACCGAGATATATAAATAGGTTTTTCTTTTCTTTTCTTTTCTTTTTTCTTTTTTTTTTTTTTGAGACGGAGTCTCGCTCTGTGGCCCAGGCTGGAGTGCAGTGGCCGGATCTCAGCTCACTGCAAGCTCCGCCTCCCGGGTTTACGCCATTCTCCTGCCTCAGCCTCCCGAGTAGCTGGGACTACAGGCGCCCGCCACCTCGCCCGGCTAGGTTTTTGTATTTTTTAGTAAAGACGGGGTTTCACCATGTTAGCCAGGATGGTCTCGATCTCCTGACCTCGTGATCCGCCCGTCTCGGCCTCCCAAAGTGCTGGGATTACAGGCTTGAGCCACCGCACCCGGCCTTTTCTTTTCTTTTCTTTTCTTTTTTTTTTTTTTTTTTTTTTTTTTTGAGATGGAGACTCGCTCTGTCACCCAGGCTGGAGTGCAGTGACGCAATCTCGGCTCACTGCAACCTCTGTCTCCTGGGATCAAGTGATTCTCCTGCCTCAGACTCCTGAGTAGCTGGGTCTATAGGCGTGCACCACCACCCCTGGCTAATTTTTGTATTTTTAGTAGAGACGGGGTTTCACCATGTTGGCCAGGCATCTCAAACTCCTCACCTCAAGTGATCCACCTGCCTTGGCCTCCCAAAGTTCTGGGATTACAGGCATTGAGCCACTGCATACAGCCTATAAATAGATTTTAAAATTTAAAGTTAAATTAGATTTTTAAATTTAAGAGACTTATTTAAAGAAATCTTTAAGTAAGTTTTGGGGTTCTTTTTTTTTTTTTTTTTTTTTTTTGAGACAGAGTCTTGCTCTGTCACCCAGGCTGGAGTGCAGTGGTGCAATCTCGGCTCACTGCAAGCTGCGCCTCCTGGGTTCACGCCATTCTCCTGCCTCAGCCTGCCAAGTAGGTGGGACTACAGACGCCCGCTCACCAAGCCCAGCTAATTTTTTTTTTAGTTTTTAGTAGAGACGGGGTTTCACCGTGTTAGCCAGGATGGTCTCAACCTCCTGAGCTCGTGATCTACCCACCTCAGCCTCCCAAAGTGCTGGGATTACAGGCTTGAGCCACCGCGCCCGGCCAGTTTTGGGTTTTCTTAATATAAAATACAGCTGTCATTTGGAATAAGTTATTTCTGTGACTTAGGCTGGAGTTTCCTAATCTGTACTCTGAAGAAATTTAATACATGTTCCATGAAAATAACATGCCAATGCTAGTTTTTCCTACCAAAATTTATTCTAGAAAAGCACATATGTGAAAAATATTGTTATTTTAATTACGTAGTAGTCTGCCTTTACCAGAAAGAGCTGGAACAATCCCTGCAGGACGTTTGCTCTGTACTCCAAGGAAGGAGCAGTGTTTACCAAATGCCTTGTAAGCCGACCGTGGCCGGCCCTGAGAGACACCTACACAGCATTCACTCTCTCTGCCTTCCTTTACAATAGAACCACGATTTTGTTCAAGGCGCCCATGGGACCAGCTACAGGACTTGTTTTTTCTCAGCTCCTTTGCAGCTAGTAGTGGTCACGTAACAGCATTTAGGTCAGTGAGATGTAAGGGGACATCTACCAAGTTGGCTTTCAGAGAAATGTTTTTCTGGTGGATAAGAAGGCACGTTTCGCCTCTTATCCTTGTCCTCCTTCCTCCTGCCTGAGATGCAGACTTGACACTTGGATGTGCAGTAGACAACTAGTGACCATGAGGACAAAAGCCACATGTTAAGGATAGTCACCCAGGGATCCAGATGAAGCTGGGGTCATTGATGACATCATAGAGTTACTGCATCTGCCTTGGATTGCTCACCTCCAAATTTTTTATCATAGGAAAACAAACACCCCTATTTAGGTAAACCATTGGTGTCAGATCCCTGTTACATGCAGCCGAATGCAATTCTAATGTATATGTACCTTGTCACATAATTTTAGCATCTGTTTTAATATCTGTGATACTGAGCAATGCATGTTGAACACTAAACAAATATATGGCACTAACTTGTTCTCCTTAGATCCATGGCTAAAATAAGAAAGCTTTAAATGAAAAGAAGGGTCTTCGGGTGCTAGATGACATTTGAACCAAATGCAAATACAGAATACTTTAAAGTGGAGATGAGCAGTTGAGCTTGAACTTTCTAAAAGGAAAAAAAAAATCTAGTTGTAAATTGCCCAAAATGAAACAATGAACAGCATTCGAAGTAGCCTAATTTAAGAGGGCACAAATATCACACAGCATACAGCTCGCATCCTTGGTCCCTTGGCTGCAGTGTATCTGGGCAAAGTGGACTTTTCCCAACACACTGCACTGAAAGCATAGATCCAAAGCTGTGCCTCATACACCTCTTGGTCACAGTGATGCTGTTTCCAACATGGAGATAAGTGATTTCTAAAAGAAAATATTCAAGAAATATATAAAAGACACAAAGTAGATTAAAAACTCATTTTAAAAGTTTTATAAGAACATGTGAAATAGCAGATGTTCTGATTGAATTTTTTTCCTTAAGGAAATTTATCTAGGTGGCCCTTTTCCTGGCCTTCTTTAATACAAGTTTGCATTACAGCATATGCATATCTGCTGTTGTTCTGTCAATATTGTATTATTTTTAATGTATTATATGGTCAAGATTAAGTAAGTTTGGGAAACATCATTCTAAACTGACAGAACTCTAGTCTAGACCTAAAAAGAAATTTAAAAACCATAGTCGAAGAATAGGTAGCAGCGCGTCCAAGGAAATCTGATCATTTTTTTTTAATTTTAATTTTTTGGGGCCCTGTGCTTCCCTCCCCTCCCCTCCCCTCCCCTCCCTTTCCTTTACCTTTCCTTTCCTTCCGTTTCCTTCTAATAGTCTCACTCTGTCACCCAGGCTGTAGTACAGTGGCTTGATCGTGGCTCACTGCAGCCTCAAACTCCTGGGCTCAAGCCATCTTCCCACCTTGACCTACTGAGTAGCTGGGACTATAGGCATGTGCCACCATGCCTGGCTAATTTTTTATTTGTGTAGAGATGAGGTCTCCCTAAGTTGCCCAGGCTGGTCTCAAACTCCTGGGGTGAAACAATCCTCCCACCTCAGCCTCCTAAAGTGCTGGGATTACAGGTGTAAGTCACCACATCCAATCCATGTTAACATTTATAAGGAGACTCTGCTCTTTCTCACTTTTATTTGGCTTTATGTTGTACTTTTTTTTTCATTAAAAAAATCAGATTTTGAAAGTAGGTCATGTCCGTGGGAGAAAAATTCAAATAATACAGAAGTATCAAAAGCCCTTCCTTGCTGGACTCTAAATACTGTGAGAGCAAGCGTGTGCCTTTCATTCTCCTCAATCTCTCCAGCCCCTAACCCTGCACACAGTAGGGGCTCAAAGTGGCAGCTCCCCACCCGCACCCCTTTCCGCTTCCTGGAGACAACCTGGGTTAACAGGCTACGGTGTATTGCAGACCTGTCTTATGCAAAGTTTTAAAAATAAACATTTTAATTTTAGATTCGTCTTAGACTTACATAAAATTGATGGCAATAATACAAAGAGCTCTCACATTCCCACAGCCACTTTTCCCTATTATTAACATCTTATGTTAGTATGGTACATTTGTCACAATTAATGAACCAATACATTATTATTATTAACTAAAGTCCACACTTTATTCAGACTCCCTTAGTTTTTGCCTAATGTCCTTTTCTGTTCTAGGATCCCCTCCAGGAAGCCGCGCTACATTCGCCATCATGTCTTCTTAGGCTCCTCTAGGCTGTGACAGTTTCTCAGACTTCCCTTGCTTTTGATGGCCCTGAGAGTTTTGAGGAGCGCTGGTCGTATATTTTGTAGGATGTCCCTCTATGGGGATTTGTCTGCTGTTTCTCTCATGAATAGACAGGGTGATGGGTTTTGAGGAGAAAAACCGCAGAAGGAAAGTGCCATTCTCATCACATCATTATCATGGTACATATTATCAACGTGGTGTCACTGTTGATGCTGATCTTGCCTCCTATGCAGAGTTCACCATTCCTCATTCCTGCTGAATGAAGTCCTTTGCCTTTCATATCAAGGTGGGGATCTTGTTCCAGTTCTGACAGTCAGTCTCCCTAGTTAGCTTGGACACAGGCAGCCTAAACATGGGGATGACTCAAAAGAAAGACATGTGACCTTCACACTGGCCCTGGGCATGGGAGGAGGGTGTGGGGTGGAGAAGAGTCAGGATGACCCACCCACTTCTGCCACTTGCCAAACTCACAATGGATGCTTGCCAAGGGCCAAGATTGGCTGCCAAGCAGGGACGAATGCCCATTCCTTTTCCTGTTAACTAGCAATGACCTTTCACAGTGCCACTTGGATTTTTATTCCATCTCATCTACACGTGCCTTCTTGCAGATGGTGACTTACTCCCCTGCACTCAGCAACAGCAGCAAGAATCCAGGAAAGCTGCACCAGAGTACAAGAGAAAGGAAAAAAGAAAACAAGAATTTGATCTGAAAAATTCACCAGAAAATGCCTAACCTTCCCCCATGACACAGCAAGGTTTTGCTTGGATTCTTCTTTGTATTATTCAAACATATAGTAAACAAGAATTCAAATTCTTTTTCCTTAGATGGAAGTAGAGCTTGGAGTGTGTTTTTCTTTATTCTGACACATTAACTAGTTAAAGTAACAAACTAAACCATGCACAACAATAACAAATTTTGTTATATAATTGTTGTTTCAGTTAATGTTCATGAAGCATTTTATAATGTATCAGGAACTGTGCTAATTATTTTGTGCACAACATTCATTTGGTTCTCAGCAACACTATGACGTCATTACCCCCATTTTACAGAATATAAAGTGAGGCACAGAAAGGTTAAGTAACTTGCCCAAGATCACAAGGCTCCTAAGTGGCAAAAAAGAGATATACACATGTCAGACTTCCCACTTCACACTGCAGAGCCATTCGAAAAACTGCCATGCCATACTGCTACACTATTCAATAAGCCTGTACATCAGACTGATGTATCATTCAACAAACCACACCACCATTCTGCTGCACCATTCAACAAACTTGGCCATACCGCTAAGCCATTCAAAAAACCCCTATATCATACTGCTGTACCATTCGGCAAACCTCTGCACCATACTGTTACATCATTCAACAAAACACTAAACCATACTGCTATGCCAATCACACTACTCCATACTGCTGTCTCATTCAGCAAACCACTACTCTATACTGCCACACCATTCAAAAAACAACTTCACCACTGCTCCACTGTTCAACAGACTTCTATATCATACAGCAGTGTCTACAATGCCCCAGCAAATTGCAAGGTGCTGAGGATAGGAGGGTAAGTGAAACAGCGTCCGGGCAAAAAGGATCTCATTGTTGGTTCAGTTATCCCCAGAAGGGCCAGGGATCCAGAAGTTCTGGCACAACCATGAGCAGACTCAGGGGTGTGGTAGAGTTGGCTGTCTAGAGGAGTCTTCAAGTCAGGATAAAGAACTTCAGCATGTGTTGACTTTGAGACCAAAGGAAATGGCACAGAACATGACCACAATCCGAAATAACCAGTGATATTTAAAGTGTCTAGTAATGAGTTTGGTTCCAACCAATCAGAAAAGACATCCATCCACCAGGATGAAGGACCAGACAATCTTTCAGTGACAGCTATGGACAACAGGGAGGGGCTGAACATTAGTCCTGAGGCAGCCCCCAGAGATGAAGCAGTCAATGCCCGAGAGGCCTGCATCACCACAGGATTACCTAGGTGCCTTCCCCAGCCCATCATGAGGAGGATGGTTGGGTGAGTTTTCAGCACCCATGGAGTGCTATTGTGTATGGAGAATGCTAGATGTTACTAATGTTTTCATTAATATCAAATTAGCTTGTAAATCTATAAACCTAATTCCTCCCTCCCTCCCTCCCTTCCTTCCTTTCTTTCCCGTTCCCCTCTCCTCCCCTCCCCTCCTCTTCCCTCCCCTCCCCTCCCCTTCCCTCCCCTTCTGACATGGTCTCACTCTGCCACCCAGATAGTAGTGCAGTGGCTTGATCGTGACTCACTGCAGCCTCAAACTCCTGGGCTCAAGCCATCTTCCCACTGCACTCTAGCCTGGGTGACAGAGCAAGACTGTCTCAAATAAACAAAGAAACAAACAAACAAAACAACCCAAAAGCAAAGAGCTCTTGCTCCTTTCAGTAGAAAATAGAGCCTGAAATCTAATTGCTATTGGGATCCATACCAGATTCTGCCCTATGAGTACAGGTAGAGGCAACATCACTACCACACCACTTTGCTGACAGAGAAATGTGTATTTTTAAGAGGTTTCTTTGGTCAGTGTCCAGTCAGGAAAACAGAAATCACACTAGGAATTTCCAACAGAAGAGATATAATACAGGTAATTGATTACAATGGTGTTAGGGTATCGGGGAAAAAAAGCAAAAAGAGAATGCTGAGGCAAACCAGAGATTAATTACCGAAGGGAGAAGCTACTACCTCTAGGACTGGGGAGCAAAAGGGAAGTGGTGGTGTTACTAGAAACCAGGACTTCAGAGGACAGGCTCTGCAGGACTGATGTTCGGACACCTCTCCATACATCTGGTGCTCAGTTTTCCAACGAAGGGTGAAGCTTAGTGTGATCTTGGGCTACTGAGGAAGGAGTGTGTATAGATTGTTTTGTTTATCCATTCATCTGTCAGCAGACACCTGGATTGCCTCCACTTTTTGGCTATTGTGACTAATGCTGCTATGAACATGTGTGTACATTTCTCTTCTCTTTTATAATCTTTATATAGCTTTTTAACCCCCATTCTACAAGAGTAGTTCTGCGCTATGGGAGACCTAGCATCTTCTTTCATCCTAAAATGAAGTACTTAAGTAAAACAGCCTACCAACCACATAATTTCAAGAAAATCAATATAATAAAATTTGTTTCATCATCAGTGCCCAGGAATGATCATAGAGGGCAATTTAACAAAAGAGCCAGGCCAGGCGCGGTGGCTCATGCTTGTAATCCCATCACTTTGGGAGGCTGAGGCAGGTGGATCACCTGAGGTCAGGAGTTCAAGACCAGCCTGACCAACATGACGAAGCTCCGTCTCTACTAAAAAAATATAAAAATTAGCCGGGTGTGGTGGTGAGTGCCTGTAATCCCAGCTACTTGGGAGGCTGAAGCAGGAGAATTGCTTGAACCAGGGAGGCAGAGGTTGCACTGAGCCAAGATCGTGCCACTGCACTCCAGCCTGAGCGAGACTCTGTCTCAAAAAACAAACAAACAAATAAACAAAAACAGAGCCAGATGCTCCACATTGCACATGGTGGCCACTGTCACAAATGCAGACTGTCCCGGAAGCACTGCATTGGTGACTCATACACCACAAGTAGTGATGCTTTCTGGCATGATTTCCTAAAATAGGTAACTAACACTTAATAAAGTTTCAAACAAAGCATTTTTCAATATGCATAGCAATTGCAATCTTAGAAATTCAGTGCATATTCATATTAAGCAAGAAATATTTGATGTTTCTATATAAAACAGAATCAGATTATTGTCTCGGATAATTTTCAACAGATTATTTCCCTTGTGGATTTCATTGGAAACCCGCAAAGGACACAGAAAGATTTGCTGTGCAGGACGGTCCACTGCATTGCAGGACATCTAACATCCCTGGCCTTCAAACGTTATGACAGCTAAGAGACTCCCCCAGACACTTCCAAAATGTCCTTTAGGAGGCAGTACTGCTCATATTAAGAATCTTCTACAGTAAGTAGTCTCTGCCTATATCAGTTGTCTTCCCATAATAATGCAGTGCAACTGTGGCAGCCATGAGAAAGACCCTGCAGACTAATTAGCCTAATTCACCAATTAGTGTGCTCTGAAATCCACTGCAATGTTTGTGTCAAGGCCATGCCTCCCACAAGCAGCTCCCAGCCAATGGCTGAATGCAGTGGGGATTCAGCTGTTCCTAGGAGGCTCAAAACTCCTCTGACAGCTGGCTTTCACTTGAGGTTCCCCAATAGCTTTGCTACACCTTCCTGCTATTGCAGGACAGTCTAGGACATTTCCATTCAACCTTCCTTCCCTGTTTCCTTCACCCGGGGTCAGACTTGCATTGCCTTCTGACAGCATTCCTAGCCCACAGCTCCCTCTCTATTTTCTTACATAAGAAAGTCCCTAATAAAATCCCCTGTACATTTTATTCTATCTTTTTTTTTTTGGCGGGGAGAGACAAGGTCTCCCTGTGTTGCCCAGGCTGGTCTCGAACTCCTGAGCTCAAGTGATCCTCCAGCCTCAGCCCATCAAAGTGCTGAAATTATAGGCAGGCATGAACCACTGCACCCAGCTGGCATCTGCTTCTTGGAGAACTTGGACCAATACAGTGAAAAAAAACAACAAAAAACCATGAAACCTCTGTGGCATATAATAAGTGTCTCTTGCTCATGTTTCAGGAGGTGGGGTGGGGGGCAGGAACTAGACAGCTCTCCTGACCTGGCTGGGCTTGCTCCCATATCAGCTGGCTAACTGGTTGGTCATTGGTCTGGAATGACCTCTACTATGATAGCTGGAGGACTCAGTCATGCTCCAGGTGACTCTCATCCTCTATCAGGCTAGTCCAGGCATGGTCTTATGGCAATGGCACAGGCACAAGAGAAAAGCTCAATGTGTAAGCCCATTTCAAATCTCTGCTTGTCTCAGTCAGCCATATCCACTGGCCAAAGGGAAGCATATAACTGAGCCCAGATTCAGAATTGGAGGGCCTTGAAAAGCAACATGACAAAGGGTCAGGACACAGGGAGAGGTGAAAAATGGGACTATTTTCATAATCTATCACAATATCCATGCATTTGTCTTACAAGTGAAGCACTCTTCTTTCTCAATTTTTAAAAAATTGTAACTGTCCTTACAACTTTCTATAATCACATCATTGTAGAGTCACTTGATAGAGAGGAAGCTAAACCACTGTGTATTTACCAAAAGACTCAGAATTATTCACATGAGGCTCTCTAAGCAGGAAAAGACTTCCTCTTAGCATTGCACTTAGTTGGAAGGACTTGATTGGCAGGCTTTAAAGACCTAGCTCTAGATCTTATTTTGTTCTTTTCTAAAGCTGAACTCTGTTAATTCAATGCCCTTAAAAATTCTTCTTGATTGAATAATACGGTGGGGGAGGGATTGGCTTGTTGAAATGCAGGTTCCAAGGCCCTGCTCCAGGCTCAGGAATATGCATTTTATCAGCTGCTCTAGTAATTCTTACTCCCCAGTTTTGTATTCATTCTATGAGCCTTGCAGAGTGATTTATTCTTAGTAGGAAACTACATAAACATCTGGTTGTGTTGTTGAATTAAATCCCTAGCCTTAGAACTGCCACCCACAAAACCCAGACACCAATCTAACTGGTGTTCCCATCTTCTAACTTGTCTTCTTTGGTGCTCTTATTTCACCAGACCCTTCCACAAAGAAAGTGTCAGTTATTATATCTTTAGCTAGTCTCTAAAACCATAGAGACAGACACCTTACTTCAGTTTCATTCTGACTTTTACTCCCATTCTGACCAAATTCCTTTTTAGTATTGACTCAAATTGTTTATCTGAGTCTGCGCCTGACCTTTTGGTTCTAGGGTCATTTCTATGGCCCCTTTTCTCTCTCTCTCTCTCTTTTTTTTTTTTTTTTTCTTTTTGGTTGGTAGGGATTATACTGAGGGGAGCCTAGAAAAAGGATTACTGATTACAAAGTCATCAGTACTCTGATGCCAGTATGCCACTGTATACTAAGTTGTTCACCACAGGAGAAAAAGAATTTATTTATTACTTTGGATTTTTTCTTTGCTTGCTCTGTTTGCTAAGTACTCAGATCTATTTGGAGAGCAAATATTCTTTTAAAAAAATCACATTGTACTTCCTACAAAGTTGTGTTTTGCTGATATGGAAAGAACCAAACTGGCATTTAACCTTTTTGATATAATTGTTACTTAAACTCTCTGGTATCTCTTAGGAAAAGTAAAAAGTACTCCAGAATCCAAATTTGCCTGTGATGAAGAATACAATTTTCTTTTTTCAGTCCATTCATGGCAGAAAAATAACTCCTGCTTTATGATTTTAATGATGTTCCTGATGACTCTAGTGAAATAGTGTGAAAAATATGTAATGGTCATCAGATGTGAGGATAAAGCTGAGACAACCTTTTTGCTAGCAGAAGCCGGCGTGTGAGTACAATACACTATTTGTGGATACATAAGTATATTGGGAGTGGCAGTCACTTTGACAAGAAAGGAATAAAACTATTGTTATCACTCTGTAAGTAAAAAAATCTATAGCCATTCTTTAATGAGGGAAATTGAGTCTCCTTCATGATGGATGATGCAGTCATGGTTTTAAGAACATGACTAAACCATGCCAAAAGAACTTTCTTTTCTTTTATAAATTGTATGTATTTATGGTGTAAGACATGATGTTTTGATATATGTATACATTGTGGAATGGCTAAACTATTTAACACATACATTGCTGCAAAGACTTATTTTTTTGCGGTGAGAACTCTTTAAAACTACTCTCTTAGCAACTTTCAAGTATACAATATATTGTTACTATCTACAGTCACCATCATGTACAATAGATCTCATGAACTTATTCCTCCTAATTGAAATTTTATTTCCTTTGACCAACATATCTCCAATCCCCCCAATCACCAGCCTCTAGTAACTACCTTTCTACTTTCTGTTTCAATGAGTTCTACTTTGTACAATAAATTCCACGTATAAATTAGATCATATGGTTTGTCTTTCTGTGCCTGCCTTAACAAAATATCCTTCAGATTGATCCATGTGGTTGTAAATGACAGGATTTCCTTCTTTTAAAGGCTGAATAGTATTCCATTGTGTTTATGTACCACATTTTCTTTATCCATTCATCCTGTGATAGACAGTTAGGTTGTTTCCATATCTCAGCTATTGTGAATAGTGCAGCAACGAACATGGGAGTGCAGATATCTCTTCAACATACTGATTTCATATTCTTTGGATATACATCCAGGGATTGCTGTTTTCATTTCTAAGTTTTTGAGGAACTTCCACACTGTTGTCCATAATGGCTATACTAATTTACATTCCCACCAACAGTATGCAAGTGTTCTCCTTTCTCCACATCCTCTGCAACATTTGTTATCTTTCTTCTTTTTGTTAATGGCCACTCTGATAGGTGTCAGGTGATATCTCATTGTGGTTTTAATTTGCATTTCCCTGATAATTAGTGATGCTGAACATTTTTTATATACTTATTGGCCATTTGCATGCTTTCTTTGGAGATATGTCTATTCAAGTCCTTTGCCCATTTTTTAACCGGGTTATTTGTTTTCTTTCTGTTGAATTGTTTGAGTTCCTCATATATTTTGGATATTAACCCCTTCCTTATCAGATGTCTGGTTTGCAAATATACTCTCCCACTCTGTTGGTTGTCTCTTCTGTTGATTGTTTGCTCTGCAGAGCTTTTTAGTGTGACGTAATCCCATTTGTCTGTTTTTCCTTTTGTTGCCTGTGCTTCGGGGTCGTATTTTTAAAAAATCATTTCCCATACCAATGCCATGATGCTTTTCTCATATTTCTCATATTTTCTTCTAGTAGTTTAACAGTTTCAGGTCTTAAATTTAAGTTTTTAATCCATTTTGAGTTGATTTTTGTATATGGTGTGAGATGAGGGTTTTATCCAGTTTTCCCAGCACCATTTATTGAGAGACTGTACAAAGCAGATTTCTAATAGAGTTGTCTAAAGAGACACCAGAGCTAGGGCAAGTAGTGACTTATGTGTGCTGCTCTGGCCCACAAAACATGAGTATTTAAGCAGGAATGTTACTGTGGATTGAAGATGGCTGCAAATTCTTAGTTATTCCCACCATTAAGTGGTGGGGTCTAATTCTCCTCCTTTGAATTTGGGCTGGCCTTAATGATTTGCTTGACTGACAGAATGAAATAGAAGTAATGTTCTGGGACTTCTGAGGCTAGGTCAGAAGAAGTCTTGCAGCTTCTACCTACGTTTCTTAGACACTCACTTTGGGGGAAGTCAATCACTACATAAGAGACTTGACTTCACCAAGATTGCCATACTGTGAGGAAACCCAAGCTACCCACACTGAGAGAACAAGAGATGGCCAGCTAGCCCCAGCAGATCCAAACCCACTAGCCAAGGTGCCAGTCACGTGAATGAATGAGACATCTTGGACATTCCAGACTCAATAGTTGCAATGTGGGAAAGAACTGATGATCCTAATAGATAGCCACAACCTAGGCCACAAGCAGACGACCCCAAGTGAGCTGTCCCAGCCATCTCTAGCCATTAAGCCACCCCAGCTTGGGATTTCAGTCATTGTGAAACAGAAATGAGACCTCCTGTTATGCCCCATCTGAATTTCTGGCCTATAAAATCATGAGCATAAAAAATTGGTGGTTGTTTTATGCCACTTCTTTTTGAGTGGTGGTTGTTTTATGCCAGCGTGGTTTAGGCTGGTTTGTTATGCAGCAATAGATAACTGGAACAGATGCTGAAGTTATCATTTATACTCAGTTATTGCTAAAATAATGCAGTATAACACATGACTCCGGAACTCAGTGGGTTTCAATAAGCATTTATTTTTCTCACACATGGGTCTGTGGGTTGACTGGGGTGTTCTTCTTTAGGCTGTGAGGCAGTTGGGTTTGGTCAGGGCTGCTGGCTAAATTCAGGCACACTCCTGTCTTTGTTCTGGTGCCAGGCTGAAGGGGCAGCATCTACCCAAGGCATGCTGGGTCACATGTATGCAGGAGTCCACACGCATTTGTGTGAAAACATTTTGATGCCTCTGCTTGCAGCAGATCCACTTAGTCCACTAGCCAAGGAGCTAAATGGCAAAGCTCAAAGGCAATGGGGAATGCAAACTGTTATCTAAGTGGCAGAAACAAGGGAAGAAATTTTGGCTGAACAATACTTTAGCCTATCACGGGATCAGATGATAGTAGTAGTAATGCTGTCAGGCTGGATCACTTGTAAGGTGTTGCTATAATTCAGTACTTATGCATCTAGAAACCAGGGAAAACACATATAAGTACTGTGGGGGAAAGGGTCTAACACAGGAATCAACTTTGTTTTTTTTGTTTTTTGCACAAAATACCTACAAACATGAGGCATGTAACATTATCAAAAGACCAAAAAATGCAAAAGGAGAGGAAGAAAGAGGGAAAAAGGTGGCACAAAGTGAAACCCTTTCATAGAGAGATATAATAATACCACCAAATGTTGCTGAGGCCAGAAGAGGACACCTATTTCTTGGTTTGCCTCACAAGTAGGCAGAGTGGCTACAGGGCAGCCCTCTGGAGATAAAATGCCCCAAGAGACCAACTCTTTCCTAAGGAGAGTTTTTGCTAATTCAATGATAGATATATGTGGCATAGTATAAGGCACCCCCAAACAGTGCTCTCACACTCAGCACCACACAATAGTTCAGGGAGTTCCCCACTCCTAGTTGAGGATTAACTGACTATTATTGCAGCTTTGGAGTGCACAGGTACAGCACAAAAAGCTGCAGGCAGCAAGCAGAGTTGGTGCAAAGGGGATTCAGAAAGGCTATGGGAGGAATGTGGTATCTGAACTGGGACTGGATGGAGAGGCAAAACAATGTGGAAGCAGCACACAGTGCCACTTTTGCAGGAGGCATAGAGGGCACAAGGCTAGAGAGCAGGCTGAGGCGAGATCATGGCAGGCCTCGAATGCCAGGATGAGGAACACATTCTTAATTCAGTGGGAGCCACTGAAAGCTTTTGAACAAGAAGTGATATGAAGGAGTTGTCCTCCAATATCATTTTTCTGTGTTTCTTTAGTAACAGAAACTCCAATTTTTTAACTGGGTGCATGCCTGTGTAAAACAAAAATTACATTCCCTAACTTTTCTTGCAACAAGGTATGGTCATTTGACTCAATTCTTATCGATGAAATATAAGAGAAATAATGTGTGTGACTTTCAGGAAGTGTTTTTAAAGGGAGAAGGCATGCACTCATTTCTCCTTTTTTTCTGCTGGGTGAAAGCTGAACTTTATCCTAACATGTATGTTACTCATTAGGAAGATTAGCCTGGGGCAAGGCAAAATAAGGATGGTTGGAACAAGAGGAGCATTGGAGGTGGGAAGACTAATTAGGAGAACATTTCAATAGCCCTGATAAGAAGTGAGGAAATAAGGGCCTGGGGCTTGAGAGCCTGAGGCAGGAGAATGGCATGAACCAGGGTGGTGGAGCTTGCAGTGAGCCCAGATCGCACCACTGCATTCCAGCTTGGGCGGCAGAGCGAGACTCCGTCTCAAAAAATAAAAAATAAAAAAAATAAAAAGAAGTGAGGAAATAAGAACTGAGCCAGGGTGGTAGCAGTGGGAATAGATGGGATGGGCAGATGTGATAAATATTGTGAAAGGAGTCTCTGTGGGACTTGGCAATTGATTAGATGAGAGAAGGCGCCACAGAGGGAAGAATCAAAGTTCACTTTGAAGTTTCACACAGAGGTGACTGGGTCGTCAATTATGTTTTAACAGAAAGGATGAGCAGACTTGAGAAAGGCAACCATGAGTCTAGTTTTCAACATTTCGAGTTGGGATGACTGCTGGATATTCAGGTGGAGATGTAAAACAGGCAGCCGGAGACTCATTTCTGATGCATTATTTGAGAGTCTTTTGCATAAACGTGGTAGTCAAAACAAAGGGAAGGGCTGATTGGCAAAACACAGTGTGTGACTGCAGGAATTACTCTTTCTTCAGTGCACATAGAGAAATGAACTGCATTCTGGAAAGCCAGATACAAATATATGCAGCTCTTCATCTGACATTCCCTCCTCCCCGCCACCACACACACACACACACACACACACACACACAAAATCCCTACAAGTTCTAGCCAATAGCTGGCTGGCTCCAAGCAATAAAATACTCACTGTCTCAAAATTTGGACAGCTCCTTAAAGTTCCTTATGAAGGCATTTTGATTTGCACAAATATGTCACGACATGTTTTAAGATGACTCCTTTTTAGCAAGAAATCTATAGTAAATTGCCTTCCTCCTTAATTGAGGTTAGCCACAATTAAGTCTTCCCTTGCCTGGCACAGTGGGTGGTGCCAGCTACCAAGGAGAATCCCATAAGCCCAGGAATTGGAAAACCAGCCTAGGCAACACAGCGAGACCTTGTCCCAGAAAGAGAGGAAAGAAAGGAAAGAAAGGGAAGAAAGGGAAGGAAGGAAGGAAGGAAGGAAGGAAGGAAGGAAGGAAGGAAGGAAGGAAGAAAAATAAAAAGACTTCACTCACGGAAGTCTTTAAAGAACAATTCACAAGCAGAATAAGAAAATATAAAAATACAATAACTGTGATACAGTAAAAAGACTCAGCAGAAGTTTCCCTTGTAACTCGCGTGGCCAAAGCAGGTATCAAATAAAAGACGAAATAAACAGGAAATCCACAGAACATGAACAATGAGGAACCACTCAGGATGGCCAAACCGCCGTCTGGCTGTTTTCGCGCCAGGACTCAGGCCTGGTAATGGAAGAGATTAAAATCCAGTGGCTTGTGTTTCAGCTTGGGTTACGTGGCAGAAACCAACTGGAAGAGGTGGCGTGAGAGCTCTGTTTCTTCTAGAAGAGTTTTGCGTCTTAAACGCCCATACTGCAGACAGCTGCCAGGCGGGCGACCCAGCCCCAGGCCACACGCCCAGGAGCGCCCCAGTGCGCGGGGTGGCGCGGCCCAGGCGCGCTGGGTTTGGTGGCACCTCGAGCCCCCTTTCTGTCGCGGTACGGCTGCGTTACAGCCCTAATGAACGCGTGCGAAGGCTCCCCTCATTCATCCATCCTCCGGTCAATCCTTTGTCTCAGAGCCGGGCCTTGCTGGACACCATGGCGTACTTTACCGCACGAGCCCCTGAGGACCCCTGGAAGAAGGGATTTCCGCAGGAGGGGACGCGGCGGCAGGACCGCCCTGGGCCCCCTCACCGCGCGCGGCCCCCTGGCGGGAGAGGCCGCGAGCTCTGGAGAGGAGCGCGGGCGGCGCGGAGGCGAAAGCACCACCTGGGAGGGAGAAACCCTCCCCTCCCCTCCCACAGTCCTCAGGAGGAGGAACGCCGCTGCGTTCCAAGTTCTCCCGGGCCCTCTGGCCCCGAGGACTCAGATCCCGGCCGCGGGAGAGGGCCCGGCAGGTGCCAACGAGCCCGGGCGGGCCTTCATCCCGCACTTCCCCGCGGTCGCCCGGAGCCGGCCTCCGTTAGCCGGGTGAGGAGGCGGCTTTTGGCGCCAGGATTGCCCGGCGCCGCCCGCGCCCCCGCGGCCTCGGGTGGAGCCTCCTGCCCGGCCGCCCCCCGCGGCACCCCCGACCCGGGTGGGGACCAGAGGCTCCCGGCGGCGGCTCCCGGGCTGTGATTGGCCAGCGCCGCAGGGGGCGGGACGGCGGGCGTGAAGTGGGCGGGCTGGGGCCGCTCACGCTCACCCTCCCGCTCCCGCTCCCGCTCCCTCCTCCTTCCCTGTCTGCGTCCTCGCTTGCGGCTCCCGCTTGCATCATCTCCAGCCGGCCGCTGCACCGGGGAGGCTGGGCGCGGCGCGATCCTCTCCGTCCGCGGCTCCAACCCACACTCCGCGCTTCTCCTCGCCTTTCTCGCACCTGTTCCTGCGCCAGGCCGGGAGACCCCCGGGGCGGCTTCCCAGAACCTGCGAAGCACAGCTGGCCGACCTCACCATCGCCGACTCACCATTCATTGGGAGCCCCGTCTTTTGCCAGAGCCCACGTCCCCTGCCACCTCTAGCTCGGAGCGGCGTGCAGCGCCATGGAGAAGAGCAACGAGACCAACGGCTACCTTGACAGCGCCCAGGCGGGGCCTGCGGCCGGGCCCGGAGCTCCGGGGACCGCGGCGGGACGCGCGCGGCGTTGCGCGGGCTTCCTGCGGCGCCAAGCGCTGGTGCTGCTCACCGTGTCCGGGGTGCTGGCGGGCGCGGGCCTGGGCGCGGCGTTGCGCGGGCTCAGCCTGAGCCGCACGCAGGTCACCTACCTGGCCTTCCCCGGCGAGATGCTGCTCCGCATGCTGCGCATGATCATCCTGCCGCTGGTGGTCTGCAGCCTGGTGTCGGGCGCCGCCTCCCTCGATGCCAGCTCCCTCGGGCGTCTGGGCGGCATCGCTGTCGCCTACTTTGGCCTCACCACACTCAGTGCCTCGGCGCTCGCCGTGGCCTTGGCGTTCATCATCAAACCGGGATCCGGTGCGCAGACCCTTCAGTCCAGCGACTTGGGGCTGGAGGACTCGGGGCCTCCTCCTGTCCCCAAAGAGACGGTGGACTCTTTCCTCGACCTGGCCAGGTAACACTCTCCACCTCGCCCAGGGCCTAGTGGGAGACGCCAGCTCTCGGATGCCCTCCAGTTCATACACACATATGCACATACACTCCTAAGAGTTAATTCTTAGTTGGCTGCTGGTGGCGTTTAACGTTTTAAAAATATCAAAATGACGTCTGGAGTCTTTGCGTGCTGACCACACCTTTGCAAACAGCTGGGGCGCACCGCACAATCGAAAGAGCAGGCCGCATCTTTGAGCAAGAACCAGTCCCCACCGTTAAGTGGGCGTGTGTTAGGGAAGAGCCCCACCTGTTCTTTACTCATACTCTCGCGCTGCTCTCCCCGGTAAAAATGTTCCGACCACGCCCCAGTGGCTTCCCCTCATTTTCTCCCACATGGTGCCTAAAAGCTTCTGGGAGCATTGGTTAAGTTTTGCCTGTTGGGTCATCCGGCTTGCAATCTTTGGCCTTCTCTGTTACAGTCCTTGGCTGCGAAGGAAGCTGACAATTTTCTGCAGTTATCAGTGGACCCACAGATAGTAGGACTGAGGTTAGTTGAGTGAGGCATATTGCCCAGAAATATGCCTCTCCTGAGGGCTTGGGGCTTGGGACAGGTTGCTGTCCACCGCAGTAAAGACCACTGCAGTGTTGTGTTTCTTTTTTTTTTTTTTTTTTTTTTTTTGAGACGGAGTCTCGCTCTGTCTCCCAGGCTGGAGTGCAGTGGCCGGATCTCAGCTCACTGCAAGCTCCACCTCCCGGGTCCACGCCATTCTCCTGCCTCAGCCTCCCGAGTAGCTGGGACTACAGGCGCCCGCCACCTCACCCGGCTAGTTTTTTTTTTGTATTTTTTAGTAGAGACGGGGTTTCACTGTGTTAGCCAGGATGGTCTCGATCTCCTGACCTCATGATCCACCCGTCTCGGCCTCCCAAAGTGCTGGGATTACAGGCTTGAGCCACCGCGCCCGGCCAGAGTGTTGTGTTTCAAAGGCCTTTCTTTGTGCCGAAGTGTGAGTTCTAGAGGGGAGGGAGAGAAGCATCTTCACTTAGCTTTGCCTGCTTTTTGTAATTCTTAGAAGTTGCATTTTGTCCTTTGAGATGATGTAGTATCCTTTCTGTGACTTATCCAAAACCTTGGTCTCTCCTGGTTTCTCCATTAGCCCAAAGTTCACAAATGGGAAAACTGCAGCCTGGAGGCATTTACTGATCTAACCAGGTTCAGTTGACTGAGGAGTCCAGCTGGCTCCCTCTCCAGGTTTCTGATGATTTTGGATTCTGAGCCTTGGAGTTATTAATATATTTTGTCTTGAGTTATTGAGGCAAAGCTCCTCATTGCTGAGGTTGTGAAAAACAGCAAACCCTGGGCAAAGTGACTTGCCTTTCCACTGTTTCCATTTCTCCTTCTGGAAAATGTGATGGCTGTCTGCACTTAAGAGAGAGATTGTTCATTTAAATCAACAACAAAAATTTAGGACATCTGTATTAAAAAAAGAAAGAAAGAAAAAGAAAAAAGAAAGAAAGAAGACAAAAAAACACTCTCATGAGGGAGACCAAAAGTTCTTGACAAAAGGGCAGATAGTGGTGGCCTCTTAGGACTTTAAGTGGATCACAGCTTTTTTTTCTTTTTAGAGTCTGGATCTTGCTCTGTTGCCCAGACTGGAGTGCAGTGTTGGGATCCTAGCTCACTGCATCCCCGAACTCCTAGGCTTCAGCGATCCTCCTGCCGCAGTCTCCAGAGTAGCTGAGATTACAGGTGCACACCACCACACCCAGCTAGTTTAGAGATGGGGTTTCACTATGCTGCCCAGGCTGGTCTAGATCACAGCCTTTGTTCTGTGACTGGCGGCTAGATATTGCAGTCCAGACACTTTAAGTTTGGGAACTAACTTTTAGGTGAGTGCTGAAAGGAAGTCTCCTGAGGTTGAGAGCACCTTTAGCTTATTACCTGCAGGATGTCGGTCAGCTCTCTCAGGGAGGGAAGGCAATTCTGGGGTTAAAGGATTATTCTTTGCAGGGATCTGTGACCCAGGGAGGGAGAATGGATGTTCAGCCCTGCCCTGCTAGTGGTCCCGCACTGGGAGCCTCAATAGGATCTTTTATCTCCAGAAGAGGGGGCAGTGGTGGTAGGGGGGTACCTCATTACCTCCAGCTCCAGAAGGGACTTCTTGTTTCCTGATCATCGTTTTCTAGTTTTAGACCCAAGCCCCTTCAGCTCCTGCTTCTGACATGAATGGTGTACCCAGGATCATAGCTTAGTAGTGTGGGTGCAACTTTTCAATGACTTGGGCTGCACCTGCTTGGAGGGCTAAGAGAGGCTTTGTTGTGGCTTGTTGGGGATAGGTAGTGTTTCACAATTCTTCCAACAGCCAACTGCATCTAATCCAGCAGCTCACGGATAAAGGTAGGACAGGTGGTATATCCTATTTTGCGACTGAGGAAACTGAGACAGAGATTAAGCGATTTGCTCAAGGTCATGGAGTGGCTTACAAAGAAGAGATTAGAAGGACTGTGGGTCTCCTACCCCACAGTGCAGGATTCTCTCTATTTCTCCTAATCCCTCTTCCTCCAAGTCAACATGCCTTAGTAATGTCACCTGCCTAGTCTAGTGCGGCTATCTCGGAAATGCTTTCTCTGGGTCCAGAGAGGAACCTGGTAGGCATATGACTGGGTCAAGACAAATGCCCCTTTCCTCCAGCCAGCATGGAGGCTGAGCTCCTCGGGCGAAGGAAAGTATGTGTGCACCTGCTGAGGTTTGGTCTTAGGCTGAGCAGCTTGTGAAAGGAAACTAAGTCCCAAGCCACCCGGAAATGCTTCCTGAGTCTGGAGAGTCTCTGATGTCAAATTTTAAAAATTGCTTCCTTCAAGGAAACCTCATGGATGTGGATTTCATGTTACTCTGGGCATCTTCTTTGGAAATGCAGTGCCCATTCCTTTCTTCCTAGGGGCACATGAATGAAATGAGACTCTGCCAGTAAACACCTCAGTTATCCAGCAGGCCCTCTCCAGGTAGCTGCTCAGAACTTAAACACCTGGAAGAGTGGGAAAGGCCTCTGATGAGTCAGCATAGCTGCTGCCAAGGCTTTGTGCTAAAGTCCATACCCTTTCCTGATGGTAAAGTGCCCCAAAATTCCCCAGGGTCTCTCTGTCATGATTTCTAATTTGGTTTTTAAAGCTGGAACTACAAGTCAGAAAGAGATGAAGCTAGTAGGTGTTCATTACATGTGTATACATATTTTTTAATTCAGAATGTCATTGCTGAGTGATTTGATCTCCCAGCACACAATGGATTATAAATAACAATGTAGAATAGAGAATTGGGATGAGAAGGCTGGTGCTAGAAGCACTGAGAAGGGATGGCCAACAGTAGCTGGCAGGTGGAAGAATCATAGTCTCTTCCTGAGCAGCCCGGAGTTCTGTGCCTGGGAATCCAGAACAGTATAGGACTTTCAGAACCATGTGTGACCTAAGTGGTTGACTTGTGGCTTTTCATCCAAAATGAAATAGTTGGGCACCAAAGAGACAGAAACAGGAAACTAGCCATTGTGGAACTTCTTGGTCCCTAACAATGCTTACTGGTTGTGGGATATGTCCATAACTTTTCCATTCCTTGGTTTCCTCATCTTTATCATGGGAATCATGATGGTACCTACCTCGCAGGATTGTTCTGAGGGTTAGCTGGGTTGTGTCTAAGAGCTCTAAAGCTCCTCTGGGTTCTGAAGCTGTTAGAATAGTGCTGGCCCAATACACCTGTGCTCTTGTTATAACTAGAGTGATTGGGTTTTCCAGTTCACCTGAGCTAATGGGGATGGCCCTCTTTCCATAACCTGAAATAAAGGAGGCTAGATGGGAAGAAAAGGAATGTTTAGGGGAACTCAAGATGACTTGAAGCTAATGTAGTCTTTTTTTTTTTTTTTTTTTTTTGAGGTGGAGTCTCGCTCTGTCGCCCAGGTTGGAGTGCAGTGGCCGGATCTCAGCTCACTGCAAGCTCCGCCTCCCGGGTTCATGCCATTCTCCTGCCTCAGCCTCCCGAGTAGCTGGGACTACAGGCGCCCGCCACCTCGCCCGGCTAGTTTTTTTGTATTTTTTATTAGAGACGGGGTTTCACCGTGTTAGCCAGGATGGTTTCGATCTCCTGACCTCGTGATCCTCCCGTCTCGGCCTCCCAAAGAGCTGGGATTACAGGCTTGAGCCACCGCGCCCGGCCGCTAATGTAGTCTTTAGGTATATTGGGAACCACATGGCATCTGGAGGAGAAGTGAATAGTAACTGACTATGTTTTAGACTACTAATTAATAGATTCACACTATGGAAAATTTGGAAAGTGGAGAAAAGTCAAAACTAAACATGGAAGAGCCTTCCATTCTGAAATGGGACAGAAGTCCCCACAGATCCTCACTGACATTCCGGTTTCTTTTTCCCCTGCCTTACATGCTTATGATCTCCAGTTCACCTCTGCTGTAAATTGAAGGGATTGAGGCAACTGGTTTCTAACATTCCTTTGGGCTCTAAAGTTTGTAGTTTTCGAATGGAGAACCAGGGCGTAACTGCCAAGGAGGCAGGTAGGGACAGAGCCTAGGCCCAGGGCCTAGGCAGCCAGAAGAATGGCCAAGGGCCACCATCTTGCAGTAGCATAGTAGGCTGTGGCCGTGTATATAGTAAATACAATTAGGATTTTATCTGTTGCCCAGTTTTCTAGGGTTTTTTTTCTCCGCTCGTGCTAATTTTCTTAATAGCAAACCATGCTCTGAGCCTTTCCCTTCACAGAGGGAGGTGTGCTGGACTTACATCCTTCTCAAGGATGGGTGTGAATAGGTATGGTGCTTCTCAAGCTGCAAAGAACACATTTCTTGAATAGGTGCAAAAAAAAAAAAAACTATCAGAGACTGAGATTTAATATTAGCCCCCTGTGCTTGCCTTGGCAGCACATATACTAAAACTGGAACAATACAGAGAAGACAAGCATGGCCTCTGTGCAAGGATGACACACAACGAGATGTTCCAACGTGAAGCATTCCATATTTTTTTAATTAAAAAAATGGTAATATTAGCCAGCAAAGTTGAGGAGTGAGTTGTGAACAATTTCTTTTCATTATTGACTGTGGCGGGTTGTTGTAACTATGCCCGTGTCTCTCTCTTCTATAGGCAAGATGAAGACTTAGCACATCTAACAAGGATCCAAATTAATTGAGTATGTGAGAGTCGGGGGCGGGTATAGTGTGGATGCCATAATGTAAAATGTATTTCTTATGGTAGGTCAAAATTAAAAACATGTGTGAAACCTCTAAGATACACTAATTAAATCTAGAGGCCCAAGTCAGTCCAAACTAGGAGATAATGAATGAACAAGCTTTTCCAGCGCTATCTAGTGACGAAAGGAAAATAATAGCAGCTTGTAATTTTTTTTAAAAGAAAGATTTTAACGCTTGACCATTTCTTTTACCACCCAGGAGGACACCTGAATAGTTTAGAGACAGAAAAAAGCATCAGTCTAGGGAGGTGGGTAGTGCTGAAGAGCAGACACTAAAGCCAACCACCTGGATTTGAAGCCCAGCTCTATGACGTACTTGCTGTACATGCACAAGTTGTTTGTCCTCTCTGTGCCTGAGTGTCCTTATCTGTAAAATGAGGCTAATGAGATCTACTATCTAGAATGGTTGTGAGGATTAAATGAGTTAATATATGAGTGCTTTGCTAATATTCTAGTGTGTCCCAGCTTCTCAGGGACAGCTGAGGGCTATTTGATACTGAGCATGAGTGCTGCTCTTAATCTAATTTCCCCCAAAAGTTCCCCACTCCAGGGGTTCAGCCCTACCCTTTCCAGCTGGAATCTAAAACTGGATGGAGGCCTTAAAGAGAGGATAGATTCACACCCCCATCATCAGAGTGCAAGTCCACCAGTCCCAGCCCTTCCTCAGCTCAGCCTTGTAGGGGGTACCAAGATCTGAAGGGGCACATCCCTGTTAACTGGCTCTGTAACAATAAATACTAGGGATAATAAATATTCATCAGGTGTACATACTGTGCCATATCCTGTTCTGAAGAGTCTTTGAAATTTTAATAGATTTGGTAAAGAATTTTTGAACTTAAATAAAAGGAAATAATTCTGGAACAAAATATGCCCAAGCAAAAGTAAATTGTTTTGCATTCTTTTCATATAGAACAGAGAAATGTATACCACCCTTGACAATAGGATCAGAAGAACAAACAGTATCAGATGTTACAGAAAGAATGTCTTTGAAGTTTTTCACTGTGTGAATTGCATGGGTCTGCATAGCACCTCCCACCGTGGTTCTACACCGGCCAGTTCAACCTCATTTCATACTAGTTGTTCTGTTTGTTTTAAGTAATGTATTCAAAGATAGCACTGGAAAAACTTGTTCATTCATTATCTCATAGTTTGGACTGACTTGGGCCTCTAGATTTTAGATTTAAGTAGTGTATCTTAGAGGTTTCACACACGTTTTTAATTTTGACCTACCATAAGAAATACATTTTACATTATGGCATCCACACTATACCCTCCCCCCAACTCTCACATACTCAAACCAAAACACAGGCTCCACTAAACAATATTTTAAGTGTGATACATGCTGATATTTTTGTCTGATGTATTTCATCTTTTATAAAATACTGGTTAAAGCCAATACATTGATTTAATGGTCTACTGATATTTGAGAAACTTTGGCCTAACACATATGTAATTCAAGTAGATCTCTCAGGATCAAACAATGGAAAAAGGAAATATTTGCAAACTTGAATAAGATGAGGAGCTCAGTGCTTAGAAGCATCCTAAACCCAGTGAAAGTGGGTGATGTGCGGAGGTGAACACAGGATGACCATTTGGTCCTCCTGACTTCTGGACTCTGGATTTCAGTACTGTACATCTGGGCTATCTAATACAATAGACACTAGCCACATGTGGCTACTTAAAATTACGTCAAGTGTAAATAAAACTTAAAAATCAGTGCCTTGGTAGCACTGGCCACATTTCAAGTGCTCTATAGCCGCAAGGCTGCCATATTGGACTGCACAAATGCAGACGTTTCAGTTGGATGGTGCTGGCCTAGATGGAGCAGAAATGGGAGATGCTCAGTGACTGGGCATTGGTGTCTCTATGTGCTAAATGAGGGGATAGAACTGGATCACCTCTAAAATCCCTTCCAGCTCCATGTCTCTGATTTCAAAAGCCCATGAAGCTACTGTGTGAATGTGAGGAGTTGGGAAAGTGCCTGAAGACAGAGCTCTGGGAAGAAAAATTGTTTGCGGGAGAGGCAACTGATCCTGGATTAGAAGAGAGCTCAAGAGTAAGAACCAGAGTTTACTGCAGCATCCGTGTCTGAAAGCCAAAGGAGAGAGGGAAAGCAGAGGACAGAGAAACATGTTGCTTTACTCTGGCAGCCTCGTCTCCTTGCCCTTGGTGACAGCAGGAGGGCACTGCTCCTGCTCCTGGTCTGTGGCAAGCAGATGATGAAAGTGAAGGAAGATGCTTTCTATCGTGCTTCAGCTCACTGCCACCAGGAGAGTCCTTCCCAGAGACTGTTATCTGAGAAATGAGCTGTATAATCTAAAAAAAAGTTCAGCCCACCCATTGAATGTACGTATTTTTTAGTTGGAAAATCTCTATCAGTTATTACCATATTTTTATGTTAAGTTTTTAAACAATTTCAAGGTATGATTTATATACAATAAATGCACTCACTTTAAATGTACAGTTCCATGAGTTTTAACAAATGGATAACTCATGTGACCACCACCACTATCAAGATACTGAACTTTTCCATCACCTATAACTCTTCTCAGCAATCCCCATTCTCCACCCCTGGCCTCGGGCAACTGACCTGCTTTTTATCACTATAAATTAGTTTGGCTTTTTCTAGAGTTTTATATCAACAGAATTATTCAGTATGTACCCTTCTTTATCAGTCTGGTTTTGCTCAGCACAGAGTTGCTGAGATTATCCATGTTGTTGCGTATATCACTTGGATTCCTTTTTTTTTTTTTTTTTTTGAGACGGAGTCTCGCTCTGTCGCCCAGGCTGGAGTGCATTGGCCAGATCTCAGCTCACTGCAAGCTCCGCCTCCCGGGTTCACGCCATTCTCCTGCCTCAGCCTCCCGAGTAGCTGGGACTACAGGCGCCCGCCACCTCGCCCGGCTAGTTTTTTGTATTTTTTAGTAGAGACGGGGTTTCACCGCGTTAGCCAGGATAGTCTCGATCTCCTGACCTCGTGATCCACCCGTCTCGGCCTCCCAAAGTGCTGGGATTACAGGCTTGAGCCACCGCGCCCGGCCACTTGGATTCCTTTTATTGCCAAGTGGTATTTCGTTGTATGGATATTTTATAATCTGTGTATCCCTTCATCTGTTGATGGACATTTGGGTTTTTGACTATTATGAATAATGCTGTTATGCATACAGGTCCTTTTGGCAGGCATATGTTTTTATATTTCTTGGCTAAATATCTAGCAGTGGGCCAGGCATGGTGGCTCGCGCCTGTAATCCTAGCACTTTGGGAGGCCAAGGCGGGCAGATCACTTCAGGTCAGGAGTTTGAGACCAGCCTGGTCAACATGGTGAAACCCTGTCTGCATTAAAAATACAAAAATTGACTGGGCGCAGTGGCTCATGCCTGTAATCCCAGCACTTTGGGAGGCCGAGGAGGGCAGATCACGAGATTAGGAGATCGAGACCATCCTGGCTAACACAGTGAAACCCCATCTCTACTAAAAATACAAAAACAAAATTAGCCAGGCATGGTGGCGGGTGCCTTTAGTCCCAGCTACTCGGGAGGCTGAGGCACAAGAATGGTGTGAACCCGGGAGGCAGAGCTTGCAGTGAGCCAAGATCACGCCACTGCACTCCAGCCTGGGAAACAGAGCGAGACTCCATCTCAGAAAAAAAAAAAAAAAAGATTAGCCAGGCGTGGTGGTGCACCCCTGTAGTCCCAACTACTTGGGAGGCTGAGGCAAGAGAATCATTTGAACCCGGGAGGCAGAGGCTGCAGTGAGCTGAGATCTGCCACGGCACTCCAGCCTGGGCAACAGAGTGAGACTCTGTTTCCAAAAAAAAAAAAGCAAAAAAAAAAAAACTAGGAATGGAATTGGTGAGTCCTATGATAAGTGTCTGTTTAACTTTATCAGAAACTGTCAAAACACATCACATTCTTCTGAGGAACTTGATTTTTGGGGGATAGAAGTTGCTCTTTTGCTTCTGGACCCCTCTGTTCCCATTGGATTTTGTAGACTAGATACTGTAGACAGTCTGAAAACAGGTGGGTGTGCTAGTGGCTGTTAAGTGTAGATGTTCTGGGTTAAGGACAGGGCCCGTTCTGGGTAAGATGGTACTGGGTTATTGCTTGTAAGAAGAGATTGGGCAGGACAGATAGACGGAATTAAACAAACAGTGTTGTGCTCTTTAGAAGAGAATGCATTTCAAGGCTGTGGGAAAGGCTGTGCTTGCACCAATTGAGGAAACAGCTAATCCCTGAATGATGTGAGGTATTTGCCGGGGAAATTGTTTCCCATGAGGAGAGTGGAGGGCTTCTAACCCAACTCTTCTGAACTTCCTGGTCCTCATGGAGAGAGAACCTTAGAGCAGCTCAGTCTGTCAACAACTGAGGATTGTTGTGTGGTGGATACAGAACAGAGAGACGCTGGCACAGGGCCCCTTGCTGCTTCTGACTAGGGCAGAAAATGGAAATGAGATGCCAAACGTAGCCCCCAAGACTGAAATATGTAAGAAAGTTGCTTTGTAATGGAAATAATAACAAATGTAAGTTGTTATTCATCTATGCTCTGAAAACTAGCCAATATAAGTTGCCAGTCTGTTTCTACTTTTTAAAAAGTAAATCTAGCTGTGATAAGAATCAAACTTCTGGTCACAGTTTTGCAACAACTTAGTTCAGCTAAAGATTAATTTTTTCTTCTTAAATGCAAGCATGTACTCTGGTATTCTCTAAATATACTAAAAGCAATTCAGGTTCTGTGGACAAGTTTGGGAAATGCTGTGTTGCAGGCTATATATGCTGGCCGTCCTGCGAGAGCACCCTAAGTGTTCTAATGCAGTGATTTTTGCATCTTATTAACTTTATTGGCTGCTTTATTGCTGCATAACAAACTACTACACATTTAACAGCTTAAACAGCTTAAAATCTCACATATTTACTATCCTACAGTCTCTCTGGGGTCAGGAATCTTGGCACAGTTTAGTTGGGTCCTCTGCTTCAGAGTCTCTTACAAGGCTGCAATTAAGGTGTTGGTCAGGGCTAGGTTCTTATCCACAGGTCCACCTGGGGAGAGATTCACCTCTGTGGTCATGTTGTTGTTGGCAGAATTCAGTTCCTTGAAGTTTGGACTGGGAGCCTCAGTTGGCTCTTGGCTGCAGACCACCTGCAGTTTCTAGTCTCATGGGCCTTTCCAACATAGCAGCTTGCTTCATCAAAGCATGCAAGCAGAAGACAATAAGAAGAGTCAGCTAGCACAATGGAAGCTACAACCTTATGTAACCAAATCGTGGATGGGACATCCCATCACCTTTGCTGCATTTGTTCATTAGAAGCAAGTCATAGGTCCACCCACACTAAAGGGATTACCCAAAGGTGTGAATACCAGGAGGCCATCTTAGACTCTGCCTGCCACAGCTGGGTTGCAGCCAGACCTGCCTACCTCTGAAACCCAATGCACTGCAAATGGTTACCTGGAGATCCGGGTGAGCAACCCAGCTTCTTGTAGAAGTAAGAATTAGTGGATAAGTTTGACACAAATTGTTAAGAATGATTCAGAGTCTTTTGCTCTTCTAGACTTACTCTTCTTGCAGGAAGTGAGAACAAATGGACTGTCAGCTGGAATAGAATTTCTTGTATATCAAGACCAGCATCCTACACAGAGCCCTCAGTAAAACTATTTGCATGAACAGATTTTGGGCTCCATCAGGTCGATTGCCCTCCTTTCACAACAAATGTTTATAATATCCTTAATTCTAAGATGAAATCCATAAATAAAATGTCCCTGCCCACATAATTTCAAAATATCAATATGATGTAACTGTAATATACAAAAAAAAAGGAAAATAATTATAATAAAACAATGTGTTTCAATATATGCATGCTCTAAGATAAAGTGGTTGAATGCTTGCTCCTGAACGCAGAATCATTGCTAATGAGATAATTCTAAATGCAGACTGTTACTTGACACTGGGTGTGAAATTAAGGACTAAGATTCTACAATTTGCCCTGGTGGTGTGATTTTCCAGGAAGACGAATAACATTTGGAAACATTCTGAACAAAACAAAACAAAAATCATCCCATAATTTGCAAGTCATTACATTTCTGGAAAATTCAGTGTATGTTCAAATTGTGAAAAAAGGAACCTTGTTTTGGAATTAGTTTAGTCTTCAGTAATTATAGATAAGGTTCTTATCTACAGGTATGTCATGAAGGACATGGGAAGGCCTTGAGACAATTCATTATACAGGACTCTACTGCACTGAACAGGACAAATGTGTGGGACCTGGCATTTGTCCCCACACACTCCCCCCAATTCAGGAATGCCTCAATTTTGTAACAACAAAAATGCCCTTGGATTTCACTAGTGGGCAGCACCACTCGACACTGCACACCACTGCAATGGTACCTAACCTCTAGGTGAGAGGAAAGCAATGCAGTTATAGACTTGGTTGGACACAGTTAAGCTCAGATATCAAGGAGTACCATGAGAAAGACAAAAACGAAAATCAGTGGCTTCAAAGTATCTACTGTGGCCCAGCACCGCAGGCACAGTTAGGGTGCTTAAATCAAGCAAAAGATGCAGTGTCAGCTGAGGGTGGAGAGAGAACACCGTGTTAGGGTTTTAGAAGTGGACATCTCAAAGCAGATACTTTGTACACTGAATTTTAAGAATAGTGATGAAGCCAGGTACCATGGCTCATGCCTGTAGTCCCAACACTTTGGGGAGGATCACTTGAGCCCAAAAGTTCAAGTCTGCAGTGAGCTGCAATCACACCCCTGCACTCCAGCCTGGGCAACAGGGACCTCATCTCTAAAAAGTTGTTTTAAAAGAATACTGACAGAATGCTTTCTTTTCCAACAGAAACCTGTTTCCCTCAAATCTTGTGGTTGCAGCTTTCCATACGGTAAGGCTTGATACTTTGCTAAAAATATGAAACCTTGTTGGAAGAAATATTTAAATTACTGCTATGGAGTTAGGTCAGGTAGAACAGGGAGAGACGGTGGTGTTAACAAAACTTGGTAAGATTGGCCTAAACTTTAATAAATGGGTACCTAGAGTTAAAAAACAACAACGACAAAATAAATAAAGACTGAGCAAATAAAACTTTCCAAAATGTCCCACTGGTTCCAAAATTTTTTTACATCACCTAAGAAATACCCTCAAATCACATTTTGGGGATGTCTTAAATATTATAGACTTAAAAAAAATACACTTTTATCTTTTTTTCTCATTATAAAGATAATATGTGCTCATTGCAAAAAAAAATTAAAATACAAAGAAGTGTAAGAAAACAAAAATTGGCCGGGTGCGGTGGCTCAAGCCTGTAATCCCAGCACTTTGGGAGGCCGAGATGGGTGGATCACGAGGTCAGGAGATCGAGACCATCCTGGCTAACATGGTGAAACCCCGTCTCTACTGAGAAATACAAAAAAAACTAGCTGGGCGAGGTGGTGGGCACCTGTAGTCCCAGCTACTCGGGAGGCTGAGGCCGGAGAATGGCGTGAACCCGGGAGGCGGAGCTTGCAGTGAGCTGAGATCCGGCCACTGCACTCCAGCCTGGGCTACAGAGTGAGACTCCGTCTCAAAAAAAAAAGAAAACAAAACAAAACAAAAATTATCCACAGACACTGTCTAGAGCTACCCATTCTTTTGGTATACCTCTTTCAGATGTGTATTTTCTATGACTGTATACACATACATTTTAAAAATAAGCATACCGTCTGGGTGCGGTGGCTCATGCCTGTAATCCCAGCACTTTGGGAGGCCAAGGCGGGCAGATCACTTGAGGTCAGCAGTTCGAGACCAGCCTGGCCAACATGGTGAAACACCATCTCCATGAAAGACACAAAAATCAGCCAGGTATGGTGGCATGCGCCTGTAATCTCAGCCACCCAGGAAGCTGAGACAGGAGAATTGCTTGAACCTGGGAGGTGGAGGTTGCAGTGAGCTGAGATCACACCACTGTACTCCAGCCTGGGCAACAGCTAAACGATGCCATCTTGCCTCACGTCCCTGGCTTTCAAGAGTGGAGGCTCAAACCAGATTAGAAACAGAGTGAGACTCTATCTCTAAATTAATTAACTAATTAATTAAAAGCATACATAGTATATACACACACTACACGTGTCGCTTCATAGCCTGCTGTTTTTTTAAGGCAGTATATTGTGAATATTTTCTCATGTCGGTAGCTACCCTTCTGCATGACGCCATGGCTGTAGAGTATTCCGCTATAAGAGCATAACATAATTCTCCTCTACTAGTCCCCCGCTGATGGATGTTCAGGTTGTTTCCGGTTTTCCCCTATTTTTTGGCAATGCTGCAAGTAACATCCCTGTGACAATTCTTTATACAGAGAAGGAATATAAAGGCCTAGATTATGTGGTCTAATCTTACAAGCAAACACTTTTCTGTTTCGACTTAAACCTCTCATTTTTGTTTTGTTTTGTTTTTTGATCTGCATATAAGCACAGGAGTGACTTGTATATATAATGTGAGGTAGGAAAAAAATATAGGTGTATGGGACTTTTTTTTAGTACCTGTCACAGAGGAGGTGGGTGGGTTTGTTTGAACACCTCTGCCTTTCTGTAACACTGATAAAGCTGAGAGAAACCAGAGCCCAGCAAAAGCAGGCAGAAAGCAGGCCTTTGAGTCTATACTTCCTAATTGCCTCCTCCTGACAGTTCAGGGACCAGGTGCCCTTCAAAGGGGCCGGGAAGGACTGTCCTAACAGATTCCACTTGTTAGTACATACTGCCACAGGGAGACACCTATGTGCACCATGCAGAAGCATGTGAAATCAACCAGGGGACCAAAGCTAGAGAGACACCTCACTTCTGTTAACTGAGTCCCCTTGAAGACTCAGCTAAACGATGCCATCTTGCCTCACGTCCCTGACTTTCAAGAGTGGAGGCTCAAACCAGATTAGAAACAGACAGTAGAAGCAGTCATGCTCAAATACATTCTAGAACAAAGTGGGGCGTAAATAAATGAATGAAAATAAAATGATACAATGAAAAATGAACTTTAACATTATGGAGTTAATGCCAAGGTTATTCAAATAATATGACATATAAGGCTAAGGAAATATCAAACTATCAGCATAAAATTGTGCAGCCTTTCTTCTCCAAACCATTGCCCAAAGAACATAAGCAAATTCTCCCTGTTTCCGTGGGACACTAAGCAACCCAGAGATGTCTTGAAGTATCTGCTGGCTTGGTCCTAATGTAGCTTTTGTACAGTTCTCAGAGGCTCTTGTCAGGCCAGCCAGGTGAGGAATGCCCAGGACACTCAGTGTGATTAGTGACAGAAGTAGCGAGAGCACAGCAGTGCCCTTGGTTCCTCTAGGTCAGTCTTCACCTGTGCACTAACAGTGGATTTTTTTTTTTCCTCTTGATCACAGTATGCAACCGATTATAAAGTCGTGACCCACAACAGCAGCTCTGGAAATGTAACCCATGAAAAGGTAAAGCTTTTTATAAGGTCACTTGTAAAAATATGTCTAAAGCAAATCTTATTTCTTAATTGAAGGAGCATACAGGATGTGTCTTTTTCCCAGCTGGGCCGAAAACTTTGGGGTTTGAATGGGCTATTTGGAGCGAACAGGTTAGGTTTGCTCCTTTGGTTGTTTACCAACACGGCCAAACACCGTGTTGCTCTCAAAGCACTGCAATCCTCAGAGGATCCGTAAAACATTTTGTTTGTTGATTTATTCATTGTTTGTTTGTTTGAAACAGGGTCTCGCTCTGTTGCCCAGGCTGGAGTGCAGTGGTGTGATCATGGCTCACTGCACTGAACTCCTGGCCTCAACTCATTCTTCTGCCTCAGCCTCCCGAGTAGCTGGGACTACAGGCGTGTGCCACCATGCTCAGCTAATTTTTTTTTTTTTTTTTTTTTTTTTTTTTTGAGATGGAGTCTCGCTCTGCCACCCAGGCTGGAGTGCAGTGGCCGGATCTCAGCTCACTGCAAGCTCCGCCTCCCGGGTTCACACCATTCTCCTGCCTCAGCCTCCCGAGTAGCTGGGACTACAGGCGCCTGCCACCTCGCCCGGCTAGTTTTTTGTATTTTTTAGTAGAGACGGGGTTTCACCGTGTTAGCCAGGATGGTCTCGATCTCCTGACCTCGTGATCCGCCCGTCTCGGCCTCCCAAAGTGCTGGGATTACAGGCTTGAGCCACCGCGCCCGGCCTTTTTTTTTTTTTTAATGTTTTGTAGAGATGGAGTTTCACCATGTTGTCAAGTCTGGCCTTGAACTCTCCTGGCTTCACATAATCCTCCCACCTTTGCCTCCCGAAGTGCTGGGATTGTAAGTGTGAGCCTGTGCCTGGCCCCAGAAAACATTTTATAAAACCTTTTCTACCATCTGGAAATGTAATTAATGAGTGATTTAAACTACCCCTACACCTATTACATTTTTAAAAAATCAACATAATATAAGGGAGAAATAAAAATAATTTCTAATAAAATGATCCATATTTTACCATGTAAATATACAACTATACTAGAAGACATAATGAAGTTTTCAGATGCTTGCATTACTTAGAATAAATAAATTGAGATTTAAAAGCAGTGAGATAGAAGTCAACTCAATATTGTTGGCACATTTTTTGCTATTTTTCCACATATTTTGAAATACATGCTAAATAAATATTTTTGTATATGTATACAGAATTACCCCAAAAGCAACAGCTACAAGTGCAGACCAACATTATGTCTCACACTAGTGACTTGGATATTATTCTAAAATGGCAAATAACACTTGTTGAAGTTCAGAACAAAATAAAGTCTTCCTTCAGTTTACATCCACTTGATATTCTTGGAAAATCCAGTGAATACTAAAACTATGCAGAAAAAATATTTATGGGTAAAATGGAGTTAATTCTAGCTCAGTGTATTTTTTTTTTTTTTTTTTTTTTTTTTGAGACGGAGTCTCGCTCTGTTGGCTGGAGTGCAGTGGCGCGATCTCAGCTCACTGCAGGCTCCGCCTCCCGGGTTTACGCCATTCTCCTGCCTCAGCCTCCTGAGCAGCTGGGACTACAGGCGCCTGCCACCTAGCCCGGCTAGTTTTTTGTATTTTTTAGTAGAGACGGGGTTTCACCGTGTTAGCCAGGATGGTCTCGATCTCCTGACCTCGTGATCAGCCTCCCAAAGTGGCTCAGTGCATTTTAAACAGCTTTTTCTCCCTATATGACTGTCTGATAGGATGCTCTGAGGCCTGGGGGATGTAGGAAAGTCTGCATTTTGTTGCCTGAACATTTCAGAACAGTTGGCATTCTTAGTAACCCTGCCTACTATTTCCCACTAAGACACCACAATCATTATGACAACCAAAGTGCCCACACACATTCCAAAAGTCCCCTAGTGAATGATATCCCCCCGTTCATAAATGTGAATCCAATCAGTGGTTCTTGATTTTAAAAAATGGAGGTCACTTCCCTCTGTCTGGCCAGAGGACGTGGCTGGAAGTCCAGCTGGGCCCGTTCTGACAGGCCCTGGATTCCACAGCTGGGCTCATTGGGATGTGGGTATCAGCTAGGCCTGCTTTCCAGATAAGTGGCTCACTTCTGCATGCCACCTTCTTGGCACAGACACTTTCCAACGTTATTTCATTTGAGCCTTAGGACGACCTGATCGGGTAGGATTTCATATCCCCACTACAAATTACTTGAAATTATGGTCTTCCAAGGTTGATCAAGGCCATTTTGGCCAGTTTTTAAAAAAAAAAAAAAACTAATTATTGGCCGGGTGCAGTGGCTTATGCCTATAATCCCAGCACTTTGGGAGGCCAAGAAAGGAGGACTGCTTGAGCCCAGGAGTTCATGACCAGTCTGGGCAACATAGTGAGACCCCATCTCTACAAAAACTAAAAAATAAATAAAAATTAGCCAGGCATGGTTGGCACATGTCCATAGTCTCAGCTACTTGGGAGGCCAAGGTAGGAGGATCACTTGACCCTGGGAGGTCGATGCTGCAGTCAGTCACGATTGTGCCACTGCACTCCAGCCTGGGCAACAGAGCAAAACTATGTCTAAATAAATAAATAGAAAGAAACCAAGAGTGATGAGTAAATGCTAGAACACTAATTGTCTCTGCAATAACTTTAAGTTCTGGCAAATATGGCTGCTGTGACTTCTCCAGTGGAAATGCTGGTTACCTGTGAGCATCCACCTCAGCTGACATACACTTGCCTCCACTGTAAATTTCACCCAGGCATTTAAGGAGTCAGGCTTTAAGAAAGAGGCTGGGTGCACTTTGGGAGGCCAAGGCAGGCAGATCACCTGAAGTCAGGAGTTCCAGACCAGCCTGGCCAACATGGTGAAACCCCATCTCTACTAAGAATATAAAAATTAGCCAGGCATGGTGGTGGGCACCTGTAATCTCAGCTACTTGGGAGGCTGAGACAGGAGAATCATTTGAACCCAGGAGGCAGAGTTTGCAGTGAGCTGAGATCGTGCCACTGCACTCCAGCCTGGGTGACAGAGCAAGACTCCGTCTCAAAAAAATAAATAAAAGAAAAAAAGAACGGAAGAAGGCGGAGCAGTGTGTCCTTGCTGGTTCCAGCCTTTCCTAAACCCTGTGGCAAGAACACTGTATAAAGGCATAGCAGGTGTGGGCCTTGTCCCCAAGGATGGGATGTTGGTGACAGAATGAAAAGTCAAGGACCTAGCCAGGCATGGTGACTCACGCTTGTAATGTCAATGACTCAGAAGGCTGAGATGGGAGGATTGCATGAAGCCAGAAATTTGAGACCAGCTTGGGCAACATAGTGGGACCCCGTATCTAAAAAAATATATTTTCTATACTAGCCAGGTATGGTGGTGTGTGCCTGTAGTACCAGCTACTTGGGAGGCTGAAGTAGGAGGATCCCTTGAGCCAAGGAGTTTAAGATTACTGTACTCTAGACAGCAACAGAGGGAGACTTTGTCTCTAAAAAGAACTAAATCAATCAAGGACCCAGAGGCTCAAGGACACTTGGAAGGGTGCCTCTGACCCGTGGCTCTATCTTCCCTGCCCACTTTGATCCCATGTAATAACTTGCCACAGACACACTCCTCTTAGGCTTTAGTTGAATCATTAATTCATTAAACAGTGATTTACTGGCAACAGCCAGGTGCCCTTCCCAGGTGCTGGACTCTGGTAGTGCTCAATACAATCAAAACCCTGCTCTTACAAAGCTCATGTTCTAGTGGAGGGAATCATGTAATAAATAAGTATATGTCAGCCAGTGATAGGCACCAAGAAGAACATTAAAGCAGGGCAAATAGACAGGAAGTGTGTGTGTGTGTGTGTGTGTGTGTGTGTGTGTGTGTGTGTGTGGTGATGGGTACTATTTTAGCAGAGTGGTCAGGGAGGTCTTCTGATCGGGTGAGGGAGGAGCTATGGGGTAGATGTGGGGGAAGAGTGATGTAGGCAGCAGGAACAGAATCTGCAAAGGTGCACCAGCGAGACTGCCCGGGATGCAACTCTGGTTGTTTGTAGTCCCCTTGCCCCACCCAATGCTAAGTTTGCCCAGGTGTGTTACAGCCAGCATACCTTGCTCCAAACCCTCCTCTACAGAAAGGGAGTCATTTCATTGGAAAAATTATTGTAATTGTCCTCAAATCTGAGAGTTGGTTCGAAATCTGGAACTGCCTGACCTCAAATGCCACAACTTAGAATTGCAGACCTGCTAAAACCAGCTCTCTTTTTTAATTGTTAAAACAATTTTCTTACTGATGTAATAAATTACATAATAAATGTGCATAGTTTGGGGGTACATGTGATAATGTAATACATTCATATAATTTGTAAAGGTCAAATCAGCATACTTGTGAGGTCCATCACCTTAAACATTTGTCCTTTCTTTGTGATAGAAATATTATAATTATTCTAGCTATTTTGAAATGTACAGTAAATTATTGTAAAATATAGTCACCCTACTGAACTATCAAACACTAGGTCTATTTCTTCTATCGACCTGTACATTTGTATCCATTAATCAACTACTCTTTGTCCCCTTTCCCCCCTACCCTTCCTGGCCTCTAGTAACCACCAATCTACTCTTTGTCTTCATGAGATCCACATTTTTAGCTCCCACATATGAGAACATGTGATATTAAAACCAACTTTCAAATAATAATTGAATTCTCTGGTTTCATTGAATCTTGACCAATTCCAATTAGGACTTGGGACATTATCAAAAAGCGTGAGTTGACAGCCCCAAGGTCAACACCAGGTGTGAGCCATCCAGCTCATAGAATCCTAGTAGGTCAGTAACAGAGCCAGCACTAAATTCCCCAAATCGTCTCTCTCCCCCAGCTTTCAGCTGTACCCACTGCACCCAGCTTCAATAAATCAAGTCCCAGGAGACAGTAGTGATATTCAGAAGTCTTGGCCGGGTGCAGTGGCTCACACCTGTAATAATAACACTTTGGGAGACTGAGTTGGGAGAATCACTTGAGCCCAGAAGTTCGAGACTGGTTTGGGCAATACAGGGAGATCCCATCTCTACAAAATCAATAAATAAACCTAGCCTGGCATGGTGGCGCATGCCATGGTCCCAGCTACTCAGGAGGCTGAGGGAAGAGGATTGCTTAGACCCTGGAGATCAAGGCTGCAGTGTTTGCGCCACTGCACTTCAGCCTGGATGACCCTGTCTCCAAAAAAATAAATAAAAACAGTCGTCTTATTGTCTGTGGAATTAAAATAACATTTTAAGAGGAAGACACTCCAGATAGTGAGCCTAGAATGATCTCCAAGATATTCCATTAATATAATAATAGTTGTTGGTTTTCATTTGCCAGACACAGCCTAAGTACTTTACATACATTAACGTATTTATTCTTCATAGCAGTTTTACATATTAGCTACTGTTACTATCTCCGTTTTATAAATGAGGAACTGAGTCACGAAGAGGTTAAGTAATTTACCTAGGTTAAGTAACTTACCTAGACTCCCACAACTAGGAAGTAGTGAAAGTCAGGCTCCAAAGCCAGTGCTCCCTAATTACTATTACTGCTGCTCCTCTATAAGTGATATCTATCAACATAAACAAAAGCGCCCTATACGGTGAACATTGTCCTCACAATGAAAAGTTGGAAGAAAGGCTGGGCGTGGTGACTCACGCCTGTAAACCCAGCACTTTGGAAGGCTGAGGCAGGCGGATCACCTGAGGTCGAGAGTTCGAGACCAGCCTGACCAACATGGAGAAACCCCTTCTCTACTAAAAATACAAAATTAGCTGGGCATGGTGGCGCATGCCTGTAATCCCAGCTACTGGGGAGGCTGAGGCAGGAGAATCGCTTGAACCCAGGAGGCGGAGGTTGTGGTGAGTCGAGATCGCCCCATTGCACTCCAGCCTGGGAAACAAGACCAAAACTCTGTCAAAAAAGAAAGAAAGAAAAGTTGGAAGAAAATGAAAAGCTACCCCATCACAATTTTTATGATATATATGAATCCATGGCTTTTGGTACATTTCATGTGAATCACACCAGCCACCTAGGTATCTCCAGTTATGGAAATTAGAAAAGTATTTAGAAAGAAATTTGTGATGATTTTGAGTACCCATCATTTGCCAGACACTTGGGCTAGGGCCCAGCCTTTGCGCTCAAGCTATTAAGAGCTAGGGAACACCAACGATTATTTCATAACATGTGTTGGTGGGATAAAATGTTTGTCTAATATATGCTTGCAGTAAGGAGATTCAGCATTGCCTGAAAAAATTAAGAATACAGTATGTCTATGCATTTTAAGTCAGTGATTTAGGAAAGAGTATCCTGAAAAAGTTCATGTTGATCATGAAAACCTTCTGTGAAGTTTATCGGTTATGAGGTCACTGTAAGAGCCTCACAACAAAACTCTGGACATTTAGGAGTCAAAGTTACAGTCACTGATTTGTTATCTGAAGGAATTTTTTTTTTGCGGGGGCGCCAGTGTCTCGCTCTGTCGCCCAGGCTGGAGTACAATGGCATGATCTCAGCTCACTGCAACCTCTGCCTCCTGGGTTCAAGTGATTCTCCTGCCTCAGCCTCCCAAGTAGCTGGGATTACAGGCACCTGCCACCATGCCCAGCTAATTTTTGTGTTTTTAGCAGAGACAGGGTTTCACCATGTTGGCCAGGCTGGTCTCAAACTCCTGACTTCAGGTGATCCACTGGCCTTGGCCTCCCAAAGTGCTGGGATTACAGGTGTGAGCCGCCGTGCCCAGCCTGAAGGAACTTTTGACTAACCAGCTCTTCTTTTAAAAGCAGCCCTGTGAGGTGGCTGTCCAACCCCTACTTGAATATATCCCCATGACAGGGAGCCCACTACCTTCCACTTTAACCTATGCCATTTTTGAGCAGCTTTCAGAGTTAACAGCTAGATGAAATTTTTGCTTCTTGGCTTTCTGTGTCCTCAGACTACATCTCCCCTTAAGTTTCCTACCCCTTTATTTGCAGAGTTGCTAACGGTTAAATAAAATATGAGCCTTTTCTCATTCTGGGCACAGTATTTCAGTCTGGTGGGGACACCAAGCAAATACATCTTTAATTCTCACTCATCTGTTGTAAACTTGTTCTATCCTCTTTGATCCTGCAGATCCCCATAGGCACTGAGATCGAAGGGATGAACATTTTAGGATTGGTCCTGTTTGCTCTGGTGTTAGGAGTGGCCTTAAAGAAACTAGGCTCCGAAGGAGAAGACCTCATTCGTTTCTTCAATTCCCTCAATGAGGCGACGATGGTGCTGGTGTCCTGGATTATGTGGTGAGTGCTGCCCTGCCATCTACTGTCTCTCTCCTTCCTCCTGCCATCCAGAGAAGAGTCCACCTTGCTGTTCTAGGTGCCTATGTGGGGCCACCTGGCACAATGCTGTGTATGTGGTTGATGCACCACAGGCCAGGTTTGGTACAGGGGATGATAGAAGTGGAGACAGTTTCTCCTCTTGTCCAGGACCTCAGAGAGCCAGGCATGCACCACAGTTACCAGTCATTTCCTCAGTGTCCACACTGACCCCTTGGTGTTTCCATCACCGGGATCCGTTTATGGGTTCCTACCACCAGCCAGTTCATGTGGGTTGCCCTTGTCATCTTGTGGGGCAGTGAATTCCATTAGTTTGCTATCTGTTGCGTGAAATAAGGTTCACTTATCTGAAAATGATAGACTTCAAGCTTCAAAGGGACCCTTTACTATGGTAGTTCACAGCATGGAGGACGAGGACAAGTCCATCTTCACCCCATGCATATATAAGTTGGAATGCTCTTCTTTTATGCAGGCTTTTTTTTGAAACAGAGTTTTGCTCTTGTTGCCCAGGCTGGAGTGCAGTGGCACGATCTCGGCTCCCTGCAACCTCCTCCTTCTGGGTTCAGGCGATTCTCCTGCCTCAGCCTCCCGAAAAGCTGGGATTACAGGCATCTGCCACCACACCCAGCTAATTTTTTTTATTTTTAGTAGAGACGGGGTTTCACCACGTTGGCCAAGCTGGTCTCAAACTCCTGACCTTAGGTGATCCACCCACCTTAGCCTCCCAAAGTGCTGGGATTACAGGTGTGAGCCACTGCGCCTGGCCCTTTTATGTAGGCTTTTAATTTGTAAGTGTTTCTTTGTGTGATATCAATGAAAGCATGATTGTTAAGTAACAATTCTTAGATTGATTCTTGGCTAAAAGGTAAAAATTTGACCAGCTCCCTCAAAGCAACTTCTCAGAAATCACACCAATTCCAGTATCAATCTCTCATAAGCTTTATCCTGCTGTTTTACCCAAACTAGACCTCTGTGGCTTCTACTTAATTTTTTTTTTTTTTTTGAGACAGAGCCTCTCTCTGTTGCCTAGGCTGGAGTGCAGTGATGTGATCTCGGTTCACTGCAACCTCTGCCTCCTGGGTTCAAGTGATTCTCCTGCCTCAGCCTCCCAAGTAGCTGGGATTACAGGCACCCGCCACCAAGCCCGGCTAATTTTTGTATTTTTGGTAGAGACAGGTTTCACCATGTTGGCCAGGCTGGTCTCTAACTCCTGACCTCAGGCAATCTGCCTGCCTTGGCCTCCCAAAGTGCTGGGATTACAGGCGTGAGCCACTGCACCCAGCTGCTTCTACTTAATTGTTAAGAACTAGTTTCTCCTTCCATGCACAAAGCATTTTCCTTATTTTCAACCCTTAAAGATCCCAGAACTTCTCTCTGTCAGATAGTGCTGGGTGACAGCTGGACTGATTTTAGGAGAAGTTTGAAATGGAATGGGAGGCTACGTTTAGACCCCCTACCAGTGATGTTTCTCTTGTTCAATCTGAAAATTCCAGAGCCTGACTCTATCATTGCCAATGCCATTTTATGTGATTGTTGTTCTAGGGAGAGAACTGACATTTTCAGAAAAGAAAATGTGTTTAGATGTCAAGTTCTTTTCTTGGCTTTTTTTAAGTCTAAAATATTAATATTTTCCAAAGTTTAGACTAAAAAAAAGAAATTGGGGCAGGCGCAGTGGCTCATGCCTGTAATCCCAGCACTTTGGGAGGCCAAGGCCGGAGTATTGCTTGATCTCAGGAGTTCAAAACCAGCCTGGGCAACAAAGTGAGGCCCTATCTCTACAAAATATAAACAACTAAATTAAATTTAAAAGTAAAAATAGAAACTGTATTAGTCTGTTCTCACACTGCTATAAAGAAATACCTGAAACTGGGTAATTTATAAAGAAGAGAGATTTAATTGGCTCACAGTTCCACAGGCTATACAGAAAGTATGGCTGGGGAGGCCTCAGGAAACTTACAAGCATGGCAGAAGGTGAAGGGGAAGCAGGCAGGTCTTCACATGGCCAGAGTAGGAGGAAGAAAGACAGGGGGAAGTCGAGGGATTACAATTCGATATCAGATTTGGGTGAGGACACAAATCCAAACCATATCACTGATACTCCTATGTTAGGACATTTGCTTTTTGTTTTGTTTTTGTTTTGTTTTGTTTGTTTTTGAGATGGAGTTTCACTCTTGTTGCCCAGGCTGCAGTGCAATGGCACAATCTCAGCTCACCGCAACCTCTGCCTCCCAGGTTCAAGCGATTCTCCTGCCTCAGCCTCCCAAGTAACTGGGATTATAGGCATGTGCCACCACGCCTGGCTAATGTTGTATTTTTAGTAGACACAGGGTTTCTCCATGTTGGTCAGGCTGGTCTCAAACTCCCAACCTCAGGTGATCTGCCCACCTCAGCCTCCCAAAGTGCTAGGATTACAGGCGTGAGCCACCGCACCCGGCTGGACATTTGCTTTTATTCTGGAAACCAATTTAGTCTTTCCTTCAATTTGATGTACCAGTCACATAAGCAGGTATTCAGTAAGGCAGATCCTGCTGAATGTCTAACTGCAGCAAGAGAGCGAGAGACCTGTTGCTCAGAAATGTATATTACACAGAATTGAAGTTTAAAATGCCTTAACTAGTTAAGGGATCTCAACCAAGTGTGGGAGACATTGTCAGTATTACCACTTTCTTCATGAAGTCTTTCCTTTACTAATTACCCACTCCAAAACCCTAGTACCTGTCTACCCTACACTATTCACAGAAATAACTTTCAGATGTATTAAATCCAGAGTCAGCCAACTTTGCAAGCCACATGTTCTCTATTGCAACTACCCAACTCTGCCACTGTAGGAGAGAAGTACCTATTCACAATTCGTAAATGAAAGAGCATGACTATGTTCCAATAAAACTTTATTTACAAAAACTCACACTGCTAACTCCTGGATTAAACTATTCAGGGAGGAAGGAAGAAAAGAACAAAAGAAAGAGAGGAGTCTTCTGAGAATATTAGAAGAAAATATAGAGGCAGGAAAAGTCTTCCTAAACAAGATATAAAAAGCAAAAGCCATAAAAAGCTGCTAAACTTAACCACATCAAAATATAAAAAGTCTGCATGCAAAAGATAATTCGAACAAAGTTAAAAGTCAAGACATTCATTTCTAAAAACTGATATATATATTTGCATACTGTATATATAGAAAAAAAGAGTTCTGATTACTGAAAAAGAAAAATCACTGAACAAACTATCAGAAAATGGACAAAGTATATGAAATATCAGAAAATGGACAAAGTATGTGAAACCTGATGACCAGTAAACGTTTTAAGGGATGCTCAACCTCATTAGAAACAGGGAAATGAAAATTTGGTTTTATCGGGCATTGATAACAGTGAGGGTGAGGTTTCTCAACCATGACACTATTGACATTTTGGGCTGATCAGTCTTTGTGGGAGGCTGTCTCGTGACTGTAGGATGTTTAGCACTATCCTGGCCCCCACCTGCTTGATGCCACTAGCACCATGCCCCGAAAGTTGTAACAACCAAACTGTCTTCCAAACAAAATCATCCCTGCATAAGAACCACTGTTGCAGAGGAAAGATTATTCTCCTGGACTGCTGGTGGGAATGTGATATGGAATAACCACTTTGGAGAACAATAGGGCAGTATCTACTGAAATTTAAAATGTACACATCCCATAACTCAGCAGTTCACTTCTTAGCATCTCTACCTAGAGAACAAAGGCATGTGGGCACCACGAAGCATGTTTGCAGTGTTGTTTGTAATGACAAACCTGGGAACAACTTAAACGTCCACCAACAGGATGATGATAAAGTAACCTATGGTATTTCCATTCTGAAGACAATATTTAAAGACAATGAGGTAAAGGTGGAAACAACCCAAGTGTCCATTAGTGGATGAATGGACAAACAAAGTAAGATACAGACATACAATAGAATATTATTCAGCCTTAGAAAGGAGTACAATTCTAACTCATGCTCCAATGTGGATGAAGTCCGAAGACATCATACTAAGTGGAATAACCCAGACACAAAAGGACAAATACTGTATGATTCTACCTTTGTGTACCTAGAATAGTCAAATTCAGAGAGATAGGAAGTAGAATGGTGATTCTCAGGAGCTGAGAGGAGGGGAAAATAGGCCATTATGTTTAATGATTTCAAAGTTTGGGATGATGGAAAAGTTCTGGATTTGGATAGTGATGATAGTTGCACAAGAATGTGAATGAGCTTCATGCCACTGAACTCTACACTTAAAAATGATTAAGATGGTAAATTTTATGTTATGTATATTTTACCAGAATAAAAAATGAATGGGGGTAGATTTCCATGTATTGATATGAAGAGATTTCAAAGATATAATATAGGGTGAAAAAGAAATAAACACACAGATTTAAATACATACCTATGTATCTAATTGCATAGGAGGTAGGAGTGGTTATTTGAGGAGAGTCCTGATTGAGGATGGTACTTAAAAGAGGATTTTGGTGTCATCTATGTTTTAATTTTTTGAAAGGAGAATGTATTCATGTATTACTATCGGGTTTTTAATTAATAATTACTGCTTAGAATATCTCTAGAAAGAAAACTCAAGAAACCAGTGACATTGTCTCCAGGGAGGGGAAATCTGGGTGCTTGGGAGACAGATGAGACGGAGATTTCACTCTATTCACTCTTTTGTATCCCTTGAAATTTGAACTATGTGAAATTATTACCTACACAATTAAAATTTACAAATAAAGTCAGCAGTTAGAAAGTTCTTCCTGAATTTATATTAATTCAAAACAACTGACTTTTGTTCTTTGTAGCTCCCACAGTCCATTCCTTCCCATCCTGCCTTTAAAAAACTCTCACGCTCCAGGCGTGTTCCCAGAGTGTCATTGTTAATGACTTTTTCCCACGGAATCATGTTGTCTAAGCCACAAAGACTTTAAAACTTCACAGAAGTCCTAGCTTTGGCTCAATTTTGTATCACAGCCACTCTGTGAAATAGGTGTTAGTCTTTTGTGTTTCTAAGTTCTCAGAACAAGCCTGAGCAAAGCCAAAAGTCAGGCTCACAATCCTGGAGGCTTTGATCTCGATTTCCTTGCCTTTCCTCCTGGGAATCCCTGTGACTGGTAGCATCCTACTGCATCCAAGGGGAAAGACGTCTGGGTTCTGGTCCTGACTCCGTTACCCTTGGTAAGTGGTCATCCTCATTTTACCCAGTCTCACGGCCTGTAAAATGGGGATGGTATAACCCTGACCATTTCGGTTCCTCGGGGTTATCCCAGGGAGAGATGAAGATGGCCTGGTTGAAAGTCCCTGTCTTCTGCATCAGGAAGGGCCTGCATCTCTCACCCCGGCCTTATCCCCTACTGATGAGTACCCTGTGCTTGTGCCCTAGGTACGTACCTGTGGGCATCATGTTCCTTGTTGGAAGCAAGATTGTGGAAATGAAAGACATCATCGTGCTGGTGACCAGCCTGGGGAAATACATCTTCGCATCTATATTGGGCCATGTTATTCACGGAGGAATTGTTCTGCCACTTATTTATTTTGTTTTCACACGAAAAAACCCATTCAGATTCCTCCTGGGCCTCCTCGCCCCATTTGCGACAGCATTTGCTACCTGCTCCAGGTGAGTGGGTTTTGGGTCTCTTCACTGCTCTGAGCCATATCAACATGGAAGCAGGTGAGCCCAGTGGTAGATGCACAACCAGTGTCTTGATATACTTCAATTCCTGGAAAACTCTAAATCGGTCTTCTGTTATTTATTTATTTATTTTCTTTTTTAAGAGACAATATCTTCCCATGATTGCCCAGGCTGGTCTCAAACGCCTGGGCTCAAGTGATCCTCTCACCTCGGCCTCCCGAGTAGCTGGGATTACAGGCATGCACAGTCACACCGAGCCTCACGTGATTTCTTAAAATGACCAGCCCCACAGCTTTTCTGTATTCCCCTGGGGTGGGTTTTTGTTTCATTTACTATTCTACTGAAGTGACCTCATTCTCTTCTCCCTCTTATGCCTTAGAGGTCAGCAGATCATTAGTTAGCCCAGCTGCCGGTCCCTCACCCTAATTAGGAAGACCTTTGCCTCAGTAAAAGAAGGCAGCCCACCTAACTCAAAATGCATTGCAGGGAAGTTTCTAGAATGGTTCCTGCCCAATTCTCCCTTTCTGGATGTATGAATTAGAAAACGAGTCTTGAGGCACTGTGGTGAGGGATGTATGCTCAGCCCTCTAGGAGACCACAATAGTGTGGGATTATCTAATTTAGCACAAGAGATGCATCCTGTCATTCACTGGAAAACCTTCAAAAAAAAACACACTGGGTTTTCCACATATGTAAAAATTTTCAAAGGATGGCAGCACGTCGTTTCATACACACATTTAGTTTTGCCTCTACTGCTCATTTCCTCCCAATCTGGATGGCTATTTATATAACAAGGAAGTGGGAGTAAAAAAAAAAAAAAAAAAAAAAAAATTAGGGAAGGAAGTTCCTCTGGCCTAGACAAAAAAACCTCTTTCTCAGCTGCACCAACTAACCTCTGCAGAGCCTGCAGAGCCAGCTAGAGGGAGCAGGTGCTGTTCTTATGGTTATCTACTTAGTTATTCTTTCCAAACTCGCCGAGCCATTTCTGGTTTTTGGCCTAAAAGAAAAAAAAATGATAGTTTACCATTTACTTTTGGGAGGGGAGCACTCAAGAGAGGAGGTGCACATGTAAATAGTTGTTTGTTCTCTTGGGAACATTTTACACCAGGAAGCAATATGCACTTAAGAAACTTGGAACACGTGAATCCAAGTAAATAATAGAACAGGTAAATGAAGGCAGTCATATTTTAAGTATTTCGGGAGTTGCCAAAGCCTCGTGTTGTGACAGAAGTTTTAAAGTGATTCTGTTTTTTCCCTTATTTCATGAGAAGAAAGCCAGAAACGAAGATGGTGCTAATTGTTCTGTTCTGGGGCCTGAGACAAGACACATGTTAGCCTGCCTGGGACTGTTGTCATGTCTGGTGGTTTGTTTTTCCCATTTCTAGCTCAGCGACCCTTCCCTCGATGATGAAGTGCATTGAAGAGAACAATGGTGTGGACAAGAGGATCAGCCGGTTTATTCTCCCCATCGGGGCCACCGTCAACATGGACGGAGCAGCCATCTTCCAGTGTGTGGCCGCGGTGTTCATTGCGCAACTCAACAACGTAGAGCTCAACGCAGGACAGATTTTCACCATTCTGTAAGTTCCTCATTCTTTCCCTGGTCCAAAACTGAAGGTTTTTCTTGTGATTTCCTTTGAAAAACCAATCTCACCACGACTTGGTGTCTCGCTAGTAAAATGAGGACAGTGGGGATTCGTTACTTGAAGAGCGTATGTTGACTCTTAAGGGCATAGCCAGCAGCGCCTATGGTGGGATGGTTTTTAGTTTCCAGTCACATTGCAGCTGCATGGTCTGCATTTCTCTGTGTCCACTCCATGCTCTATGTTAATGGCTGGCCCTGCTCTGCTGTCCCTTAGAGTGACCGCCACAGCGTCCAGTGTTGGAGCAGCAGGTGTGCCAGCTGGAGGGGTCCTCACCATTGCCATTATCCTGGAGGCCATTGGGCTGCCTACTCATGACCTGTCTCTGATCCTGGCTGTGGACTGGATTGTGTAAGTAACAAGTCCCAAGAACACCAAAACGAGTCTGCACTGAGTTCTCTGGGAGCTTGACACTGCTGGGCCTGGGGCATGCAGAGAAACTTCAGATACACTCCAGCCTTCTGAAGGAGCCTGCAGTGGAGCTGGCACAGCAAGATTTAGAGCTAGGAAAAATTAAACAATATGAGAGTCACATGCCCGTGAACATCCAGGAATGACCATGAGATGTCATTACCAAGAACTTGCTTATAGCATCCAGTAAAGTAGGGGTCCACAGCTGAGGCCCTCAGTACAGGCCCAGGGGACACGAGGGTCTACGGAGTTGTTGACTGCATTGGAGTAATAAGTCGATGGAGCAGTGATCCTTTGGGAATGATTGTCCCTGGCCAGGAAAATTCCAAGGAGCTATTTCTGTGAGGGGAGAGAGGATGAACCATGCCGATGTGAGTGACCTGAGCTCGGGCTCGGGCTCAGCAGAGGAGGAGGCAGGGATGAAGGTGTGATCCAGACCACATCTCTGGGGCCGCTGTGAAGACACAAAACAGTTTCTGTGCATGGATTCCTTGAGTCACGTGATACCTTTTGCAGGCATGAACAGTATCTGTTTTATAGGGAAGGTTGGCTGAGGTACTAAAGTTGGGACAGAAGAGCCTGTGGGTAAGAAAAAGAGCCCTGGAGCCCAGGTGCCTGGATTGAAATCCCAGCTTTGCTATCTATAGTTGTGTAATGTCCACTGTGTATGCTTTGGTCTGCTCATCTGTAAAATGGGAATGATCATAGCAGCCACACCAGGGTTGTGGGGAAGATTGAGCGAGTTAGCACAGGAACAGCACACAGAATAATGAGCATGTGGTAAAACATTCAATTCATGTCAGCAAGGAGAGACACTCCAGAGGTTCGTCACAGGCAGGGCCTGGCACTGGGCTCGTGGACTGGCCTGCTGTAGGGGGGAATGGTAGTTTTTCCAACTTGAAGGAGCTTCTCAGGGCAATGAGGGTGAAATCTGCAAAAGAGACCTGCATTGCCCAGACACCTCATCAGAGGGAACTTTGTGCCTGAGCTGGCCAGCTGGACAGGACCAGAGCTGACAGAAGCCCCCTCTCCTTCCTCACCCAGCCACCTCCTGTGCATGGAGAAGAGGCATCCAAGAGGTGCTTGGCCAGGAACAGGGAAATAGGGCACCAGGCCAGCTGCCCAGCAGAGACCTGAAGTCACACAGCCCGCCAGCCACCCCATCCCCTCTGATTCTGCAGACAGCAGGACCACACTCTGCGGGGAGTCAGCTCCCCAGTGCCCTCAGGGAAGATCACATTTTCCCCTCTCTTCAAAATGTTCACAATACTTCCTCTGAGCTCCAGGGACAGGGGAATGGTATTGGTTAATCTATAGCACAACAAGCTTCTGAAAAGGACAGTGATATTTTCTCTGAGGTAGTATTTATATTTGCCGACGGGAGCGGAACACATATGAAGATTAACATCCACAGTAAAGCAGCGTTGACATGAGAAAAAGAAGGGAAGCTCCCACAGTGTATTATTCAGTGGAAGAAAAGCTAGACACAAAACTGTATCTACACTATTATCCCAATATGTTTGTTTATTTGTTTACTTATTAGAGACACGGTCTTACTGTGTAGTCCAGGCTGAGTGCGATGGTGTCATCATAGCTCACTGAAGCTTTGAACTCCTGGACTCAAGCAATCCCCCCACCTCAGCCTCCTGAGTAGCTAGGATTACAGGCACACACTACCATGCCCAGCTAATTTGTTTATTTTTTGTAGAGACAGGATCTCACTATGTTGTCCAGGCTGGTCTCAAACTCCTGGCCTTAAACAGTCCTCCCACCACAGCCTCCCAAATTGCTGGGATTACAGGCACGAGCCACTGTATCTGGCTTATGTGTGATTTTTAATGATGGTATCTAATACATATAAAATACGTGTATAGAAAGGTGACCGGAAGGAAATAGATTAAAATGTGCACACAGATTCACTCAGTTGTGGACTAGGGGTGAGTGGCTTGTTTGCTTCTTTATGCTCTTTTTTATTCTTTCTATAAAAATAAAAAGTGTTTAAAGAAAATCAGTTTAGAACAAGGTAAAGCCTATGCCTTAGAAGCATGCTCTCCAGGAAGCAACAGGGCCGCTCACAATCATGACTTTCCCTCGGCATCCAGGCTGCCTGTGACAGGACCCGATCCCCCAGCAGTAGATGTAATAGCTGCCTCTTCTTTTCCCGCCAGGGACCGGACCACCACGGTGGTGAATGTGGAAGGGGATGCCCTGGGTGCAGGCATTCTCCACCACCTGAATCAGAAGGCCACGAAGAAGGGCGAGCAGGAACTGACTGAGGTGAAAGTGGAAGCCATCCCCAACTGCAAGTCTGAGGAGGAGACGTCACCCCTGGTGACACACCAGAACCCCGCTGGCCCCGTGGCCAATGCCCCAGAACTGGAATCCAAGGAGTCGGTTCTGTGATGGGGCTGGGCTTTGGGCTTGCCTGCCAGCAGTGATGTCCCACCCTGTTCACCCAGCTACCAGTCATGGACACAGGGCACTGCCCTTGCCAACTTTTACTCTCCCAAGCAATGCTTTGGCCCAGTTGCTGGCCTGAGGCTTACCTCTCGGCACTGGCATTGGGCTCCCCAGCTGGAACTGGTTACCAAGGACAAGGACACTCTGACATTCGGCTTGATCCACGTCCAGGTGCAACTGTGTGTACACCAGGGATCTGTTTGGAAACAACCCCTTGAGCTGCCAGGCTCAAGAAATCATGGACTCACAGGGTCCTGTGGTTATGCCTGGGAAAAATGTAGATGTATTTCACTGTCCCCGGTCAGCTCTGCATCAGATGTTTTCTGAGCAAACCAAGGGAGTTTATGGTCATCTGTTGCATTGCCTCGAGTTGTAGTCATTGAAAAAATGCTCAAATTCTTAGCCATGGCTGGACTTTGCTGAGCTGGGACTCAGGTGTTTAAAGAGTCTGTGCTATAGCGAGGTGTGGGTAGCTTCTGATCCCTGGGTTCTGGGAGACTGCAGGTGCTCCACAATGTCAAGTTAGAAATACTCCAGGTGGGTGTTAGCACTGTGGGCGTCTCTGGTCCACAGCCTTAGGTAAACAACTTAGATTCTGAGGTCAAAGGAAAAAGGAGAGGGGGCGAAGAGGGGGCACAGCTTTCTCTAATCTAATCAGGACAGGACAGGTTTCACACACAATTGTCCCAGTTCTCATCCCAGCCCTGGGGCACTTTTCTGCTTCCTTCTGGAGGCCTGGGCCTCTGACAACACTGTAGCTTTTTCTCCATTCACTCTGATTTGGCAACAGGCCAGAGAGGGGCCTCCTTCACTGGGGAGGTGTGATGTAGTCATCACATTCAGGATGCTTGTTGATTTCTCATCTATTATTTGAATTCAACTGGACACTCTGTAAAATGCTGCGCTGCAGCAAATACAAAACGACCACCACCCCAGAGAAAACCATGTACTAATTGGAGTGGGGTACCCCCATTTGCAGGTTCCCAGGTCCCCTGGCTTTGGCTGACTTCAAAATATACATCCCTTTCTTGCCAGTACATCCAAGTTTAATATTATCAGCAAAATGGTCCCTGTTTTTCCAATTATCTGCTGACGCGGTTCTAAGCTAAGTGAGGGGGAAGATCTGAGAGCCTGCTGTTTGTGGCTGTTGACGCATAGTCGTGATGTAACAGGTCCTGGGGCCTCACTTTACCCCATTTGTAAAATGGGGCTAATGTCACCTGCCTCTTACCTACCTCAGAGGGATTTGGTGAGGCAAACTGTTAATCTGTGAAGACGACCATTTCACGTCTTGGATATCAAGTGCTAACCCAGTATGCTCTTCTTTTTTACGTAAGGGACAGCTTTCTCCATGGAGTCCTTCTGCTGGTCAGGATAGCGTTTCTGAGCAGGGCTTTGTTCTCTATGTGCGTTAGGACTTTTATCATGCCCTCGTTCTATGTGTAGTTACTTGATAGCATCAGACACAGCCTCTTCCTAATGTCCTTCAAGTTTTCATGAACTAGCGACCCCACCTTCCACCACGGTTCTGGGCACCTGATTTTGCTGTGAACCCCAGACCCAGGCACTGTTTCTGCCACCCTGTAACAGGCCATTAACGCTCCCCAGTGTTCAGCCTCCTTCATTCCCTTGTTTTCCCTGTTGCTATGTGTCACCTGGGCCCTACAGCAGGGGCACATGCTTATGGATGTGTGTACCATTGAGATGAGAATGGGCAGATGGAATGGAGACCATCGAGCCACACCCCCTTCTTAAAATTGGGGACATGAGCCTGAGCAGAAGGGGTGAAGAAGAGCCATGGGACACAGAGTTGACCCAGCCAGGGGGAAAACCCAGCTCTCTTTAAACCAGCTAAGCCATTCCAGTCTCCTGTGAAGCCAGGAGGGACCAGGAACCATGCAGAGGAAACTGGAAACTTTTCTCCGCTGGGTAGAGCATGTTGCTGATACTCTTCTGTTTTCAAGGGAAACAATCACATTGTTTGATTCCAAATGGCAAATGAACACTCACTATTTTTCAGGCTTCAGTAAATCTTTTTTCTTCTTTCATATATATATATATATACACACACACACACACACACGTATATCTATACACACATATGTGTGTTATGTGTATGTGTTGTATATATGTGTATGTGTATATATAGTTTTAGCTCCAAGCCAAGCAAGTTTGTGTTTGGATAGAGGTGAACTTAACTATTAACTACAAGTTGAACGTCTTTGGTATCTTGATTTTCCCATTTCTAAAGATGAATTTCACAAAGCCATAAAGCGTGAAATTAGAGCTGGACTTAAGACTCACTGGCTGACCATCCTGTGTCGTGGCCTGGCCCTGCAGTAAGAAGCGTGTCTCAGTCTGGAGAAGGGTGCTTTCGAGGAGTGTGCAGGTGGCCGTTCCCCTTGGAGGCGAGAAGAGAGAATGTGCCTTGTATCGTCCTGGTTTTCAGTCCACAGAGTCGGTAGACCAAGGGTTACCTGACTGGGGAAAATCTCACATCTCCTTGTCCGAAAACATTTCCCCTGCTGTTCTCTTTCTAACATGTTGTCATAAATCTGTTCAGATACTGTTTATCTGACTGTTTTGTATGTGTGACAATTGCCTTAAAACATAGCACAGTCCTCAGAAATGAATACAGTGTTTCCACCGGAATCTGCAGTTCCTTTATTCCCTTCTCGTGTGTTGAAGCGGCACTTGCTGATGGAGGAGCTGTTGCTCTTCTAGGAGATGGGCTTTGGGTGACTAAAGGGATTTGTTTTCCTTGCTCCTTTCATCAGGCACGAGCCCCTGAGGCAGGGCAGGCATGCTCAGGGGGCAGCGCTACTGCGGGAGCTGCTGTCGCTGATCCTTCTGCGGCCACCAGATTGCAACTGGGAAGTGTCAAGCTGCTCAGGGGCTTCCCAGACCACACCAGCAGGGCTCTTGCAAAAAGTGTGTGGTTTTGCTATATACTTCCATAAAGTTATGTCTTGTCAGAACAACTAGGTCAACAAGCCTTAACTGAGCAACTGCCGTAAGGCAAGCATCAAGTAGGAACAACAGGAAGAATTTGCCCCAGGCCCTAGGATTCTGGGAAAGTCCTTGAAAGAGAGCAGTTGCCCATGCCTCTACTATGGCACCACCACACCTAGCCCATGCTTCTATATAATCTTGTTTTCAATGACACCACATTCCAGCAACATGAGGGAATCTAGACACCTCTTATAATAGGATTATCCTGCAAACAGAGTGGAAGCCTCTGAAGAAACAGATCCCCTCTCTGACCTGAACATTTCCAGCTCTTCATATAATACAGGAACCAGTTTTCATTTCTGGGCAAGCCCCAAAGGATGAGGAGTTCACACCAATCAGGGGCCTGATGGGGCCTGTTAGGAGTAACAATTTGGATTCTTACCCTGAAATGTGGTTGCCTTGATTCTCTGTTGTGGAGAGTGTTTGGAGGTTGGGATTAGTACTTGGTGAGTCAGTTTTCTGATGTAACCAAACCAAGATGAGCAAATCTACACTCTCAAACCATCTCTTCCCTGGGGATCAGAAGGAGTGCTAATCTGATGAGCCACTTGAACCTGCTCACAGGAACTGTAAATCGTGTCTGAATAGCACAGACAATGTAGCAGGCAGGACCACAGGCTGTCTGGGTTCCACTCCCAGCTCTGCTGTTTGCTTGCTGCACGACCCTGGGCATGATAACCTCTCCATGCCACAGTCTCATATTTAAAATGGGGAGACCGAGTGCAGTGGCTCACACCTGTCATCCCAGCACTTTGGGAGGCCAAGGCAGGAGGATTGATTGAGGCCAAGAGTTTGAGACCAGCCTGGGAAGCAAAACAAGACCCTGTCACTATAAAAATTTTAAAAATTAGCTGCACGCCTATAGTCCCAGCTACTCCACAGGCTGGGGTAGGAGGATCACTTGAACCTGGAGGTCAAAGCTGCAGCAAGCCCATGATCATGCCACTGCAGTCTAGACTGGGTGACAGAGTGAGAGTCTGTTTCAAAAAATACATATTCTTTTTAAAAAGTATTTTCTTAAAAAAAGAAGAGCCTTAGCTGGGCACATTGGCTCACATCTATAATCCCAGCACTTTGGGAGGCCGAGGTGGGAGGCTCACTTGAGGTCAAGAGTTTGAGAGCAGCCTGGCCAACATGATTAAACCCCATCTTTACTAAAAATACAAAAATGTAGCCGGGTGGGGTGGTGCGTGCCTGTAATCCCAGCTACTTGGGAGGAGAATCGCTGGAACCCGGGAGGCAGAGGTCTCAAAAAAAAAAAAAAAAAAAAAAAAGCCTTTTACCCAAACATGTGTAACTGATGAAGTTCAACATTGTAAGTTAAAGTGTGGTCTGGATCTAGGAAACTGATTCTGTTTACATTGGCAGGGCTGCCTCAGCATGCAGTTCCACCACCATTCATCTATTCTGTGCGAATGGAGCTTGCAGGAGTTGTGCAGTAGGTAGCCTTCATGGCTATAATGTGACAGCCCTGAACTGTGCGGGTGAGTTGCAGTTAAAAGCTTTGACTCTCAACTCAAACATAAAGCATGTTGAATCTGTCTTCCCTATAAATTGTTTCCCTTTTAATAGTTATGGTCTAATCAGTTTCAAAGCAATAGGGCTGCAGTCTAGAGGAACTTCCTTAATCAGCTTCATTAGTCATGATTTTTCCATTTGTGGTGTTCCTCTAACAAAGCATCTGTGTTTGTGGCTACGCGCTTTGTAGTATTAATGAACCCTTTCTCTCTCTAGTCCTCAGAGCACCCTGGGTTGGCTAGCTGGATTGCTCACAGACCTTCCTCACCTCCAACCAAGCACCTTTAAGAGGACCAATCTCGTGACAAATGCATGGCCCTGAGATCTTGTGAGTGGTAGCCCACTCCATTCAGTCCTTCCAGAAACGCAGTACAACAATGGTCAGGCCTGAAAGAGCCCAGATGCCAAAAAGCACAGTGTTATAAACCCAACAAACTGATGTACAGGGGAGAAGTCAGTTTCGTAGTTTCCTTCAGGTGCGGGGAGAGGGGCCTGTGAAGTGCTAGGAATGCTCTATTTCTTGATCTGGATAGATGTTTGCTTTGTGATAATTCATTAGGTTATACACTTATGTGGTTTGTCTTTTTGGGGATGGAGTCTTGCTCTCTCACCCAGGCTGGTGTACAAAGGTGCCATCTCGGTTCAATGCAACCTCCGCCTCTCGGGTTCAAGTAATTCTCCCTGCTCAGCCTCCCAAGGAGCTGGGATTACAGGCTTGCTCCACCACACTCGGCTAATTTTTTGTATTTTTTTAGTATAGACGGGGTTTCACCATGTTGGCCAGGGCTGGTCTTGAACTCTTAACCTCAAGTGATCTGCCTGCCTCGGCCTCCCAAAGTGCTAGGATTACAGGCCATTTATGTTTAATAAGTGTACGCTTTTACTTTTCACAAAGTGAGAAGAAAGCACCAGGGGTGTAGGAGGTGGGTGGTAATTAGGGCCCAATGGAAGACCCGGTAGCGGTTACCAGTCACTTTGGATGACCATGTTTTTTCTCAGCTGTCCTGTGACCCATCAGAAATCCCCTCAGCTAACTGCACCTTGGTCATCTAGAGCAATGGTCAGCAAACTATGGCTCACAGGCCAAAGCCAGCCCATTGCCTGTTTCTGTATGGCCCATGGGCAGTGCCCCAGCATATGAGCAGCATGAGCCACAGAGGCCAAGCCTGGGTGTTTCCCTCCACCCCTGTCAGGGCCGACTTGCCCATAAGGCACAGGACTCGCAGGGCCTGAGGCCCACAATGCTTTTAGGGGTCCACAAAATTTTCTTTATTATTATTATTATTATTATTATTATTTGAAACAAGGTGTCGCTCTGTCGCCCAGGCTGGAGTGCAGTAGCATGATCACAGCTCACTGTAGCCTCCACCTTCTGGGCTTAAGCGATTGTCCCGCCTCAGCCTCCCAAAGTGCTGGGATTACAGGCGTGAGCCACTGCTCCACCCCCACAAAAATATTTTCATTTACTTTTAAATCAGAAAAATGTCCCCAGGATACTGGGATGACGTGAACAGGTGGCTTGACGCTCACAGCAGGGACACATGGATGATTTTCCTATTATCAATTTTTGGTCTGCAACAAAATGAGGTACTGAAACTCTGGCAAGTCTTTGCTGAGCCCTAGGATAAGCTGGGCTTGTAGGGCTCCCCAGGGGAGCAGCCCCCATTAGCAGAACCTACCCCCACCCCCCACGCCCCTACACACAGAGAAAGTGGGCATAGCAGGGCCTCTTCCTCAATAAAGTGCTAGCTGAGGAGACACTTGTCCAGGAATCCCTGATCTCACCCATTTCCACTTCACTAAAGCACACTGAAAAGCATTAGCCTGATACATACAAGATACCTGATGTATACATATCCATGGAGATTTAAGAAAGAAAGCAACCATCAACTGCTAAAATACTTCCCTGGAAGCTCGACCCTTCTATCAAAACCCAAATCCAGTCTGTCCCTAAGAGTGAGAGTCAAGGACAAGAGCACACCCACTTTTAGTAAATCTATGGCCTGCTGGGAACATGAGTCATTGCACCTGGGTACCCAGCACCACTTTATAAATATAGAAGATAGTATGAAGTGACAAATGGATGGAGAAGTTTAAAAATCTTTAGAGGACTGAATCGTTATCATTCCTTATTTCTAATGTTTTGTAGTGTTTTCCTTCAGACAAAATTCCCTGTGTTCCGCAGCAGGCCGCATGATGGGAACAGGACCATGAGAGAGTGAGCCAGCTGTGCTCCGGGGCTGACTCGGTAGTAGCTGTGTGTCCTTGGGCCGGCCACTTCCCCTTCCTGGCCTCATTTTCCTCATCTGTGAACTGCAGGGTTGGACTAGATGGTCCCTGAGTTCTAAGTCTTTTCTGCTCCACTGCCTATAGAACGTTAAGGAAAATTGAAAAGGAAGACTTTCCAAGAGGGACAGCAGAACAGGAATAACAGTCCACCATGGCATTTTTCTTGCCTGTGGTTCCCAACCTGGATGCATATTAGACTACTCTGGGAACCCTGAAAAATCCCATGCCCAGGCCATACCCCAAAGCAAATAATCAAAATTTCTGGGGGTGAGACCCAAGCACCAGTGTTTTCAAAGCTGCCCAGGGGTTTCAGCCAAGGCTGAGAACTGCCAGGTCAGCAGCAGTGTGGGCAGCCTAGGAATTCTGCATTTAACAAGCTCCTGGCAAATACTTGGGCATGTGGTGTTTGAGAATCACAGACCTAGTACCCTCAGCATCTGTGGGCACCCAGGTTCATGGTCTTTTCTGGAAAACTCCATTCTAGGTAATTCCCCAAAAGCCTCTAACTACAGTGGCCATGGATGACCTCATTTGAGGCGAAATCTGCTCTTGTTTATACCCTGTTGGCCAAGGAGGTGATATTTCCACAAACAAAACTGAAATGCAGGGCCAGGCATGGTGGCTGATGCCTGTAATCCCAGCACTTTGGGAGGCTGAGGCAGGTGGATCACCTGAGGTCAGAAGTTCAAGACCAGCCTGACCAACATAGTGAAACCCCGTCTCTACAAAAAACACAAAAATTAGCCGGGTGTGGTGTTGTGCACACCTATAGTCCCAGCTACTCAGGAGGCTGAGACAGGAGAATTGCTTGAACCCAGGAGGCGGAGGTTGCAGTGAGCCAAGATCACACCACTGTACTCCAGCCTGGGCAATAGAACGAGACTCTGTCTCAGGAAATAAATAAATAAATACATAAATAAATACATAAATACATAAATAAAAGTGCCTCTACTGGTGTCTTGCAATACAATGTCTCAAAAGCAAAAAACAAAAAAAACTGCAGTGCAATTCACACTCTGATTGTTGTAACATGGACAATTACAGAATCATCATTTCCATGTTTCACCTTGCTGCTACCTGTGGTTCCATTAAGAATCAAGAATTCTTTTTTTTTTTTTTTTTTTGAGATGGAGTCTCGCTCTGTTGCCCAGGCTGGAGTGCAGTGGTTCAATCTCGGTTCACTGTAACCTCCACTTCCCAGGTTCAAGCGATTCTCTTGCCTCAGCCTCCTGAGTAGCTGGGACAACAGGCGTGCACCACCATGCCCAGCTAATTTTTCTATTTTTAGTAGAGACAAGATTTCACCATATTGGCCAGGCTGGTCTCAAACTCCTGACCTCATGATACTCCTGCCTTGGCCTCCCAAAGTACAGGGATTACAGGCATGAGCCACCAAGCCTGGCCAAGAATCAAGAATTCTTTAAGGAGAGACAGTATTTGAATGGGAAGCTGGCCTCCAGCCACAAATGTTAGTTACTACAAAAACCTATGAGGTTATCTGAAAGCCTCAGACAATGCCTGTGGAGAGAGGAAGAAAAGCCACATTCACAAGGATAAATAGGGCAGAGTAGAAACCCTATCCACTGGTTCTCAATGTTGAAGGCTCATTAGATTCACTCACGCTAAAAACAAACAAACAAACAAACAAACAAAAAAAAACACCAGCACTCCACCCACAAAGATTCCGATTAGACTGGTTTGGGTTTGTGCCTGAATACTGGGATTTTCTTTTCTTTTCAAATTTTTATAAAGGGGAAAGTGGCCTGGTATGGTGGCTCACTCCTGTAATCCCAGCACTTTGGGAGGCCAAGGCAGTAGAATCACTTGAGCCCAGGCATTCAAAACTAGCCTGGGTAACATAGTGAGACTCTGTCGCTACAAAAAATTTTTAAAATTAGCCAGGTGTAGTAGCACATGCCTGTGGTCTCAGCTACTCGGAAGGCTGAGGTGGGATGATCATTTGAATCCAGGAGGTTAAGGCTGCAGTGACCGATATTCATGCTGCTGCACTTCAGCCTAGGAAACAGAGTGAGACCTTGCCTTAAAAAAAAAAAAAAAAAAAAAAAAAGCCAATACACCACTAGAGTCAGTAAGGTGGGTGGAACCCTGGGGTCCTCCAAACTTCCCTGGCCTTCTCCCCACTTTCCTCTTTATTTTTGTTTTTCTGCCATATATTGGCATTTTAAAAGAAAAAGAGCCCAGGTCGGGTGCAGTGGCTCACGCCTGTAATCCCAGCACTTTGAGGCTGAGGCGGGCGGATCATCTGAGGTCAGGAGTTCAAGACCAGCCTGGCCAACATGGTGAAGCCTCATCTCTACCAAAGATACAAAAAAAAAAATTAGCCAGGCATGGTGGCACGTGCCTGTAATCCCAGCTACTCGGGAGGCTGAGGTAGGAGAATCGCTTGAACCCTGGAGGCGGAGGTTGCAGTGAGCCGAGATTGCGCCATTGCACTCCAGCCTGGGCAACAGAGAGACTCCGTCTCCAAATAAATAAATAAATAAATAAATATTTTTTAAGAGAGCCCAGGCAATTCTATAATAACACACAACCAAGGCTGCAAACCCTGGACTGGCCGCTTCACGTCCTTTTCTTAGCACAGGTGCTTTCTCTTCCTAGTTAGTGCTATTTACATGAAGTATCTCCAGGTGACTTTCAACTTCCCTAAATTCAAACTTCCTGCCATCTGCTCTTTTGCACAACAAAAGTACATATACCACATTGAGTATTGTTCTGTGTAAAGCTGATGGTGCTGTTCACATCAGAAATTGCAGCACTGAAGAACAAAGTTCACGCAGATGTTTACAACATGCATCACCTACAGTGAGTATTCTTGCATGCTTTTGGCCAGTGCAAGCTCTCATGGCACTCCGTACTATAAGCTCCGGGTCGGTGTGCACTTCTGTTTTGTTCCTGCATTTGAAGCCATGCAAATTGACACATTTTCTTCCCCATGGCATTTGTTTGCTCTTGCTACCAGCTGTCAAAACCCAAGCAAGTGGCAATGCTAGAGGTGCCGCAAAAGTGCGAAGGAAGTGTCAGGCTGGATGTCAAAATGAACACCTTGGAAAAGTGGATGATGGAACAGACAGTAAAAATCAGCTAAACATCAGAGTGAATGGAGGAAGAGGTCAAAACTGTGAACAGGAACTAGAAGAAAGTGTAGCAGAAGAAGACCTGTCACAAACCTCAAGAGATTTGGAGAAAATGATGTCAAAACACATCTTCCTCAAGCCCATGCTGAGTATCTCCGATCTGGTTACAGTACTTTCTTGGTTAGTGTTCCAAGTACAGACAACAAAGCAGAAAAGCATTGACTACAGGGAAGAATTAAGGAATGTACAGAATTTCTGGGAGGGATAGGGAAACAGGTGGGTGGCTAGTAGCCGGGAACAATGCAGTTAAAGAGTTCTGAGTTTCTGCGGCAGCTGCTTGCCCACACCTGTGACATTAGGAACCGGGCAGTGAAGCCTCCCTCAGAGCTACCCCAATCAGATCTCCCAGCAAGCTCTACCCCACACGGCCCATGCCCACCTTCCCAGCTGCAACTTCTGAGTTTCACACAGGTGCTCTGCTCGGCAGACCTGCGAGGAAGTCTGAAAAAGCAGTTTGTGGTTTTCAGTCTGTGTAGCTCAGGAAGGTACACCTGATGGGAATTAGCTGGGCTTTGGGTAGCCAACCTGCAGGGTCTGGAACTGCTTCTGTTTGCAGGACGCATCCCCCTATTCCAGACAAGGTCTGGATTCCCCTAAGTGCCTATTACATGACAAAGGCAGGCTTTGTGAATGAATGAATACGTCAAACTCTCTCATGGTGCTGCTGCCTACCAGCCAGTGGGTCTGTTTCTGTGCTGCCACCAACTTTGTTGAGCAATATTTGTCTTTTTTTTTTTTTTTTTTTTTTTGAGACGGAGTCTCGCTCTGTCGCCGGGCTGGAGTGCAGTGGCCGGATCTCAGCTCACTGCAAGCTCCGCCTCCCGGGTTTACGCCATTCTCCTGCCTCAGCCTCCCGAGTAGCTGGGACCACAGGCGCCCGCCACCTCGCCTGGCTAGTTTTTTGTATTTTTAGTAGAGACGGGGTTTCACCGTATTAGCCAGGATGGTCTCGATCTCCTGACCTCGTGATCCGCCCGTCTCGGCCTCCCAAAGTGCTGGGATTACAGGCTTGAGCCACCGCGCCCGGCCGCAATATTTGTCTTACAGCTATTTTTAGTGTTTTATTGCACTGCCTTTGTTATTTTATTCCACCCCTCCTTCTCCTCTCTCTCTCTCTCAAATGAGTGGAAAACAGAGAAGTGAAATTAACGGTTAACGATATTTGTGATAAGAAGTGTAGGTCTAATACATTTTATGAAACTGAAATAATTAAAATTACCAGTAGTATCTGAAGCAGCCTGTCTATGTCCTCAACGAGACCTCAGTGGGGAAAAAGATCTACTGCCTCTTCACCTGTAAATAACATGAGAAACTGCTAAGACTGTGTTATCGACAAATGTGGCTAGTGGGCAAAGTGCCATTTGGAATTTTATAGTTGTCATTATTTTCTGGGAGTGGAACCTCCCTTATAATGTGGAAGGCTATTTTCAACTTGTGCATTTTTTTACTTGGATGCCTTTTCCAGACTCTGTTAACGCTTGGAATTGGGTTTCAGTCTACAGAGAAAGAGAAGCAGGTGGACAGGTGTAGAGGGGAGGAGAGGGAGGACTGTGGGTAGCAGATCAGGCCTATTCCCCTGCACTCACCACTTGGTCTGTCACTGCCAGCCCACTTCCCCCTTTTCAGATACCAACACCAGGCCAGGGGTAACAGCCCAGGAAGGTGGCATCCACAGCCCTCAGCCCTCTGTCCTTGTCACTCACTCCTACCAGTCCTCAGCCCTCTTATCTGTCTGGGAGTGAGATGACGGGCAGCTGGAAGCTGGAGGAAAGCTTCTCTCCTCTCCACCACAGTGACAAAAGGTTTGGAGGAGCTTCCGGGTGAGGTTTAGGGGGAGTCCCTCCTGTGCAGAGCACCATGGGCCGCAAAAGAGTGGATGTTTGTCCTGTGTGTGGGTCCTTCCTGGGGGCTAAAATGAAATCTTTCATTTTCTGATATCATGTCATCTCCGACTTACAAACCTACTTTCCTGTGCCATTTCTATCTCAGACAACAGTCACTTCTAACAGAGGCAGTCCTACATCACTGAGGAAACCACCACCATATCCCACGCATGAAAGGGCTGGCCTGTTGTGAATAACAAACTGGTGGCCTTAGAGCTACATTTAAAGACAGACAGAGAGAGAGAGAGAGAGAGAGAGCGCCTGGGCACGGTGGCTCACGCCTGTAATCCCAGCACTTTGGGAGGCTGAGGGGGGCAGATCACTTGAGGTCAAGAGTTCAAAACCAGCCTGCCCAACATGGCAAACCCCTACTAAACCTCTACTAAAAATACCAAAAAAAAAATTAGCCAGTCATGGTGGTGCACGCCTGTAATCCCAGCAATTTGGGAGGCCAAGACACGAGAATCGCTTAAACCCGGGAGGAGGAGGTTGCAGCAAGGCTGAGATTGCACCACTGCACTCCAGCCTGAGCAACAGCGTGAGACTCTGCCTCAAACAAAAAAAAAAAAGAAAAAGAAAAAGAAAAAAAAAGAGAGAGAGAAATGGCTTGGAAATTCTCCAAATAACAAAAGGTGTTTTAATGGGGTGGGAGTGGGGGCTATGGAGTAATTATTGGAGCTAGGGGGCCACCCTGTGGCTAAGTATCAAAAAATGAAGTCCAGAATTTTTCCCCCCAAACGCATCTGCAATTAATCTTTTCACCCAGAGAGGCAGAAAGGAACACCAGGCCAAAATCTGCCAAATTTCTCCTCAGAATGGCCAGTTGGCCTTCCAGGCTAGAATCATTAAGCCAAAGTGTATGCCTGGACCAGCATCACCTAGAAACCTGTTAGAAATGTAAATTTTTCTGGAGGTAAGGCCCAGCCATCTGAGTTTCAACAAGCCCTGCAGATGATTCTGATACTAGGTAAAGTCTGAGAACCACGGGTTTACACTAGTTGGTAAAAAAGCATCTCTCTGGGTGGGGCTAGCATATAGCTGGTACTAACTGTAATTGATTATAATTATTATAAAATTCATTCATTTAGCAACCATTGTATTCCATTCATACAAGAAATATTTATTTATTTATTTAATTTTTTTTTTTTTTTTTGAGACAGAGTTTTGCTCTTGTCACCTAGGCTAGAGTGCAATGGTGCGATCTTGGCTCACTGCAACCTCTGCCTCCCGAGTTCAAGCGATTCTCCTGCCTCAGCCTCCCGAGTAGCTGGGATTACAGGCACCAGCCACCATGCCCAGCCAATTTTTGTATTTTTAATAGAGACGGGGTTTCACCACGTTGACCAGGCTGGTCTCGAACTCCTAACCTCAGGTGATCCACCTGCTTCAACCTCCCAAAATGCTGGGATTACAGGCATGAGCCACCACACCCAGCCAAGAAATATTTCTTGTGTGTTTAAAGAGCAGAAAGAAGGCTTATGTGACGGGCAGAGTGGCTGAGGGGAGCATGCAGGAATAAGTCCTGAGAGGTAGCAAGGGCCAGAGGGCATGATGAGGACTTGGGTATCACAAGAGCCACTGGAAGATACTGAGCAGGAAGAGACGTGATGAGACTGTCTTCCTATAAACAGTTGCTCCAGCTACTGGATACAGAACAGTGATGGAAGCAGGAGATCAGATAAGAGGCTAACAAAAAGAGAGTGATGACTTGGATTGGGGCGTAGCAGTGGAAGTACGGAGATGGCTGCATTCTGGATGGATTTTGAAGGTAGAGCTAACAGGATTTACAGATGGACAAGATGTGAGATGAGGCCCAGAGGAACCCAGGATGACTCCAAGGTTTTGTGCCTGAGCAAAACTCTATTCAGTGAGAAATAATTAACTGCCTACTAAGGATGCACTTAAGATATATCTCATAGTTCAACTTCAGTAGTTTTTGTAACATAGTTAAAATGTGTAAGAAAGACCAATAAAATTAAGATTATGGGTCAATTTTGCTTCCACCCAATTTATCTGTTTCTGTGTTTTAGTTTAAATATGTTGCCTTCTTTTTTTTTTTTTTTTTTTTTTTTTTTTTTTTGAGACGGAGTCTCGCTCTGCCGCCCAGGCTGGAGTGCAGTGGCCGGATCTCAGCTCACTGCAAGCTCCGCCTCCCGGGTTCACGCCATTCTCCTGCCTCAGCCTCCCGAGTAGCTGGGACTACAGGCGCCCGCCACCTCGCCCGGCTAGTTTTTTTTTTTGTATATTTTAGTAGAGACGGGGTTTCACCATGTTAGCCAGGATGGTCTCGATCTCCTGACCTCGTGATCCGCCCGTCTCGGCCTCCCAAAGTGCTGGGATTACAGGCTTGAGCCACCGCGCCCGGCCATGTTGCCTTCTTTTATAAAAATGTGCTTGTAGTTCAGCAAGTAGCTTTGCATTTCATAGACAATCCCTTTTTTTTTTTTTTTTTTTTTTTTTTTTTTTTTTTTTTGGAATAGAGTCTTGCTGTCACCCAAGCTGGAGTACAGTGGCGCAGTCTCGGCTCACTGCAACCTCTGCCTCCCAGATTCAAGCAATTCTCCTACCTCAGCCTCCCAAGTAGCTGAGATTACAGGTGTGCACCACCATGCCTGGCTAGATTTTGTACTTTTAGTAGAGACGGGGTTTGCCATTGTTGGCCAGGCTGCTCTAAAACTCCTGACCTCAGGTGATGCACTCACGCCCCTCACCTCGGCCTCCCAAAGTGCTAGGATTACAGGTGTGGGCCACTGTACCTGGCCTCGACAATACTTTTATGTCCTGGTATACTACAGTGAAGGTAGGGGTTATACTTAAGATAATCAAGGGCTACTGTCTTTTAAATTGATATATAATAGTTGTACATGTATGGGGGGTACATAGTCTTCATTATAGAAGTAGAAATAGGTCTTCCTTATCAATTTGCTACTTTTATTCTTCCTGTGGTACAAATAAGCAGCAATTATGTGTGCCTTCAAAGACACATTTTCATGTATAATAGAGCCATACACCCCGCTTAATTCAGCAGCCAAGATCCCTGACAACCTCAACCATTTGGAACTCAGGTATGAATTCTCAAACTACACTCAGGAGCTTAAGGAATGTGTCTTAAAATTAAGGTTAATGAGTTAACAAGCTTAATTATTTTGTTTCCTCTGGCAAACTTCCAGTCTTCCTGGGTTTAACTCAATTGAAGAAACGGTTATTGAGTGCCTACTTGTACAGGCACCCTGTTAGGCTGTGAGACGGGTACAGGGAGAGCTGAGAACAGATTACAATTCCATGGGAAGGGAGGAAGCAGACATGCTGACCGCAGCAAAATGGGAGGAAACAGAATGATTGCCAGCTAGAAAAGAATAAAAGCCTCTAAGCTCTCGAATTAGCACTAACAACACCAGAAAATTAAATAGCCCCCAAGGCTGGAGTCCAGCCACGACAGTGCCTGGGGTTTCATAATAATGACTGAGTCGTAAAATTAAAAGAACAGAAAAAGTTAAGATGTAACTAACTCAATTTCCTATGGCACAGAATAAGATATTTTAGAAAAAAAGTCTAATCAAAACAATTAGAATTTAGTTTCAAGGGGTCATTTTAAATTGTCTGAATAATTAATTAAATCCAGACTATCCTTTTTTTTTTTTCTTTTTGAGACAAAGCCTCACTCTTGTCCCCAAGTCTGGAGTACAATGGCGCAATCTTGGCTCACTGAAACCTCTGCCTCCTGGGTTCAAGCGATTCTCCTGCCTCAGCCTCCTGAGTAGCTGGGATTACAGGTGCACACCACTACGCCCAGCTAATTTTTTGTATTTTAAGTAGAGACAGGGTTTTACCATGTTGGCCAGGCTGGTCTCGAACTCCTGACCTCAGGTGATGCGCCTGCCTCAGCCTCCCAAAGTGCTGGGATTACAGGCATGAGCCACAGCGCCTGGCCCAGACGATCTCATTTTTGTAGGAATTAATAGGATAGGCCGGGCGTGGTGGCTCATGACTGTAATCCCAGCACTTTGGGAGATTGAGGCGGGCGGATCAGGAGGTCAGGAGATCAAGACCATCTCGGCCAACATGGTGAAACCCTGCCTCTTCTAAAAAAAATACAAAAAATTAGCCGGTGTGGTGGCGCATTCCTGTAATCCCAGCTACTTGGGAGGCTGAGGCAGGGGAATCGCTTGAACCCAGGAGGAGAAGGTTGCAGTGAGCTGAGATCGCACCACTACACTTTAGCCTGGCGACACAGCAAGACTCCATCTCAAAAAAAAGAAAAAAGAAAAAAGGAATTAATAGGATGTTACTATAAAGGAAGAATTTGAAAATGGAATCTTGACTGACCAAATAGTCTAGCCTTTGGATGTTTTTACATTAATGGGCTGCCTTGGAGATGAGGGTTTGGGAATAGAGGGAATAATTGCTAGCTTTAACTTTATTTTATTTGCTCCCTAGAATTTTTTCTTCCTTTTTAAAAATCTTTATTAGAGAAATTTAAAAATGTAAAAGTAAGCAAATAGCATAAAGAACATTTTGTACAGTATTCATCACCCACTACTGAATCCCACTTCATCTAAACCCATCCAAATCCTCCTCCTGCATTATTTTGAAGCAAATCCTAGATATCATATAATTTTATGCATAAATATTTCACTGTGTATCTCTTAACAGTCAAGGGGTCTTTCTTTAAAATCCTCAAAATTCCATTATCCTAACCAAAAACATCAATGGTGATTATTTAATATAATCAAATATCTACTCCAAGTTCAAATTCCCAATTGCTTTATAAAGTTATACTTTTTTTTTTAAGAGACAAGGTCTCACTATGTTGCCCAGGTTGGTCTCCAACTCTTGGGTTCAAGTGATCCTCCTGTCTCAGCCTCCCAAGTAGCTGGGATTACAGATGCATGCCACCGCACTCAGCTAAAGTGATAACTTTTAAAGAGTTTATTTGAATTAGGATCTGCAACTGATTGATGTTATCTCTTAGTCTGTACGTTCCCCCAACCCCATTCAAAATTTTTTCATTGAAATTAATTTTTTGAGTCCAGCAGGACATTTGGCCTGGAGAGTTTCCCACGATCTGGTTTTGGCTGATTACAACTCTGTGGTGGCATCACTGAATGTGTTCCTCTGTCCTCCCCTTTGAGTTCCTATAAATTGGTTGTTGGAAAGAGAGGCTCATTTAGATTCGGGTTCCATGTTTTTGCAAGACTACTTCATGGGCAGTGATGTGCACTAGCAGAAGGCTCCTCATGTCTGTTTGTCTCTCTTTTTTTTTTTGTTTTATGACGACAACAATTCATGCATGATAGCTAGAGCCTTTACTACATTAAGGGTTGTCAAATGATGAGAGACTAATTCCACAGGTCCTTATATAGCAAGCTCCTTATACTTAAAAGAGAAAACACCCTTCATCTTCTATTTTGTTCCCCAGTGGTACAGTTCACACAGAAGAATAAGATAAACGCTTGAATTTTTTATTTACCAGTATTCAGAATGAGTTACTTTCCTAGCATCCTCCAACAGAAAAAAACACATTTCTTTTTAGCAATATTATTAACTCATAGCTTTAAATATATTTGATGTGTTTTAATCCCTTGCAGTTTTTATCCATGTTGATGTTGAAATCACCCCATCTTTGGTCAGTCAAGTCAGCTCCCGAATCCTTTTAGCATGACCTCAGTTTTCATTGAAAGCTTCGGAGTGCTTTGGTATGACAAGTTCTTCCAGGTTCACCTCAGATGTTTCCTGCCCAAGACCTGGACCCAGTGATTTCTCCAAATAGTCCTGGTTCCTTTTAGTGGGAAATGGTCATGTGAGACCACAGTCTAGAGGCTAGGGGTGCTCATTATTACAGGGTTGGTCACTGTTTCTAGGTCTTTTCCATGGACAATGTCAAGAAATACATTCTGAATTCATACTGATGGTTCCTATTCAAAATCGGGACAATTTCAGCTTTGTTACAGGTGTAAAGAAAAAAGTTAATAATAATAATATTAAAATCAGGATAACAGCATTTTTACTTAACCCCTTCTGTCTTACATCTACATGCCCTTTCTCCCACACTGAGAATTCTGGTATTCATTGACTCTGAGAATGACAGAATTATAAGGTCACACATTGTACTGCTTTATCATACCACAATAAATACTCAACAATCACTGAGTAACAATTCTGAGTAACAATTCTGCTGGCAAAAATATGATTGCTATAAATAGCTTGATACATCATTATTGTTTTAAAATATGTATGTGTGTTTTTATATCTTTTAAAAATATAGTTGCACATTCTATATACTTTTTTCTACCTTGTTTTTTGTGGGGTTTTTTTGAGACAAGGTCTCACTCTGTTGTCCAGGCTGGAGTACAATGGCGTGATCATGGCTCACTGCAGCCTCAACCTCCTAAGCTCAAGGGATCCTCCCACCTTAGCCTCCCTAGTAGCTGGGACCACAGGTGCCTGCCACCATGCCTGGCTAATTTTTTGATTTTTTAGAGATGGGGGGTCTCACTTTGTTTCCCAGGCTGGTCTCAAACTCCTGGGCTCAAGCAATCTTTGCCTCAGCCTCCAAGAGTGCTGGGATTACAGGGGTGAACAACTGCAACTTGCCCTACTTTGCTTTTTTCACTTCACACTGTATCTTGAAGATCACTCCTTGGTAGTATTCAGAGATCGTTTTCATGCTTGGTTTACCATGTGCCATGTACTGTGCTAAGTGGTTGTATTAGGCCATTCTTGCATTCCTATAAAAACCTGAAAGACTGGGTAATTTATAAAGAAAAGAGGTTTTGGCTGGGCACGGTGGCTCACACCTGTAATCCCAGCACTTTGGGAGTTCGAGGCGGGTGGATCACGAGGTCAGGAGATCAAGACCATCCTGGCCAACATGGTGAAACCCTGTCTCTACAAAAATTAGCTGGACATGGTGGTATGTGCCTGTAATCCCAGTTACTTGGGAGGCTGAGGCAGGAGAATCGCTTGAACCAGGGCAGTGAGCCAAGATCATGCCACAGCACTCCAGCCTGGCAACAGAGTAAGACTCAGTCTCAAAAAAAAAAAAAAAAGAGGTTGAATTGGCTTACAGTGCTGCAGCCTGTACGGGAAGCATGGCCCCAGTATCTGCTCTGGAGAGGCCTCAGGAAGGTTTTACTCATGGTGGATGGTGAAGCAGAGCAGGCACTTCACATGACGAAAGCAGGAGCAAGGTGGGTGGGGTGGGGAGAGGTGCCACGCACTTTTAAATGACCAGATCTTGCAAGGACTCACTATCATGAAGACAGCACCAAGCCATGAGGGATCCGCCCCCATGATCCACACACCTCCCACCAGGCCCCGCCTACACCATTGCGGATTACATTTCAACATGAGATTTCAGTGGAGACAAATATCTAAGCTATATCAGTGGTTTATACAGATTATCCCATTTAATCCTCAGAATGATCCAGTGAGGTTGGCACTGTTATAATTGCCATTTCATAAATGAAATTTGAGTTTCACTGGAAACTCAACATGAAACTCAATTTCATTTGAAACACGAGAAATTGAAAGTTAAGTAATTTGTCCAAGGTCATCAAGCTGAGAAGCAGTGAATAATCTTTAGCGAATAATCTTTTTCTTTTTGTTTTTTTTTGTTTTTTTTTTGTTTTGAGATGGAGTCTTACTCTGTCACCCAGGCTGCAGTGCAGTGTTGCAATCTTGGCTCACTGCATCCTCTGCCTCCCGGGTTCAAGTGATTCTCCTGCCTCAGCCTCCCGAGTAGCTGGGATTATAGGTACTCACCATCACACCTGGCTAATTTTTTTGTATTTTTAGTAGAGACGGGGTTTCACCATGTTGGCCAGGCTGGTCTCAAACTCCTGACCTCAAGTGATCCGCCCGCCTCAGCCTCCCAAAGTGCTGGGATTACAGGTATAAGCCACCATGCCCAGCCCAATGAATAATCTTTTAAGATAGACGGAGAAAACTGATAAATTTTATATATTCATTATTCATATATATATATATCTATATCTATAGTTAGCATAGAAGCAGATAAATAATTTACACCAGTAAACTAGTAGACATCAGTATCCCAGAATATTCACAGCCCTGTCTGGTTCATAAAAAAGGATTTGTGGAGAAATTTCCAAGGATGCAGAGGGCTTATCAAGTAGGCAAAAAACTTAAATACACATAAAGTAACTCTAATACCAAATTTTTTTTTTTTTTTTTTTTTGAGATGGAGTCTCTGTCACCCAGGCTGGAGTGCAGTGGTACGATCTCTGCTCACTCTAACCTCCTGGGTTCAAGTGATTCTCCTGCTTCAGCCTCCCAAGTAGCTGGGATTACAGGCACGTGCCACCATGCCCAGCTAATTTTTGTATTTGTAGTAGAGGTGGGGTTTTACCATGTTGGCCAGGCTGGTTTCGATCTCCTAACCTCAAATGATCCACCCACCTCAGCCTCCCAAAATGCTGGGATTACAAGCAAGAGCCACAGTACCCAGCCTTGAAAACCATTTTTAAAAGCTATCTAATACGTGGGAGGAGAAAACTGTATAGATTAACAACATAAATGATGAGATAACTTGGAATAAATGAGAAATCAAAGCAGGCATATCACAAAACTCATTTGGGGGCTATAAATTCTTTGGGCACAGAACCATACTCCATCTTTGCCCATTTGTTGCTGTTCTTTCTTTTATGTGTATGGTGTTTTATAGCAGAATCTCTTTCTGCCTGCCATCTACTGCGGCTGGTCCCTACCCTGGGGTGGGTGGAACAGGTTCTAGAGAAAGGGAAATGACTGGGGGGCTGGGATGGCACCCCAGAAGGCATCTGCCCCAGGCCTTATAATTCTTTGGATTCTAGTTATTCACATGCTTCTTTTCTCCTTTCTTGTAGGCTGCTAACAAGTTTAGGCAGGTCCTAGCACACTCATCCCTGTGTGCTCCCCCAACCTGAGCCTAGCTAATGAACCAGGTAAGCGTCTGACTCAAAGGAAGCCAATTAAACTCCTGTTGGAATTTGCCTTTTGGACTCAGAGATGCTGTGTGGCTTCTGGCCACTGACCTCCTGATTGCCATCCCTCCCCCATCACCACAACTCAATAATCAAACCAGCAACTGAGGAGTTACTCTACACTCTTCTCCTTTACCTCCCAACCACCCCGTTTCAGCCGCTAGTCATCACGCTGATTCCACCTGTAAAATACAGCTCGATTTGTTTGGTTTTCTCCGTCTCCACAACTGGCACTCTTTCCACATCTCTGCTATCTGTCACCTAGACAACACAGCACCTTCCAAATGAGTGCCCCTATTTCCAGAGTGACCTTAAAACAGAAATCAGATGTTCATCCCTGCTGAATATCCTTCAGGGACTGCTCTCAGAACCCAGCTGGAATCCAAACACTGGTCCAGGAAGCCCCGCCTGCCTCTCCTGCCTCATCCAGGTGGCTCTACCCTTTGCCCCCCTCGCTTAGCCACCGTGGCCTCATCTAAGTGCCTCCACATTTAGTATCTATTCATTCTCTAGCCAGTGTACCTCAGAATGCCTGGAATTCGGCCGGGCACGGTGGCCCACTCCTGTAATTCCAGCACTTTGTGAGGCCAAGGCAGGTGGATCACTTGAGGTCAGGAGTTCGAGACCAGCCTGGCCAACATGGTGAACCCCCGACTCTACCAAAAATACAAAAATTAACTGGCCATAGTGGTGTGTGCCTGTAATCCCAGCCACTCTGGAGGCCAAGGTAGGAGAATTGCTTGAACCCGGAGGTGGAGGTTGCAGTGAACCAAGACTGTGCCACTGCACTCCAGCCTGGGCAACACAGCAAGACAAATAAAAAGAATGCCTGGAATTCCTGTCCTTTCCCATCACTTGTCTCTTTCTCATCTTTCCAGCCTCAGCTTAAATGTCACCTCCTCAGGGAGCCTTCCCTGGTCACATGATCTGAAATAGGTCATCCATGTTTTTCTTCCCTCAGCACCTCACATTTGTTTCCTTCCTAGTACTTAATGTAATAGATCATTATTCTTTATTTTTGTATTTAATTGTCACCCTACAGTGGGTGCAGTGGCTCATGCCTGTAATCCCAGTACTTTGGGAGGCTGAGGCGGAAGGATCACTTGTGTCCAGGAGTTCAAGACCAGCCTGGGCAACATAGTGAGACCCCGTCTCTATAAAAAAATTAAAAATTAGCCAAGTGTCGTCGTGCAGACCTGTAGTCCCAGCTACTCGGGAGGCTAAGGTGGGAGGATCACTTGGGCCTGGGAGGTCGAGGCTAAAGTGAGCTGAGATGGTGCCACTGAACTTCAGCTTGGGTGACAGAGTAAGACCCTGTCTAAAAAAAAAAAAAAAAAGTTAAATTAAATAACTGTTTCCCCAACTACACTATAATCTCCATCTTGGGAACTACACCATCTTGTTGGCCATCATGTTGTATCGTCTTGGGGGAACAAAGACAAGCTTCAAAGAAGGAGATGGCACTTAGAAAGAATGTGCTGAATTTTCTCCTCCTTCCATTTAGCACTGCTGCATCTTTGATTCTGTTCTGGGAGAACAACGCTTTGTCTATTTCAGTCATGGGGTTTGGCTTGAAATGACCCAACCTTCGCACCAGGAAAGTCTCTTATTAGTTTAGGCAGATTACAACTGAGGCCAAAAATAATCAAGATGTTTGCTGGCGCCAGGGACAGTGGCTCACGTCTGTAATCCCAGCACTTTGGGAGGCAGAGGCGGGCAGATTACTTGAGGTCAGGAGTTCAAAACCAGCCTGGTCAACATGGTGAAACCCCGTCTCTACGAATAATAGAAAAAAATTAGCCAGGCATGGTGGCATGCACCCGTAATCCCAGCTACTGGGAGACTGAGGCAGGAGAATGGCTTGAACCTGGAGGGGGAGGTTGCAGAGAGCTGAGATCGCGCCACTACACTCCAGCCTGGATGACAGAGCAAGGCTCCGTCTCAAAAAATAAAAATAAAAAAGAATTAAAAATATGTTTGCCAGGCAAGAAGTTCACTCTCTCTCTTTCCTGTTAAAATGGCCAAAAGAGAACCTCTTTCTCCCACCTTTCTCCCACTGAGCAGTGTAGTGTGAAGATGTGTGATTGGGGATTGCTATATCAGTCAAGATCCCAGCAGGAAGCAGATGGCACACTCAAACTGGACAATTTGAGGAGCAATTAGTAAGTGGACTGTTGGTGGTGCACACCCGTAATCCCAGCTACTTAGGAGGCTGAGGCGGGAGAATCTCTTGAACCCAGGAGTTCAAGGCCACAGTGAGATATGATCTCCAGCCTGGGTGACAGAGTGAGACCCTATCTCTATTTTTTTAAAAAAAACAGGGACTGTTCGCAAAAGTGTGAGCATGCGTAGTGAAAACTTAAGGAATAATGAAGTATCTTAGGGCCATTACCACCCTACGCCTACAGAGGGTGGTTGCCGTAACACAGAGATATAGAGAGAGATGGAGACTGTCACCTCATAGATGAGGGATGAAGGCAGCCTGTGCTGTGCACCACGGAGGACAGAGACTTAATTAATACCCCAGCCATCCATGGAGCCCATGCTGGTGGTCCTCACTGGCCAAAACCAAGTGGAAGACAGAAGGCAGGGAAGCCCATGAATCTAAGCCAGATCATCCTCCAAGGGCACTGAGCAGGGGAGGAGAAGAATAAAGATGTGAAGAGGCAGAAGGAAGATACGGAGAACACATACCTGCTAGGGGAGGACTGAAAGAGTCACTGGGGGTTCTGAACGCAAGCCAACACGGCAAAAGGTAGAAGAGGAAAATGGAGTAAAACCAAGTCACCTGCGGTGCTGTCCAAGCTGCGGAACAGACGTCACCTGAAGCTAACTAAATACCTCGGTATTTCTCAGTATAGGAGCCAAGAGTTTCCCTCTATTGTCTGGGTGTTACTTGAAACATAAAGAGCCCTCACAGATGTAACGAGTTCTTCGAGTATGACTGAGGTTTCAGTAAGCAGAAATGGAGAAATAACTTTCCAGAAACAGGGAAAAGAATAAGCAAAGGCCAAGGTGAAAATGAGGGGCATGTTTGGGGATCCGTGAGTAGGCAGTTGACTGGAGCCTATGGGCCAAGTAGAAAAGTATTAGGAGAAGATTCCAGAAAGGTAAGTGGGGTCTCATAGACTGGAAGTCCTAGAACTGCCAGGTCAAGGAGTTGGGAACTCATGCAACTGGTAATGGAGAACCACCAAAAGGTGAACTGTTGTGATTGTAATTATTTTGTTCACGGTTTCTTTGGGGTCCTGGGAGTGTGTGGTGGCTGGTATGTGTAATTGTGATTAACTTTATATCATGAAAAGTCAGTCACCAAAAGGCAGAAGAGGCTAGATGGGACTCACCTGTAGAACTGGACGGAGGGTTCTGCGACTGCCACCGAATCTGCTCCAGGATCCTGCCGCGTCCCCTTCCACCCAGAGTAAACCATTTCCACTTACTACGGACTCCACCTTGTGGTCATGCTTGAGAACTGCACCACTGCCTCCGCGGTTCTACCCACAAGGGCAACAGGATCACCACCCTCTTTCCTTGTCCCTCTCATACCTTTAGGTCTCTTAAAAAAATGAAAGCAACAGTGTACAGAAAGAAGTATAAAGCAAAAATTATTTCAAAATTAAAATTTAAAGCAAAATTAAAATAAAAAACAAAAGTATACGAAGATAAAGTCTATTTTGTGAGATTTCATGCATCTTAAACAAATGGGTCTCAAACCAAATATATTCTTTAACCCTCTGTACATCCTCTTCTATTAGTGTTATCTGTTTTCATTAATTTCTTCAAAGCCCCAATGGGCCAGGCGGTTAAAGACATTTTCACACTTATGGCCGGGCACTGTGGGAGGCCAAGGGGGGAGGATCGCTTGAGGCCAGGAGTTGGAGACCAGCATGGTCAATATGGTGAAACCCCGTCTCTACTAAAAATTCAGAAAACATCTGGGCGTGGCGGTGCGTTCCTGTAGTGCCAGCTACTTGAGAGGCTGAGCTAAGTTGAGATTCAAGTGAGTAGGGGAATCACTTGAATCCGGGAGGTGGAGGCTGCAGTGAGCCGAAATCATGCAACTGCACTCCAGCCTAGGCGACAGAGTGAGACTGTCTCAAAAAAAAAAAAAAAAGTCACATTTAATCCTTACAGTAGTTTGGTAGGCATAAATGCTACTATCCTCATTTCACAAATAAGGAAATCTAGGCATATGGGCTCAGAGAGTTTTAACAACCTGCCCAAGGCCACACAGCTGATTAGTTGGGACAGTTGGAATTTGAATTTGGTCAGTTACCTCCAAAACACAGGCATTTCCCACCAAACCACATTGCCTCTTAGTTGATAGGATTTTCATCTACTCGATTTTCAACTGGAAATTAGTAAGGAGATCTTGATTGTTGCCTCTCCCTCACTTCTTCACCCATATGCAGATATGGGTTATTGATAGCACCTCCTGAATGATACGGGATGTTGTCCCTTTCTCTCTCCCCATGCCATAATCTCAGATAATCTCAGTCTGGCCCTTCCTCGCATTTCATACGAAATATTGCAATTGCTTCCTACGAGGTTTCCAGTGTTTCCCCCATCCCACCCTACTGAAGAGAGGGTTCTAGTTTTAAAATCCAAATCTGAAAAGCCTCAATCCATTTAGGCCACACATGTGGCATTTAAGCCACATGTATCAAGATGCTTAAAAATGTCTATATCCTTTCAATCAGTAATTCTACTTCTGTGAATCTATCTTTTAAAAAAATTCCTGTGTATAAAAAAGTTATATGTACAAAGATGGTCAGGCAGTATTATTGATGTAGTATACCTCTTCCTTACAAAATTTTTAAATTTCCTTTATGAGGCTGGGAATGGTGGCTCCCATCTGTAATCCCAGGGCTATGGGAGGCCAAGGAGGGAGGATTGCTTGAGGCCAGGAGTCTAAGATCAGCCTGGGCAACATAATAAGAACCCATATTTACAAAAAAAAATTTTAATTAAACTATAACAGCCAGGCATGGTGGCATGCACCTGTAGTCCTAAGCTAAGGCAGGAGGATCATTTGAGCCCAGGAATTTGAAGCTGCAGTGAGCTATCATCATGCCACTGCACTCCAGCCTGGGATAGAGCAAGACCCCCTCTCTAAACAAAACAAATAATAAGGCTGGGCATGGTGGTTCACGCCTGTAATCCCAGCACTTTGGGAGGCCGAGGCGGGTGGATCACGAGGTCAGGAGATTAAGACCATCCTGACTAACATGGTGAAACCCCGTCTCTACTAAAAACACAAAAAATTAACCAGGCATGGTGGCAGGTACCTGTAGTCCCAGCTACTCAGGAGGCTGAGGCAGGAGAAAGTCATGAACCCAGGAGGCGGAGCTTGCAGTGAGTGGAGATCACGCCACTGCACTCCAGCCTGGGCAACAGAGCGAGACTCCATCTCAAAAAAAAAAAGAATTAGCCGGGCATGGTAGCGCACACCTGTAATCCCAGCTACTCAGGAGGCTGATGCAGGAGAATTGCTTGAATCCAGGAGTGGGAGGCTGAAGTGAGCAGAGATCGTGCCACTGCACTCCAGCCTAGGCAACAGAGTAAGACTCTGTCTCAAAAAAAAAAAAAAAAAAAAAAAAGGAGGGGAAAGAAAAACAAATAATAATAATAATAATAATAATAAATTTAAACCAACTTAATTTCTACTCCAAACCCAATAGGATTTTCTACTTCAGGCCATCCTTCAAGGTCCTAGGAAGACCCTCTAGTTATAGATCATTACTGGTCACTGCCAAGGCCACCAGGGCCCAACTTATCTGGTTCCCTCAGTTCTAACAGCCCACTAGCTTTCACGCCACCCTTGGGACACATGGATATTTGGTGAGGCTGGGAGCCCTGTAACTGTTCCTCTCTGAGGTCTGGCCACTTCCCTGGGTGTTGTCAGAGGGCAGGGCACAAGTCCCAGCTGTTGCAGGACCCTGGACCCCTCCCCTGGCTTGGAGCAATCTTTTACCCTGGGGGAAATCCACCACTGTCTGCTCAGGTTTCCCTCAGAGCCACTTCCTGTCTCCTCTCCCTCCAGTACGCTGTACACTCAGACACTTCAGGGGGCTTAGGCTTTTGAAAACAAAGCCAGGAAAGGAAGTGTTTTGCAGGCAATTTCTGCCTTCATCCTGCCAGCCCCTGAGGAAAGTAAAACAAAGCCTGCCTGAGGAGGAAAAGCGGGGAAATACAAGGGGAAATTCCACATTTGTAGCTCAAAAAGTTATCCTACCTCAAGATGCTTAACGATGAGACAATGTCATAAGATGTAAATGTTGGACATGAAGTCTGTGGGTTGTACATAGATGTTGATGCAGCCTGAACCATACAGTTGGCAAAACTAATTCACTTCACCTACTCATTCCAGATGCAAATTTCCAAAGTTCTGGTGAAAATGGTTGAAGGAATAGTGTTACAGCAACTGCCCTTGGCTTTTCCAGCTTTACACTCTCTTCCATGCCTATGGAAATCTCTTCCCTGTCTGTAGCTTTAAGCATTACATCTATATGATCGACCATCCCATCTTCATCTCCATCCATGACTTCCTAACTTGAGCTCCGTGTCTCCAACAAAACAAAAGGCAGGGCGGGGTGTGGTGGCTCATGCCTGTAATCCCAGCACTTTGGGAGGCCACGGTGGGCAGATCACAAGGTCCGGAGATCGAGACCATCCTGGCTAACACAGTGAAATACAGTCTCTACTAAAAATACAAAAAATTAGCTGGGTGTGGTGGTGCTAGCCTGTAGTCTCAGCTACTCAGGAGGCTGAGGCAGGAGAATCGCTTGAAACCTGTAGGCAGAGGTTGCAGTGAGCCGAGATTGTGCCACTGCTCTCCAGCCTCGGCGACAGAGCAAGACTCCATCTCAAAACATTAAAAATTAAAAAAAAAAAAAAAGACAAAAGGCGGCACCACCTGGGAATCTCACTTTCACTTTCATGCCCCAAATCAACTCATTGTCTTTACCCCAAGTCAGCTTCCTCTACACATGTCTCATTCCATTAATGAAACAGGAGGGTAAGGTCTCAGCAAAGTTCTTTCCTCTACAGTGCTGTTAGAAACGCTTGTTCCCTGGTGCCACGAAGAAATAGCACTAGAACATAAATTTAATTTTCTCAGCAAGGCAATTTTTACTTCTATAGAAGGGTGCAACTAGCAAATGGAGTAATGGCAAGAGCACACCTGGACAGGGAAGGGGAAGGAGTTCTTATTCCTGAGGCAGGTAGCCCCTACTGCTGTGTTGTTCCCCTATTGGCTAGGGTTGGACCACACAGTCTAAGCTAATTCCAACTGGCTATTTTAAAGAGAGCAGGGGTATGAGCCAGAGTAGCAGGGTGAGTAGTGTGGCAGGACAGACGGTTAGGAACAGGTAATTGAAGGTGACTTAGGTCACAGCAGGTGACCAGGGGTGACTCAGGTCAAAGCAGGTGACTGGGAGGAGTCAGGGTGGAGCAGGTGACCAGGGGAACAGATGTGAACTACTGATTAGGACTGGTGGGAAAGTTGTTTACTGAAACCAGAAGCAAAGGGGTGAAGAGCACCAGGAAGTTAAACTTTAAAATGGAGAATCAAAGAATAAGAGAGCTGAACATACTGACATACTGATTCTTTGAAGAGAAACTTGGGGTTCACTATATTTAACAATCCCCCATCTTGAAATTTTACAGTTCTTTCTCTTCAAACTTCCTTAACATGTCTTGGCTTAGTTGTTCTGCTTGATTCTCTAAAAGAAAAAGCTTCTCTGAATAAGGTAGAGGAGAATTAAGGGAGGTTTTAGTAAGTGCTGCCTCTGTGAGTCTGTACACCAGCCCATGGATGCATAGTATGACACAACACCCAACAAGAAAGCATACACTGGCCAAGCGTGGTGGCTCACGCCTGTAATCCCAGCACTTTGGGAGGCCGAGGTGGGCAGATCACGAGGTCAGGAGATCAAGAGCATCCTGGCTAACACGGTGAAACCCCGTCTCTACTAAAAATACAAAAAATTAGCTGGGCGTGGTGGTGGGCACCTGTAGTCCCAGCCACTCGGGAGGCTGAGGCAGGAGAATGGTGTGAACCTGGGAAGTGGAGTTTGCAGTAAGCCGAGATCGCGCCACTACACTCCAGCCTGGGAGACAGCAAAAACTCCAATTCAGAAAAAAAAAAAAGAAAAGAAAGAAAGAAAGAAAGCGTATAGCTACTATGGCTGCAAGAGAAGTAAGAATTGAGGCTATGATTCCTTTCCATTTACCAAACCATTTTTCTAGCCACCTTGTAAAGGGGTCATTTACCCCTGGGTTTTTGGCTAACTCACTGGACAGAGAAGTTAGACCTTGCAATGCCTTTGTTATACTTCCATCAGGGGTGATGTTGTTTGGGATGAAGGTACAACCTTGAGTTTTAATCACGATGCAAACTCCTCCTCTCTCTGCTAATATCATGTCTAAGCCTATTCTATTTTCCCAAGCCATCTGGCTAGTAGCCCCTAATTGCTCAGCTATTCCTTTAACAGCATCTCTAATGTAGTTAATAAACCACTGTTGATTGTAATAAATGTAATTTATCTAATCTATGTTCTAATTAATTGTCACCCATCAAAATATTGACTTAAATCCTGCAGCTATTTGATCTTGGGCTTTAAATTCATCTGGTACTCCTCATGGAGCTCTAATAGCGTTTATATAAACATGGGGGTCAAAGGACCCATGTGAGGCACTTCTTCTTTTTAACGCTTTTCTTTTTTTTTTTCTCTGTGTTGACAGAATGCTAGGGTAAAAGGGATGACCAATTGGACTAGGGCACAAGTGCTGCTCTAATTACTTGGCAGAGCAGAGTACCCAGCAATAGTCCCATGCAATACCACCACACATCTGCTTGGAGATGAACCAGGGCAGACTGATTGGTAAGCTCTTCAAAAGGCTTGGTTTCACTGCACCCTGTTAAGTCTTCAAGGAATGCTAACTCTCCCCCGCTCCCACCCCGCCACCCGCCCCTTGGCAGTGAAAGGCACAAGGTGAAGGTGAAGTTAACATCAGGGGCCGCATGGCCCTTGGGGGCTGACTCACAGGGCTCTTAACCTCAGGGAACAGCAGTGAAAGAGTCTTGCATGACTCATCGCCCCAGGCTGTGGGGTTCTGGAAGAAGAGAGCTACCGTACAGTTCATGCTCGGTCCACGAGAGGACCACCCAACTGGAAAGGGGACAATCTGGGTCTCTGGTCTGCCTGTCGCACAAGCCTAACATCACTTTGTTTAATGTGTGAACAGAATATTTAATCCATTCCAGCCAAGCATTTGTGTCCTGATACCATTTCAATTGCTATAGTTTGTTTTAAATATTTAACCTCTACAACAACTACTTTGGTTTTATCATTGGGTAGATAACATGAAAAGGTTTGGTTAGCAGAGAAGTTAGGAGAGGGAGAAGGGGGTGCAGGAGGTGGCGAGGCAATGAACAGCATTTCAAAGCATCCTGAGACTTCTGCTCCTATGCCATGGAACTCTGGGGAGCAGAGATGGTAATCTGTCTCAATTACATTGGTCTACCTGACAATGGGCAGGGGTAACTCCTTTAGTCAAATGAATATATGGTTTTAAGAAACTGCAAGTACTAGTTGGGGCAGCCCATCCTTGTTCTTTAATATTTTATACAGTATTGGACCGACTTTGGCAGAGAAGATCTGCTCTAGGAGGACAAGATTTCCAGTTTACACTGGAATCTTCGTCAAACTCTTCTCAAATTAATTTATCCCAGTTAACAGATTTTTAGTCTGAAAAGAGCTAGGAAGGATAAAGCTACTTTTCTGAAGTGGAGAGTTGCCTCTGACTTGGCAAGTCTCCACAGGGTATAACAAGGCAAGCATCAAATGTAATAGTTTGAGGCAAAATCGACTTGGTTACATTAATAACTAGGTGGTCAGCAATACAGTGAGAAAAGAGGAAGGAGTAATCAAATAGATAAAAGAGAGTTAAATTTTTCTCAGCTTTAGTTTGGTAGGGTTTTCCCCCGGGACCATGGCCCATGACTCTGGAGGGAGTGGCACTTTCCTGACTCTGGTGTGATGGCTCCATTCTTTTTCTGCTGCCCAGACTGCAGTTTCAGTAGTTAGGAGCACTAGGTAAGGTCCTTCCCAGGCCGGTTCGAGTTTTTACTTCTCTCCAACTCTAGTGCTATTTCTTTGCAGCATTGGGGAACAAGCATTTCTAACACTGCCCCCTTATAAAAGCCTCAAAATGCCTGTACAAGTCCATGACTTAGGGGACTTAGGGGCTCCTTTGTGGAAGTTGCTCTGTTTGTTACCACCCTGCAGGCAAATAAATGGATTGGATGGAGACTGGTCCCAAGGGCATCTAAGCTATTGGTCAATCCAGACCTTCTGAAGTAGCCTGGAGTGAAAATCCAGATCAACAAGAACACCCTCTGTTAAACAGTGACCAGCCAAGCCATCAGATCATCTCTCTTGGGGCTTTAAAGAGACACAGACAGAGGGGGTTGTTACTGGCAGGAGAGTAAAAACGGAAACAGAAAGAGTCAGTAGCTGAGCTACCCTAATGAGCCTCCAAGCATGTAAACTAGATCATCAGGAACTCTGCTGATATGATTCTCTCCTACAGCAGGGGTGCACTCTGGGCAGTTGGGAGTAGAGGAGTAGAAGAAAGTATAGCAGATGTTTCTCTTCTTTTCACTTTCTCCTCCCTCTTTTCCTTCTTTTTCTTTTCTTATCCATCCCCGCCCCTTTTTGTTTTTGTTTTTTCCATCTACTCAGTGTCTGAATACTTCCCTATTTGAGAGACAGGGCCACAATTCTCACTATGGAAGCTGTGAGGGTCAGGTACTTTCTGACCTCACACCTTGGAAGCTGGAGCTTGGGTACATGATCCTGCTAGTGAACCAGAGACTCAGGGTCAGTTGAGAAATAACTTACTGCTGCAGCATCAAATGTTAGCCTGACAGCATGTAGTATGCAGTGGCTATGGTGCCAACAGCAGTGTGTTCACCTGTCAGCACATAAAACTGCAGATCTACAGAAAAGTTGAAAGATTACAATGGATATACCCTTTACCTAGTGAATTAGTTATCTGTTGCTGCAAAACAAGTTACTCTAAAACATAGCTTCCTGGGAAGAAACATTTATCACACCACAGCTGCCATGGGTCAGGAGTGCAGGCACTGCTTACCTGGCTCCTCTGGCTTGGGGTCTGTCACAAGGCTACAAATCAAAGTGTCAAATGGGCTGCAGTCTCACATGAAGGCTTCACTGGGGAAGGACCTGCTTCCAAGCTCATTCATATGGTTGTCAGCAGGTTTCAGTTCCTCACAGGCTGTTGAACTGAGGGTCTCAGTTCTTCACTGGCTGTTTTCTGGAGGCCTCCCTCAGTTGCTCACATGTGAGTCTCTTCCCCATGAGGCAGCTCACAACATGGCAGCCCATTTCCATCTGAGCAACTGAAGGAGAGAGAATTCAATTATGGAAGGAACCTCCCACATGCTATTTGCTAGAAGCCAGTCTCTAAATCCAGCCCCTACTCAAGGGAAAGGGATTACGCAAGGTGTGAATTCCAGGAGGGAAGGTCAGAATTCACCGAGTGCCACCTTAGAGTCTGTCAACCACAGATTCATCAATTACTAACATTTTATCACATTTGCATGTGCTCCCCTTTAGACAGATAGCTACAAATACAGATATACAGTTTTGTTTGTTAAACAACCAAAATTAAGTTAAAGATTGATATGGTTTGGCTGCGTCCCCACTCAAATCTCATCTTGAATTCCCACATGTTGTGGGAAGAACCTGGTGGGAGGTAATTGAATCATGGGGGCAGGTTTTTCCCATGCTGTTCTCGTGGTAGTGAATACGTCTCACAAGATCTGATGTTTTTAAAGAGGGGAGTTTCCCTGCACAAGTTCTCTCCTCTTGTCTGCCGCCATGTGAGACATGCCTTTCACCTTTCACCATGATCGTGAGGCCTCCCCAGCCATGTGGAACTGTAAGTCCATTAAACTTCTTTCTTTTGTAAATTGCCCAATCTTAGGTATGTCTTTATCAGCAGTGTGAAAACAGACTAATATAAAGACATTATAACAGTTCCCCTCTAATTACTTCAGCATGTATCTCCTAAGAATAAAAACATTTTTCTACGTAACCACAATGCCATCACCTCCCCCCAAATTTAACAATTGTGCTATATCATCATCTAATATCAGCCCAAATTCAACTCTCTCCAATTATTCCGCAAATACCTTTTATAGCTCTTTTTTTCCTGCTCCAGTATCCACTCAAGTTTCCTGTATTGTTTTTGGTTATTGTCTATTTAGTCTCTTTTAATCTAGAACCATTCTTTCCAATACATTTATTTCTGGGTATTGTTTTTCATACTGTTGACATTTTTGAAGAGTTCAGGCCAACTGTTTTGTATAACTGTTGCCCACACAACAGGTGGGCTAGGTCACTTGGTAAGTGACAACCCAATGGCCACAACCAAGCAGGATTTAACAAGGGGATTTTATTACTTACAACTAGTAAAGAGAACAATGGGTATAGATAGCTCCCAAAGCAATGCCTTCCCGAGCTCCGGGCTGTGTCAGATTTTATAAGCATAGGGTAATGAGGCATGATCTGACTGGATCTTGCAATGAGGTAATGCCAAGAGGCATGATCTCACTGGATCCTGCTAAGGAGTGATGCCAGAGCTCAATCTGATTGCATCATAGATCCAGCCATGCAGTGTCAGCTTCCTAATTCAGTCCCTGCTCCTCTGAGCACTTAGGTTCCGCCCTGTGGCTACACACTTGGTTAATCTGGGCCTGCTCAGGTTACATGACCTGAGGCTCCATTAGCAACTGAAAAACAACTCATAACTTTGTTACATAAAAGTTGAACCAAATTGGTCTGGTGCAGCTACATAATATCCCATATTCTGGAGATGATTACTTCCTAATGGTGTTCATCTTATACCAGTATCTACTGTATTTCCTGTAAGCAGGAAGTTAGGTTAAATATTTTTGGAAAGAATTCTACTTAGGCCGGGCGCGGTGGCTCACGCCTGTAATCCCAGCACTTTGGGAGGCCGAGGCGGGCGGATCACAAGGTCAGGAGATCGAGACCACGGTGAAACCCCGTCTCTACTAAAAATACAAAAAATTAGCCGGGCGCGGTTGTGGGCGCCTGTAGTCCCAGCTACTCGGGAGGCTGAGGCAGGAGAATGGCATGAACCCAGGAGGCGGAGCTTGCAGTGAGCCGAGATCGCGCCACTGCACTCCAGCCTGGGCGACAGAGCGAGACTCCGTCTCAAAAAAAAAAAAAAAAAAAAGAATTCTACTTAGGAGGCACATATCTAGTAGTCCCATTATTGGTGATGTTTGATCACTTGGTTATGGTGGTAACTGCTCAGTCTTTCCATTATAAATGCATAATTTCTCTTTTGTAATTAGTAAATAATCAGTGGGGCAATACTTGGGAGTCTGTGTGAATACCTTGTTCCCAGAAACTTTTTTCCCAATAGTTTTAGCATCCATTAGTAATCCTTATCTTGGTTAATTATTACATTTGAGTTTCCAAAAGGGTAATTGTCTAATCTAACATTCCTCTTACATCTATCACTCTGTAAAGACGAGCTTTTCTTTTTCTCTCCCTGTTTTCTTATGTTTTGTTTGAGATTGACTATGGACCATGATTTTCAAAAAATTATTATATTATAATCAATTATAATTATAGATTACAAATATTTATTTTACATTAACATTTAATACATTATATATTTATATGTTAAACATTACATAGTACTATATATTAATACTTATTAATAGATTATATAAACATTTTAAATATAATCATATATTAAGCATATATACTTAACTATATATCTACTAATTATATTGAAGTTAATTATACATTTCAGTATATAATTATCTTAAATATAAATACAATTATACTTAAAATATAATTAAATAATAATTAACATTAATTTTTATTTGCAGATTGTCCCAAATTCGGCCAATGAAAAAGTCCTTCAAGGCCGGATGTGGTAGCTCATGCCTGTAATCCCAGCATTTTGGGAGGCTGAGGCAGGTGGATCACTTGAGGTCAGGAGTTTGAGACCAGCCTGGTCAACATGGTAAAACCCTGTCTCTACTGAAAGAAAAAAAAAAAAAATTAGCCGGGTGTGGGGGCAAGCACCTATAATTCAGCAGGCTGAGGCAGGAGAATCACTTGAACCAGGGAGGCAGAGGTTGCAGTCAGGTGAGATCGTACCACTGCACTCCAGCCTGGGAGAAAGAGCAAGACTCTGTCTCAAAAAAAAGAAAAGAAAAAAAAAAGAAAAAGTCCTTCAAGTTGACTCCTATATCTTTTTTTAAAAAAACAGCTTTATTGAGATATAACTTCCCTACTATACAGTTCACCCATTTACAGTACACAGTTCCATGGTTTTAGTTTATTCACAGAGTTGTGCAAGCATCATCACAGTCAAGTTTAGAACCATCAAATTTAGTTCATTACCCCTAAAAGAAACTGTTACCCATTAGTGGTCACTTCCCATTCCCCTGAATTCCTGGAGCCCTAGGTAACTGCTAATCTACCATCTTCATAGATTTGCCTATTCTGGATGTGTCACACGAATGGAATCATCTATGTGGTCTTCTGTGACTGGCTTCTTTCACTTGGCATGTTTTCATGGTTCACCCACATTGTATAGCAAGTTTGTCTACATTCTGTAGCATTGATTTTACTGCCGGATAACATTCCATATTATGGATATCCTGTATTTTACTTACCCATTCATCAGTTAATGGGTATTTGGGTTGTTTCCACTTTTTGGCTCTTGTGAATAATGCTGCAATAACCAATCATGTACAAGTTTTTGTATGAACATATGTTTTAATTTATCTTGGATATGTACATAGGAGTGGAACTGCTGGGTCATATGGTAACTTTATGTTTAATTTTTGAGAAACTTCCAGACTGCTTTCCAAAGTGGCTGTATTATTTGACATACTTTTTTTTTTTCCTTTCTTTTGAGACAAGGTCTCGCCCTGTTGCTCAGGCTGGAGTGCAGTGGTACGATCACAGCTCACTGCAACCTTGACCTACTGGGCCCTAGCGATCCTACCACGTTAGCCTGGCAGAGTTGGAATTACAGGTATGAGCCACTGTGCCCAGCCTCCATTTGACAGTCTTACCAGCCAAGTATGAGTTCCAATTTCTCCACATCCTCATCAACACGTTGTTACATTTTTTATAGCCATCCTAGTGGCTATAATTGTGGTTTTGATTTGCATTTCACTGAGGCTAATGATACTGAGTCAGTTTTTCTCCAGGTACCTTTGGTCCCAAAAATTCATGTTTTATTTTATATCCAGAAAACTATCTCCAGTTATAGCTTTGTTTCACTGTCATGTTTCTCTTCTTTGGAGACTTCAGTGATGCATATGTTAACTTCTGTCTATCTTCTCTTTTTTTCTGATATTTTTCCTTCTTTTTCAAATTTGTTTTGAGTTCTCTTGGCTGTTTTAAATTTATGAATGTTCTTTCTTGAATTTTTAGGCTAACCTATTTTCCCGTGGACACAATGTAATTTAGTTTCCATATCTCAAGATTATTTTGGCTTTTTCTTCTACTTCTTTCCTGAATTTAGTCAGTTCTCATTTTATAGCTTTCTGCTTTGTGTCCACTTCTATTTTGAGTTTTTTAATGTCTGATTTTTGGTATTCTTTATAGCTGCAGCTGCTTACTAAATGATATTTACTTCATATGAAAAGTATTATGTTAGTTTTCCTCTGCTTTTTGGCTGTTGGATGGAATTGTGGTTGGTGGGAAGAATTTTCATTAGTTGAAACTTTTTTAATTTTGTTCTTATAGTTACTTTATACGGATGTTGGTAGCTCTTCTGTTTAGCTCAAAATAACTTGCATCTGACCAGGTGTGGTGGCTCACACCTGTAATCCCAGCAATTTGGGAGACCAAGGCAGGTGGATCACCTGAGGTCAGGAGTTCAAGACCAGCCTTACCAACATGATGAAACCGTCTCTTCTAAAAACACAAAAATTAGCCAGGCATGGTGGTGGGTGCCTGTAATCCCCGCTACTCGGGAGGATGAGGCAGGAGAATCCCCTGAACCTGGGAGGTGGAGGTTGCAGTAGGCCAAGATCGTGCTACTGCACTCCAGCTCCAGCTGGGTGACAGAGTGAGACACCATCTCAAAAAAACAAAACAAAAACAAAACAACCTTTCAGTATCACTGGGGAAAGGGTTTGTCAAACTCCAAGGCAACTTTCAGTGAGAATGACGCTGAGTTTCAGATTTCATGGCAATAGGAATGATGTCAGACTTCACATTCCCCGTGAAGAACCAGACAGCTAGAGCGTCACTACGTATTTTTAAAAGATGACTGAGGATGGAGACAAGTGAGTTGGCAGACAGTGGCAACCTCTGGAAGACGGAATCTTCTCTGTTGGTTCCCAGGCTGCTGTTTCGAAAGTCCCAAAACAAGCGACTGGCCTCTCCTGCATTCCCACCGGCTGCACCTTGCTCCTGCCTAGCATGGAATCTGGCTCCCGGCCACCAAGCAAGAAGCCACCAGCTGGCCAAAATTTTTAATTTAAAAAAAAAAAAAAAATTAGTTCAACTGCCTGCTGGGAGACAAAACTCTGAACCAATGACCAATAGTTTCTTCCACAGCAGAATATCACTGCTGGAAACAACGGGTGTGGCACTTCTCAAATCATACCTGATGATTTATCTTTGCTTTTCCTCAAACCAGCTGGTTTAGATATTTTAGTACAATGCTTTCACCAGAACTACAATAATGGTTCCTATTAACTGGAAACTGAAATTGATGTGGTCTCCTCATGCCACAGGTCACATGCTGTTTGGTGACTGATCTCGACGCTCAGGAGGAAGTGGGGTTGCTGTCACGCCACGGAGGCAAGAGGAGCAATACTAGAACCCAGGAGGTCTCCTGAGGCACCTCATCACTCTCATGCCAGGGCACAAGTTGATGGCAACATACTGCACCACCTACAGACAAACTACAACCTACCTACAGACAACCTCCTCAAGAACAAAAACTTGCTTAACCCAACCAGGCAAAGAATCCTGGCCAGCTGAGGGGTTGCGTGAAGGAAAGAGGGACCTGGAATAGGTAGCAGAGAAGGAAAATTGTAAATGACAATAAAGCTTCATTACCAGTTACAAAAATGAGGATTATAACCTCTAACAGTATTTCCCTTCTTGCTGTATTATATATAAATGAAGAGTTTTTAGCTATTGTCCTTTCCTTTCATTTCCTTTCTCTTCACAATTGTATCTAAAGTCTATCAGTGATGCTTAACTTTACAATTTAGTTTACACATTGCAACGATGGGATGGGATGATGATGAAACTGAAAGGAAGAATGGAACATCACTTAACAGAAGTTGGACTTCGGCCAAATACAATAAACGAGGAGATTTTGAGATGCCCTGCTTTGGGGAAGGGATAAGTAAATTCTGTTGTAGGAGAGATCCTCGCATTTTGTTGGATGGCAGCATTTTCATTTACCTTTGAAAGCACTTCTGTGAACGCTGGGCAGCCTAAGAGACGGCCTATAGTGGAGCAACTTTTGGCAACCCAGCATCTCATTCTTCTCATTTGAGGGGAGGCCCCCACACACTGAGTCTTGCTATGAGGCTAGGCCTCCCTGACTAGAAGCCACAGGAGAAACCAGAACTCTATTTGCCTATTAGCAATTGGAACGCAGGCACATAACCTAGACTAGGCCTAGTAAATGGTCCTTCCCAAAACTTGAATCTTGAGCGAGAAGAGTTGAAAAATAATTCATGTCACCACCAAAGGAGCTGGCATGCACCCTAATCAGAGTACCAAAGCAGGATGGCTTAGCTGGTTCCTAATATTTCCAGACCTGGTTCTCCAGCATTGCTGGTGCAAGGAGTATAACTACAGACAGCTCCAGGCCTATTTTTCCCATGCTCAGAAACACCAGAGGAAAGAGCCTCTTTCTCCCACCCTCATTCTCTAAAATCCCTGACAAGGGCTCAGATCATCTTAGGTTTGGTCATGTGCACATCCCTGGGGAAATCTGAGAACAAGAGGAGGGAGACTATAGTTGGCCAAGCCTGGGCTCCACACCTCCCCTTCTCCACACCCATCCTGCCTCGAGAGGCCAGAGAAGTGTGGTGCTAAAGAACCATCTGATCCAGGGGACTGCAGACAATTCCCCAAAGGAAAGTTTTCCCATCAGGCAAAAACAAAAGCTGCTCACAACACAAAATTACAGAACGTCAGAACCAAAAGGAACCTTGGGAATCCTTCATCCTATCCCCTCTCTTATAGATTGGGAAACCATAAGGATATGTATGCCTGTTTGGACTTTGTACAGTTCTCTGTTCAGCAGGGGTGACTTGGCTGTGGGATTAGGTGACTCCACTGGAGGTCTTCTGTGTATAGAAAAGATCTAGGGTCACAAACACCAATCCCTTCGGGTAGACAGCAAATGTGTGAAGGCTGGCGGTTACTTAATGGACCAGTGGTGTTGGTGGGATTCAAATTCTTATTAAAAAAACAAAAGCAAACAAACAAAGAAAACCTATGTGATGCCCAAATAAAACCATCTGTGGGCTAGATGCTGCTGTTGTCAAAAGTTTGTGACCCGTGGGTTAGACAAAACCTCTGAGCTGTCCTGACAGGTCTGGGAAAACCAAACAAGTCCTTGTCTCCTAAACTACCTGGGACTCAAGAGCTCTGCAGGAAAAAATTTGTACCCTGCACCCAGCTGGGGTTGACATTTACAGACACCTGTTTTATGAATTGAGGAGATATTCAGCAGAAGCCAGATTGTTGAAAGTGCTGCTGAGAGAAAACCATCAGAAGGGAGGACTCCTTCCCCACGCCAGCTAGGTGGTAGTTCCTCTATGCCTCCGGATTCTGCTGAGCAGTAAAAGCTAAAGGGCAGTGTCATTAAGCTCCTAGGGGACGGGATGGAGTGGCTCACGCCTGTAATTCCAGCACTCTGGGAGGCCGAGGCGGGAGGACAGTCTGAGTCCAGTTCAAGCCCAGCCTTGGCAACACAGCAAGATCCCATCTCTGCAAAATAGACAGATAGATAGTTAGAGATATATGAAAGCTCCTAGGTCTCATGCTGGCGGGTGACAGAGTGTGCACCCTGGCCTCCCACAAGCTGCCTCCCACTTCCCTCTGACTCCATCACCAATTTCCCATCAGAGCAGGCAGCTCGGAGTCGCTAAGCAGCTCCCAGTTCATTTTCCACACCCTTCCCATTCTCTGCGAGCCAGAGCTCCACCTCCCCCCGAAGCTGGCCTCAATCACCCGGCCTGGGGAGCTCCCCTCGGCACTGGCTCCCCGCCTCGCCCCACAGCACCTGTTCGGGCCTCGGTCGCGCCGCCGGGTCTCGCAGATGCGAATGTAAACAGAAACACAGCGAAAGGAGGTGGGACCACCTCGTGGCGCGGCGCGTAGAAACATCAGTACGTCCAGAGCAAAATGAACGAATGTACGCATGACTCCTGGCGCGACCTTCATGCGGGAAAGCGCGTCCCCCGGCACCCACCCTTAAGCGCCCCAGAATGACCCGCCCTTGCACAACCCGGCTCTCAGGCGAAGCTGAGGTCGGAGCTCCAAAAACGAGGGACGACAGCAGCTGAAGAAGTCCCGGCTTCCCATAGGCCAAGACGAAGTAGGGGGCGGGCTCATCTTGCAGAAGCGTCCACGTATTGGTCGAGCCCCGGCTGAGGGTTGAGATTGGCTGCGCAACACTGCCGAACGCTCTCTCGCGGAGGGAGAAGGGGCGGGAAGAAGGGTGTGCTCACCGCGTCCGAAGGGCGTGGTTGGCGCTCGGTCCCGCCCTTCGCGTTTCGGGCTGCGGTTGGAGGGCCGCGGTTGCAGTCAGGGCCCCCAGCTTGGGGCCACCGCATGGGGCTGCTGAGGCCGTTCCGGATGTGCGAAGCGTTCGCGGTGCGGTAGGTAGGCAGCGTCCCGCGCTCTGGTGCTGGTGTCCGGGGTGCCCGCGGCACTGGGGGCGGTGGCCGGGGCTAGATCCGCGCGCGCAGCCCGGCCCCCTCCGCCCCTTCCCTTCGGTGCCTGCGGGGCCCTTGCGGTGCGGGCCGTCTGGCCTCGCGTCCCCGCCGGCAAGGGCACAAAGGCTCCCTGGGGGCGGGGGCGCCTCGTGCCTTCGCCTCCATTTTGCGGGCGGAACAGCGTGTGTTGTGGCGGCCGAGGGGTCGGGGCCGAGGCGGGCGGCTGGGCTTGGGAGTGCCCGGGCGCGGCGAGGGAGCGCGCGAGTCCGCGCATCTGGTGGCGGAGCAGCTGCGCTGCTGGTGGTCCTGGGCCCCTGGGGAGGTCACTTTCCCTCAGGCCTCTGCCGAGCGTGGGCTGTTTACCCAGCTACCCAGTCGGGACTAGTGCAGCGCGGGCCTTTCCCTCTCGAAAGATGGAGACCAGTGATGTCTTCTTATCACCGTGGATGCTGCAGCGCCCAGATGCGGAGCGAAAAAATCTAGATGTCTCTTTTTTTTTTTGCCTCGGAGAGCTACCCTTTCTAACTGTCATCACTAGAACAGTTCTCAGCAGCCTGGGGACGAATGTCCAAAACCTGTTCCAGCCCTTGATGATTAGTAGTTTGGGTTTAGTGTATTGTTTGTAACAAAAATGAGCGGAAACCTGCCAGGGCAGATTGGACCTCCCTGGGAATTCATCAGGACCACGAAGGGAGGTAGCATTTGTAAATAATCTAACAGTCCTCAGATCTAGGGTATGGAGAATGTTGTGTTAAAGTGCGTGACAAAGGGTGTTGAGTCAGTTTGCTTTGGGTTTAGTTGAAAGATCTAGAAGTCACCACTTTTTACTTTGTTCACTCCATTCCCCTTTCCCACCCTCTGTTGAGTCAATTCTGGCCCACTTAGAAAACAAAACAACAACAACAAAAAAAAACAAGGAATTCAGTTTAAGCTCTTTTGCAAAGCTTTCGAAGGCACTTACTCACCCTGCGACTGATAACTCCTCCCTGTTCAGGGCTACCTTCTCCGACCTCTATTTTTACACATCACACTGTATTGCGGTTTCCCCAGCCCCTAGCACAATGCTTGGAACATAAAAGGCACTCAATGATGGAAGGAAGCCAAAAGGAAACAAAGTCAGCATGGTAGCCCAAAGGTGACACAACAGAAATATTTATTTAACTTCTTGAGCCAGTTATTCTTACAGGTTAGGAAGGCAGCTAAGCTCAGGCTTTCTAAGTCAAACAGACTTTAGCTCTGCCATGTTACTAACTCTGATTAAGTTTGTTTGTTTGTTTGTTTGTTTTAATGGTGATGGGGTTCTTGCCATGTTGTCCAGGCTGGTCTTAAACTCCTAGGCTCAAGCAATCCTCCTGCCTCTGCCTCCCAGAGTGCTGGGATTACAGGCATGTCATTAAGTTATTTAACTTCTCTGTGTCTTGGTTTCCTCATCCTGAAAATGGGAATAGTAATAGTACCTATGTGATGGGTTATGAGGATTAAATAAGATATTAATGTAAAGTGCCTACCATAGTTCCTGGCACAAAGAAAATGATCTGTAGCTGTTAGCTGTTAGCAGTTGTTAGGAGAAAAATAAATGGATACTTGAATACACTCACTAATATGAAATATCTGTATAGTACTTGACCTTTCAGGATCTCTCTGCTTTTTGGTCCTTATCCGATCCCTTTTTTTGAGACAGGGTCTGACTCCATCACCCAGGCTGGAGTGCAGTGTCATGATCTCAACTCACTGTGACCTCAGCCTCCTGGAGTCAAGAGTCCCTCTCACCTCAGCCTCCCAAGTAGCTGGGATCACAGGTGCACATCACCACGCCCAGCTAATTTTCTATTTTGTTGTAGAGATGATGTCTCTCTATATTGCCCAGGCTGGTTTGAACTCCTGGGCTCAAGCGATTACAGGCATGAGCCACGGTGCCTGGCCCGTTATCTGATGGCGGATTTTTTTCTTTTTTTGAGAGGGAGTTTCACTCTTCTTGGCCAGGCTAGAGTGCGGTGGCACAATCTCAGCTCACTGCAACCTCCTCCTCCCGAGTTCGAGCAGTTCTCCTGCCTCAGCCTGCCAAGTAGCTGGGGTTACAGGCGCCCACCACCATGTCCCGCTAATTTTTGTATTTTTTGTAGAGACAGGGTTTCGCCATGTTGACCAGCCTGGTCTTGAACCCCTGACCTCAGGTGATCCGCCCACCTCAGCCGCCCAAAGTGCTGGAATTACAGGCATGAGCCACCGTGCCCAGCCTGATGGCTGATTTTTAAACATCTCTTTAGCCTTTGCTGATTCTCTTTCCACAGTGAAAGTATTCCATAGAATATTATCTGTTTATGTGTCTGGAGTCTCACCACCAGCTAAAGATTGATTCGGTGCCAAATAGCAGTTTGGCCAAGAGTTACAGTTGTACCTGATACACTCTTAATGGGGTCTGGTACCTGAAATGGTCATGTAAAATCAGAGGAGCCAAATAGATTGGGGCCTCGTATGGCTGACAGAAAATCTTTACATGGTTGATCCATCCAGATAGAAGCAGAGCTTATGGAGGTGGACTCTCCTTATAACTTAAATTTGTTCTCATGAAGAAACTACTGTCTTTAATGTTGTTCACAAACATTGTGAAAAGCCCAAGAAGTGTTCCTGTTGGCTTTAGACCTGTCTGCCAGCTAGAGGTGTCAGATACAACCCTTGGGGGACACTGCGTCACTTCCAGGTTTTCCTGTACCACTTTCTGGTTACAGGAAACAGGTTAAGTTGCACATTTCCTTGTAGCTGTAAGCTCCCTTGGCATACCAGTTTATCTTAAATTATTTCCAGTTTCCAGAACAAATACCTTTCCCCTTCTCACCTGTAACTGGCACAGGAGAATTTCAGGTCTGTGATTCTGTTTTTAACATAGCCACCGTGAATCTCAAATTCTTTCTAGGGAATATTATTATTTCTGAGGACTCCCTTCCAGCTGTGGTATTCTATAATTAGCCATTAAAAACCTGCCACAAGGTGTAAGCCTTTTCTAATGTCCTTTTGCAGAGGCCTTGAAGACAAGGACCGTAAATTTTCTTGTGTGTAACTGGCATATAGGCACCCAAGGAATGGTTTTAAAGCTATTTTAGTTGTTCCTTCTCAGGGTGCTGAAACAGCCTTACTTACCAACCCAGTGCTTCTGAAACATTGTGCTTACCAAGTTATCTGGAGATACTGCTAAGCTGCAGGTTCTCATTCCAAGGTTCTGGGGTAGGACCTGAGAATCTGCATTCCCTACAAGCTCTGAGGTAATGCAGATGCTGTTGGTGCTGGATCACACTTTGATAGTGAAGTACTAACCCGAGTATCTACATTTGCTTTGTAGAAGTATTGGGTAAATGGGTTTTATTTTCTTATGGTATTGGAATAAAATCTTGGCTTTAGGAGCTTTTTTCTATTTTTTGTTTTAACAATTTATCTTGTTCAAAAAAAAACTATTCGAGGAATTGTTCCAAGATACTTTGATATAACAGGATTTTTAATAAAAGCAATTGAGGCACATGGAGTGAAAAAAAAAAAATAGGAGAAAGTCAAGGGAGAGATTAGCACAAAAAGGCAAGTACCTCTCTGTCCTGTGCATTTTACTCAAGTGAGATTGTGTATTTGGCCCTGAGCTTTGTAGCAGCCAAAGCAGAGGGAAATTTTTTTTTATCAGTTTTGCCAGTACTTACAAAGTGAAAATGTCTGCTGAGTGGAGACAGCTGTTTCTGTTATTGAGGCCAGAGAATTCTCCCATGGGTTCTCCAAAGAGAATGCTATGGTACAGTGAGTGGCATTCTAAATAGTATCTCTTGAGAGAATCGGTAAGATTCTTCTCAGTCTTCATACATGTAGCCTGATGACCTCACAAAAAAAGTGTCAGGACCGGGCACCGTGGCCCATGCCTGTTATCCCAGCACTTTGGGAGGCCAAGGAGGGAGAATGGCTTGAGTTCAGGAGTTTGAGACCAGCCTGGGCAGCATAGCGAGGCCTTGTCTCTTACAAAAATAATAAATGGAAAAATAAAAACTGTCAGTATAGTAAAAGCAGTGGTCTGTGGAAATGCACCCATGTGGTTCAGGTACAGCCTCTTCTGACAGTGATTTTTCTTATAAGGAAGGTGTTTTTCTGCTTTGCTCTTTGGTGGGAAAAAAGGTGCAGTTGATTGACATATTCAAACCTCGGCATCCTTGTACATTGAGCTTTGTTACACACAGACACTCTGCTGACTGCTGAGGAGGCCAGAGAACTTGGAGTTGAGGGGAGGAGTAACTGGGACTCAGTCAAGCTCCTTGTAGATGTGACTTACATTTCTTTAAAGGCTATCTAGGCTGGGCGCAGTGGCTCACGCCTGTAATCCCAACATTTTGGGAGGCCGAGGCAGGAGGATCACATGAGGTCAGGAGTTCGAGACCAGCCTGGCCAACATGGTGAAACCCTGTCTCTACTAAAAATACAAAAATTAGCCAGGCGTGGTGGTGGGTGCCTGTAATCCCAACTACTCAGGAGACTGAGGCAGGAGAATTGCTTGAACCTAGGAGGTAGAGGGTCCAGTGAGATAGCGCCACTGCACTCTAGCCTGGGCAACAAAGCAAGACTCCATCGCAAATTTAAAAAAAAAAAAAAAGCCATCTGAAGACTTTGCCCTGTAAGTGAGAAGACTGGCCTTGCTGGGAGGCTGTCTGGTGGCCCTGGTCAGTCAGCCAACAGATAAGTGAGTGAGAAGGTGAGGGAACAGACAGCCAAGCAGCCTGGCCCACAGCCCTCCCTACCACATTGATCTAGAGGGACCCACTGGCTCCTCCTAGGCCCTTGGGAGACTCCTTCTGTTCTTTTGACTCTAAGCAAAACTTCCAGAAGCAGCCCTGGGAAGAAAAGAACGGGCTCGTGGTGCCTGAGGATCCTGGGGATGGCCTCGGCCCATGGCCAAGCCACAGCACACACAGTTTACCCTCTGTAGCTTTGAGTCTTTTCTTCATTTTCACTTTACTTTGGTTTTATCTGCAGAGAAGGGGTACAAAGTGCTCAGAGTGACCTACCTCACAGTGGAAGACAAGGCTGGTATGGGGGACTGTGGGGCTCCAGGGGGACTTCTCGGCAGGGCAGGAGCAGGTGGAAATGGCAGTTGCTCTTTGCTGCTGGCCTCCCAGTCTCAGACCTCCAGCCACAGTTTTTCTGGCACCCACACCACCCTGAAGCAGGCCTCAGTCACCTCTTGTGACTGGCCCCTTTGTTGGCTTCCGCTACGTGTCTTTACCTCCTTTTCTGCTGCCTCCCACGCCACTTGGCCTCTGCCTTTAAGCTCCTTTATTCCATAAATCTAGTTCCCCTGGAGTTCTTCCAGCAACCTCTGCTGGGTCCTGCCTTCTGTTTCCTTGTGGACAGTTTCATGTTATTGGAGAAAGAGCAGCATGGATAGCCTCTTTGTCTAGTTCTGTGGGCAGGTTCTGCCACTGTGTGTTCATAGCAATTATCAATTATACCTGTGGCCTCCTGTGAAAACAAGTGTCGAGGTTTTGACCCTGAACTCATAGGGCTTGCTCAGTCTGACAACACCTGGCCTCTGTAGCTGGCACAGGTGACTGTGTGCTCAGGTACAGAGACAAGCCCTTGCCAGGACAGAGCTCCCAGGGCAAAGTTGGTATAATTAGATTGTTCTAAAAGGAGCTCACGACTTAAAAGAGTTCTGGCCATGCGTGGTAGCTCCCGCCTGTAATCCCAACACTGTGGGAGGCCAAGGCCGGCGGGTCATTTGAGGTGAGGAGTTCAAGACTAGCCTGGCCAACATGGTGAAACCCCGTATCTACTAAAAATAGAAAAATTAGCAGGGCATGGTGGCATGTGCCTGTAGTCCCAGCTGCTTGGGAGGCTAAGCCAGGAGAATTGCTTGAACCCACGAGGCAGAGGTTGCAGTGAGCCAAGGTCTCACTGCTGCACTCCAGCCTAGGCGACAGAGTGAGAGTCCATCTACAAAAAAAAAAAAAAGAGGCCAGGCATGGTGGCTCATATCTGTAAACCCAGCACCTTGGGAGGCCTAGGCGGGTGGATTGCCTGAGCTCAGGAGTTCGAGACGAGCCCTGGCAACATGTCGAAACCCTGTCCATACTAAAGATACAAAAAATGAGCCAGGCATGGTGGTGCATGCCTGTAATCCCAGCGATTCAGGAGGCTGAGGCACGAGAATCCCTTGAACCTGGGAGGCAGAGGTTGCAGTAAGCTGCAATTGTGCCATTGCACTACAGCCTGGGCGACAGAGCGAGACTCTATCTCAAAAAAAAAAAAAAAAAAAAAAAAAAGGTCCTGCCGGAGGTCTTTTTTTGTTCAAAGGCTTGCTCTCTAGTTGATCATTCATCTGTTTGAGGGGTTTAGTCAAGAGCAAGAGCAGAGCCTCGCCCCTCCCACAGTTCCCAGTCCTCCTCTCTCCATCCTGGACAGAAGTGAGTGGGAGGAAGCCCGGCAGCTGTGACAGGAGTGTCTTAGGGTGATGCAGCATATACCAAGAAGGGTCAGATGTCCAGGCTTAGAGTTTGTGTTACCACATGCATGATTTGTGGGCGTATTTTTACTGTAGGGTGAGAGTAAGCCAAGCCTACATCACTCCTAATTATATCTGGTGGATCATACAGCCTCTTCAGGTTTTGGAAACTAGAGTTTTAATAGCGAAGTCCAGATGGTCCCTAGAATATCCTGAAGCTTATGTGCCTTGTCTCTTGGTTTGGACAAAGGACAAGGCAGTTCTGGTGTGTACAGACCTTTCTCAGAGGAGAGGGTTGAGTTCATTGTGCTCTGATGCCTCCTGTCATTCAGTCCAACCTCCTGGCACTTTCTTCATTTGGGAGGAGACTGGGGCCTGTGCCCCATCATGGAGCTACTAGCCTCCAGAACACTGTAAAATGTGTGATCCGAGAACAGGAGGCCCCACATTAGGAGATTGTTTAAAGCTGATGACCTGGGAGACATTGTGGGTCCAACACAACAAGTGCTGTTCACCAGTCTGAGAAGGATAAGCTGTCTCTTATTAAAAGTTCCAAACCGGGCCGGGCGCGGTGGCTCAAGCCTGTAATCCCAGCACTTTGGGAGGCCGAGACGGGCGGATCACGAGGTCAGGAGATCGAGACCATCCTGGCTAACATGGTGAAACCCCGTCTCTACTAAAAAATACAAAAAAAAAACTAGCCAGGCGAGGTGGCGGGCGCCTGTAGTCCCGGCTACTCGGGAGGCTGAGGCAGGAGAATGGCGTAAACCCGGGAGGCGGAGCTTGCAGTGAGCTGAGATCCGGCCACTGCACTCCAGCCTGGGCGACAGAGCGAGACTCCGTCTCAAAAAAAAAAAAAAAAAAAAAAAGAGTTCCAAACCGAATCTGTCCCCTCCATCCCTACCCCAGAGGGTTAGAAGTAATGATATGTAAAATCTTGAATCTATGGAAATGAAGACCAGACCTTGCAGTGTTAACGGATGGCCACCTGGCAGATGCAGACAGAGTTGAGTCCTAGGAATCCAAAACTTGTGCGTTTATCATAGCCTGGGCCAGTGTTTTCTTCAGCATGATTGCTGTTTTAAAAGTGGTTTGTCTTCAGTCATTAATTCAGGAAGTTTTCCCCGATTATATTTATCCCAACTGATTTCTCCCTTTCGTTGCATTTTGGTAACATTTCATAGACAGTTTTGAATGCATTATAGATTAGTTTTCATTTTTTTTCACACGTGTCTGTCTTGGTTCTCATAATAAACTTGTATAGTACAGGGGGAAAAGCATGATTTGTCAGGCAGATTAATAAAATTAGGAAGGGACTGTTTATCCAGTCTGAGAGAGTAACTACCTTCATTCCGTCGTTATAGACGCACCATTTCCATGAGCATCATTGAATTTCAGACCTTCTTACCTGGTTGCTGAAGGGGCTTTGGCCACACCACTAACCTAGTTTAGGTTTGTGTGTATCCTTGTAAGTTACTTAGGGATGTCAAATGAATAGTTTGTAATAGCTCACCACTCCCCATCTCTCCAAGATAAATAGATACCTCCTTTTTTTTGAATAATGAGGTCCAGACAAGATAAATAAAAACTACATCATCAAAACAAAGGGATAATTTGTTTGCACCCCTCCTTTGCCCCACCATCATCTTCCAGCACCCTGTCTCAAGACCGCACCCTTTAGTGAGGGGTGTGGGGATCTCTGGCCATTGAGAGTTTTTAGAAATGGAGCAAGAAGTAGCATTTGGGAATTATGGGCTATACCCGGCCTTCACCCTGTTTTTTCCAGCTCAAGGGCTCAGCGTGTTCCCCTAGTTGTGAAAACACACCTTGCCTGTAAACATCTTCATGTGCAGTTTCTTAAAGAGCCACCAGGTGAGGATGTGGCTCCATAAGATCTCTGTCGCAGCAAGACTTGTCACTCTTCTCATTGTCCCTCCACCAGTCTTCTCCCTCTTCTGCTTTGTGGCTTAACTGTTTGATCACTTATTCCCCACTTGGTTCATAAACAGCTTAGGCTCTGGAGTTGGGCAGTCCTGGACTTGTCTTGCTCAGATCCTTCATTTCCCCATCTGTGACATGAGGATTAAAGACCCTGGGTCCCGTGGGAACTGGCCCTCACATGTGCTGGTGGAGTGTAGAGTGATACCACTCAGCAGAGGGCCACTCGGCAGTGTGTGCCAAAAGCATGCCCCTGGGCACCCTTCGCCTCAGCAGCTCTACTTCTGCAATTTGTGCTGAGGATGTGCCAGCACATATGTGTGTGCATAGTGACTCATCATAGCATTGTTTGGACTAGCAAAAAGGACTAGAAATAACCCAGATGTCCACTAATAAGGGACTGGTGAAATAAACTAGTGCGTCCTTGCACCAGAATACAGCGCTGGACAGTAATGAAAAGGAAAGAGGAAGCTCTCTGTGTACAATAAGTCCTCACTTGATGTCATCAGTAGGTTTTTGGAAACCGTGACTCTGCCACTTGAAAGGACATATGAAGAAACCAATTTTACCATAGTCTAATTGATATAAATAAGAGTTAAGCTCCTATGGCATATTTCTGGTTATGAAAGCATCATCAAACTTCTAAATAAACTGTAAAGCACTTCTAAATTAAATATTGAAATAAATGTGAGCTGTACATACATTTATGAAAGATGAATAAAAACAAGTAAGATGAGCCAGGCGTGGTGGCTCATGCCTGTAATCCCTGCACTTTGGGAGGCCAACTAGGGCGGATCATTTGAGGTCAGGAGTTCCAGATCAGCCTGGCCATCATGGTGAAACCCCATCTCTACTAAAAATACAAAAATTAGTCAGGCATGGTGGTGAGTGTCTGTAGTCCCAGCTACTCAGAAGGCTGAGGCAGGAGAATGGCTTGAAGCCAGGGGACAGAGGTTGCAGTGAGCCAAGATCGCGCCACTGCACTTCAGCCTGGGTGACAAACCAAGACTTCATCTTAAAAAAAAAAAAAAAAACAAGGTTATGATTTACCTGCTTACTCAAATGGGTTCAAGGTCGCAGGTGGCTGGAGCCTGTCCCAGCAGCTGAGGGTGTAAGGAGGGAACCAGTCATGGGCAGGACGTCATCCCATGGCAGGGCGCACTCACTCATATACCACCAACTCAGACCAGGACCATGTAGTCAGCCCCATTCACCTAAGTATATATTTTTGGGATGTGGAAGGAAACCTGAGTATCCAGATAAACTGGATATCATCCAAGCAGACATGGGGAGAATGTGTACACTCCATACAGACAATGACCTCAGCCAGGAATCAGGGTTTCTTCTCATCAGTGATATAATGAGAAGACATTGGACCGACTGGGCAGTGTGGCTTATGCCTGTAATCCCAGCACTTTGGGAGGCTGAGGCGGGTGGATCACAAGGTCAGAAGTTCAAGACCAGCCTGGCCAAGATGGTGAAACCCCATCTCTATTAAAAATACAAATATTGGCCAGGTGCAGTGGCTCACCCCTGTAATCCCAGCACTTTGGGAGACTGAGGCAGGTGGATCACAAGGTCAGAAGTTCAAGACCAGCCTGGCCAAGATGGTGAAACCCCATCTCTACTAAAAATAGAAAAATTAGCCAGGTGTGGTGGCGGGCGCCTGTAATCCCAGCTACTCGGGAGGCTGAGGCAAGAGAATTGCTTGAACCCAGGAGGCAGAGGTTGCAGTGAGCTGAGATTGCACCACTGCACACCAGCCTGGGAGACAGAGTGAGACTCGAGGTCTCAAAAAAAAGATATTGGACCAAGTGATGTTACTGAAGGACCTGCTGTATTGCTTAGGAATGATCCCCTAGACGTTTTTTGTAGAGAAAAGAAAAGCAACGTTCTGAATAGTATGACCCATACAGTTTGCTACTTTTATATTTTAAAAAAGTGAGGGAAGGATAAGCCTGGTGCAGTGGTTCATGCCTGTAATCCCAGCACTTTGGGAGGTGGGTGGATATCCCGAGGTCAGAAGTTCAAGACCAGCCTGGCTAACATGGTGAAACCCTGTCTCTGCTAAAAATACAAAAAAATTAGCCAGGCATGGTGGCACACGCCTGTAGTCCCAGCTACCGGGAGGCTGAGGTAGGAGAATCGCTTGAATCCGGGAGGTGGAGGTTGCAGTGAGCCAAGATCACGCCACTGAACTCTAGCCTGGGTGACAGAGCAAGACTCAGTCTCCAGGGAAAAAAAAAAAAAAGGGAGGGAAGGATGAAATAGTATTTGCATCAGGAAACAAGAGTCATACACAAAACTAGTGAGGCTGGTTCCCTGTTTTTGTGGGAGTATCTAGTAGTAAATATTTTGTTTGATTTATATTTAAAAATGTGCTGCTTTTTCTCCTGTTTGGCTCCTTTGTCCTTCCTTATAAGGTGGCCTGTTACACTGATTCTGTTGATGCCTCCCCATGACACTAATGACAATAGCCAACACTTAGTGTCCATACCATGCCAGGCACTGTCATAGATGCTCTGCCTGCCCTGGCTCATTTTAGCAAAGGAGTGGGGGACGAGGGCGGAGAGAGACTTATATCTATTGTGCATTTTACATTTGAGCTGTATATTACCACTCAAAAATAATTGTTTTTCTGATTAGTTCCTGCCCCACCTGGTGGTTGTGGGAATTAGACGAGAGTCCATGCGAAGGGCATGCTCTCCTCCATGGTCACCTCTGAATCAGGCTGGAGCCTGGCATTCTCCATCAGGCAGGGCAGGGAAGGGGCCTCTTGGATCCCAGTGCGATGAGGCCTCAGTGTGTGCAGTGCCCATCTAGGTGGTATTTCCCAGTGTGCGAGCTAAGTAGGATGAGCCCGCAGCCACAGCCACTCCCGCCTTTGCAGGCTGTCCACCAGCATCTCCTCTTACCATCTTTTTGCTTCCTGTCTGAGGAAACAAGGCCATTTCTGCCCACACTTAAGCTTTGAGATTGACCCAGTGCACTCCAGGTAGCTGCCGACATCCTGGGCATTCACGGTTCCGTCACCTCCCCTTCCACGTCCTCCCAGCGTTAGTCTTCCTCCTGTTGGCCTTTTGGCCCCCTGCCCCATCCCGCCAGGGCTCCCAGCACCAGCTCTTGCTGGCATGCTTAGGCTGAGGGTGGTGTCCCTCTGTTGTTCCTGAACCTCTTTGTATTGGAATGGTCCTGTTTGCAGATTCAGCTCCCAAATCATCATCCTTCCCTGAGTGCTCTGCCTATGCTCCCTCGCCTACTTGCCTGCCGCCTGGCTCTCACTCTCATGTACATACATGCCATGTTACACTTACCCTACCACTGTTAGCCACCAGCTTTCCACAGCTTCCCTCCGTCATCAGGTGCAGCATAACCCAGGCCAGCCTGAGGAGAGTTGCTGATCTTTCTCTTTGGTCACTGGCCATCCTTGGAACAAGAAGCCCTTACCTGTTCCACAGCCTGGATGTGGTTTCTGTGCTTTGAGAGGGTTGTAGCCTGGGCAACATGGTGAAACCCCGTCTCTACAAAAAATGCAAAAATTAGCCAGGCGTGGTGACCTGTGCCTTTAGTCCCAGCTACTCAGGAGGCTGAGGTGGGAGGATCATCTGAGCCCGGGGAGGTTGAGGCTGCAGTGAGCTGAGATCACACCACTGCACTCTAGCCTGGGTAACAGAGTAAGACCCTGTCTCGAAAAAAAGAAAAAAGAGGGTCCTGCCTCCTCTGCCAGGCAGAGCCAAGCATCTTGGGGGGCATTCTTCCAGTGCCCAGCTGAGGCCTGGGCATGGCCTGACTTGCTGTTCTCTAGGATAGAACAGTCAGAGCCAGGCTTGAGTTGCTTGCTGAGGGGACCGTTAGGACAACAGAACCACTGTGGGCCTGTGCACAGGAAGGGTCCCACCAGGACTCTTTTCCAGTGGGGTTGGGCTAAAAGGGCAAAAAGGTGACTTAGGCAGGACCCCAGCCTTGATTGGACTTTGGACCTGTGTTGACCCTCCTGGGTGTCTGCTGGTGGGGATGGCACCATCCACTATGAAAGCAGAGGGGAAAATGGTGTGCTTCTGTGTCCCCTTTGGAAAGGTCTGGGGCCAGGGAAAAGCCGGAACTCAGTGCTCCTCTGAGGAAGTAGTCATCATTTGTATCCTTTTTCCTTTGGCCAAAAATATGTTTGCCTTAATTGTTAAAAAACAAGGCTTCCTGAACACAGATGCAGAAGATTTATATTTTTCTCTCCCCTCCCCTGTTTTGTAGGAAGCTGAAGTCTTCAGCAGAACCCTGACCTAGGTAGGGAGTCTCAATGGCCCTGGGTGAAGAAAAGGCAGAAGCGGAAGCATCTGAAGACACAAAGGCCCAGTCTTATGGGAGAGGGAACTGCGGGGAGCGGGAACTGGACCCCCCAGGGCCTGTGAGTGGGGAGCAGCCCCCACACCTGGACGCTGAGGGAGGGCTCATCTCCCCTGTATGGGGGGCAGAAGGGATACCTGCCCCTGCTTGCTGGATTGGGACTGACCCTGGCGGCCTCTCTAGAGCCCACCAGCCACAGGCCAGTGACACCAGCAGAGAGCCCGTAGCTGAGAGGTCTGAGCCTGCACTCGGTGGCCTGCCTCCTACCACCATGGGGTCTGGAGACCTTCTGCTCTCTGGGGAAAGCCAGGTAGGTACTAAGGCAAGACTGTATGTGGACCCGTTGCTGTCCTTTGGGAGTTTGTTCTAGGATTTCCTCACCATCTCGCATCCTTTCCTGGCCACTGTGCAGGGTGAGGAATTAGAGGGGCCTGAGTATGATGATTTCTGTTTTGTGGGTTCAGCTGGAGAGCTGGGCCTCAGGACCAGCCGGGGGGGACTGTCCACGGTATCTCCTGTTCCTCAAGAGTGACTGGTGACTTTTTGAGGACCAGGGATTGTATGGCCAAGAGGCTGTGGACCAGAGGTGTAGGCCAGGGGAATTCTGGCAAGGGGAGCCCTGTACTGTTTCTGACTTGGTGATCTAAAGGCTTTAGGGGTACCCTGAAGAGACTTGGGAAAGGTGTGTCCAGGGCTTTGGGTTCCTGGGGCCTCTGAACTAAATCCTCTTCAGACCCAAGGGACATGTCAGAACCTTGGAGCCCTGTAGTAGGCAGCACTGTCCCTGGTGAAGGAGAATTCTTTGGGCTTCTCTGACTGCCAGGCAGCTTCTCCTAGTGGGAGTCACATGGGGCAGGGAATCCTACAGGTTCTGTGACTGCAGGCAAATCACCAGATCTTTTAGGCCCTCAGCATCATTGGGAGGTGACCTGAATGATCTGTTCTGCCCAGCTCTTACATTCTTTTCTGTTCTGCTTGCCAAGGCCTTTCCTGGGAATGGCTTTGATCTTCTCGGTGTCATTGTAGCCTTGGCTGCTGCACGGTCCCCTTGTGGAGCTGCATCCTGTGAGGAGGTTCTGAGAGGGACTGGGAGAGAACAGAGGCTGGGCCCCACCTGCCTGGGAGCAAGGGGCGGTGGGAGGCTCTGGCACCTGTGAGTCAGAGATTCAGTGAGGCAGGAAGCGAATAATAAACAGACACAGAAATGGCCTTTCACGAGGATGAGTCTGGTGCATATTATTAGAATTCCTGTTGTTTGTTAAGCTCTTATCATGTGCTTTGCGCACATGGGTGTATTTAATCCTTACCTTCTGAGGAGCTGGTGCCATGAGGGGAGGAGAGTGAGGCTCGAAGTCACACATTTGGAAGGTGGCAAAGTCAGGGGCTGGCCTCAGGTTTGTCTAGCTCCAAAACCCATGTTTGGAGCAACGCTGTGCTGTCCTGCTTCCCTCGGGGTTGAGTTCTTCATCAAGCAGATAAAAATCCAGTGAAGAAGCGGAGATGAACCAGTCATTCTGCTAGTGTTCAGTTACCACTGGCTTGTGAACTGAGCAGGGTGGGGCCTGGGGCGACCTCCTGGGTTTGGACGTGTCCTGTTAGCGACAGAATGGCTGAGGGTTTCGTCTGCCAGGAGATGCTTCTCAGAGGTACGGGACTGTATTCCAGCTTCAGCATGACAGAGCTGTCCGAGTTCTGCTCGCTAACACCCTGGATACCGGCGGAGGAAGAACCTTGGAGGGGACTGGAGATGGGAGTCAGGTCACCTTGCTTCCCAGGCAGCCAGGGTCTCAGTGCTCCTGCTGGCAGTGCACACTGCCTGGTTCTTGCCTCAGGCAGCAGACTTTTCATTTTAAGATCTTTCCTAAATACTGTCTAGACCCGCAAGGAAACTCCTGGGTTGTCATCTAAGAAAGAAATTGGGTTTGATTTTCACCCAAGTGCTTTTTGTCCCTTTGATCATTGCAGGTAGAGAAGACCAAGCTTTCTGCCTCCGAGGAGCTCCCTCAGACTTTGAGCCTTCCCAGAACAACTGTTTGCTCAGGACATGATGCTGACACCGAAGATGATCCATCCCTAGTGGATTTGCCCCAGGCACTGGACCTCAGCCAGCAGCCTCACAGCTCAGGTCTCTCTTGCCTGTCGCAGTGGAAGTCCGTGCTGAGTCCAGGTTCCGCAGCTCTTCAGCCTTCCGTCTGCAGCATCTCTGCTTCCTCCACAGGCAGCAGTCTCCAGGGTCACCAAGAGAAGGCGGAGCCTCGTGGTGGTCCTCTGGCCAAGGTCTCCTCCTCCCTGGAGCTGGTCGTCCCCCAGGAACCCTCCTCTGTGGTGGGGCTAGGACCTCGGCCCCAGTGGTCACCACAGCCTGTGTTCTCTGGGGGTGATGCTTCTGGGCTAGGCAGGAGACGCCTGTCCTTCCAGGCTGAATATTGGGCCTGTGTGCTGCCAGATTCCCTGCCTCCATCACCCGACCGCCACTCCCCTCTCTGGAACCCAAATAAAGAGTATGAAGATCTGCTTGACTATACTTACCCACTGAGGCCCAGGCCTCAGCTTCCAAAGCACCTTGATAGCCGTGTGCCGGCCGACCCTGTCCCGCAGGACTCGGGGGTAGACCTGGATAGCTTCTCTGTCTCTCCGGCAAGCACCCTCAAATCACCTACTAATGTCTCCCCCAACTGCCCAACAGCGGAGGCCACTGCCCTTCCATTTTCTGGGCCCAGAGAGCCAAGCCTTAAGCAGTGGCCCTCTGGAGTACCCCAGAAACAGGGTGGCATGGGCTTGGCATCTTGGAGCCAACTTGCATCTACCCCCAGAGCCCCAGGCAGTAGGGATGCTCCTTGGGAGCGCAGAGAGCCAGCCCTGAGGGGCGCGAAGGACCGGCTGGCTGCAGGCAAGCACCTTGATATGGGCTCTCCTCAGCTAAGGACACAGGACAGAGGGTGGCCCTTGCCCAGTCCAGAGAGGGAGAAGAGGACCAGCCAGAGTGCCCGGCGCCCTACCTGCACAGAGTCTAGGTGGAAATCAGAAGAGGAAGTGGAAAGTGACGACGAGTATCTTGCCCTGCCCGCTCGGCTAACACAGGTTTCTAGCCTGGTTTCGTATCTAGGATCCATTTCTACCTTGGTTACCCTGCCCACTGGGGATATTAAAGGGCAGAGCCCCCTGGAAGTGTCAGACAGTGATGGGCCAGCTTCCCTCCCTTCAAGCTCCAGCCAAAGCCAGCTGCCTCCTGGAGCTGCCCTCCGAGGATCTGGGGATCCTGAGGGCCAGAACCCCTGTTTCCTGCGCTCCTTCGTCCGTGCCCAGGACTCTGCAGGGGAAGGCAGTCTGGGGAGCAGCCAGGCCCTCGGGGTCTCCTCTGGACTGCTGAAAACACGCCCCTCCTTGCCAGCTAGATTGGAGCGGTGGCCATTCTCAGACCTAGATGCTGAAGGGCAGCTTCCCAGGAAAGGAGGAGAACAGGGAAAAGAATCACTGGTGCAATGTGTGAAGGTAATGACACTCAACATTAGGAGGCTTTGTGTACAGGTGTCTTGTCTCTTCCCCCAATCCACTAACATCATAATAAAACATGTTCATGTTGACCAGGCACTTTTTATGTGCCAGGCATTGTGCTGTACCTTATCTTATTCAGTCCTCACAACTTTTACCAGGTAAGCACTGTTCTCATTTTACCTTTTGGAGAAAAGAGCAGAGAGAGGTTAGGTAACCTGCCCACTTAACAATTAGCAAGGGCTTGAGCCAGGAATCAGACCCAGGTAGACTGTTTGTAGAGGCTGAGCTCTTACTACCCTTGGCTACTTCGTAACTCAGAGGTATTCTGAACAAAAAGGGTTCCGTGCATAGGGGCCTTTAGGAAACACCGGGCTAAACAAAGGTAAGTGGCTTTCTTGACTGCAGGACTTCTCAGAGCTTCATTTGCCAAAGTGGTGTAAGTGCAAAGTTAGGGGCATTGGATGTACTGTTTTCTAGACTTTGTGGCCACTGGACCGTCTTTTGTGGACCAACTATCTTAATATCTGGAGGTATAAGGAACACTGCGTGGAACAGGGTTATCGGTGTCAGGCATCTGAATTTGAAACATGGCACGGCTGTCTTTGGAATGTCGGCTCAGTCTCTCTGAGTTTGCTTGTTTGTAAAATGTGGAGCCCTGCCTTCTTGGGATGTTGTGTGCATTAAATAATTCATGTTGAGGGCTTTGGTGCATTCCCAGACCCGTGTTGAAGGTTCGGGAATGTGCCTGTCCAGGAACATGTCCTAGCGCTTGAGAAGGACTTTCACCTTCCAGGGAGGTGACGTGATTATTTTGTGAGGTAGGTAGGACATGTTATCATGGACCGTTCTTTACCAATAAAAGATTGAGATGCCATGAGGTGAAGTTGTTCTTGGGTGTAGCTTCAGGTTAGTCATGATTTTAGTCATTTATTTTGCATTCACTTTTCCAGAGAAACATGGACGTATCTGGCTCCAAGATGCTGATTCTAGTTAGTAATGGTGCTGATCCAATAATTGGTTTCCATGGCAGGCACACCTTTTCTGGGCTGCTCCATTCCCACCTGCAAGGCTGGGTTTTCTCATCCTGTCATTTTTGGTGTCACACCAGGCTGTGGTTTTCATTGCTCTGGCAGAGGGAGGTCTAGAGTCGTGGAGTGGGGACAGGTGAGCAAGGAGAAGAGAGGAGACTAAAGGTGCAGTCTGTCTCCAAGTCCTCCTGATATTTTTAGCCTTTTGATAACATGAATGGCTGTTCGATCAGTAACACCATATGTCCTTTTATTTGTCTCTGCAGACATTTTGCTGTCAACTGGAAGAGCTGATCCGCTGGCTGTATAATGTTGCAGATGTTACTGACCACGGGACTGCAGCCAGGTCCAATCTTACAAGTCTCAAGTCTTCTCTGCAACTTTACCGGGTAATATACGGTCCTGGCTCTGGCTTATTCCCTCACAAGAGTGGTGACTAAATTACTCGATTACAAAGTAAAATCTCAAATAACCAATGTCTGGTATGTTATAGCTCAGTTGACTATTATACCTGAAATCTAATTAGAGCTTCACATTCTTAAAGCGGAACGCTTTGTAAAATACATGAATTATTTCCCAGGCCAAATAGAGCTTGAAGATACAATATATTTATCTCAAATCAAAAATGCTTTAGGTATTGGGCTGGCAGGTGCAGTGGGACAAGTCTCTTATCCCAGCTACTCTGGAAGCTGAGGCAGGAAGATTGCTTGGGCCCAGGAGTTCAAGTAAAGCCTGAGCAACATAGCAAGACCCGCCCCCCCCATCTCAAAAAAAGTTTTTTCTTAATTAAAAGTAAAAACAAAAATACTTTAGGGTGATTTGCAATATAATTTTCCAAATGTCTCAGGGATTATAAGGACAGACTTGCACTATTATGACGCCTCTAGTTATGTGTGGCTATTGAAGTTAAAGACTCCGATTTTTTTATTTGCATTAGCCACATTCTGTGTGCTCAACCGTCACATTTGTCCAGTGGCTACCACGTTAAACAGTGCAGATATAGAATACTTCCATCATCACATAAAGTCCTGTTGGACTGCACCGCTATTTAAAGATCTGAGCTGAAATTGTACTGACTCCAGAATCTACAATAGGGCATTTTGATGGTATTTAAACAGAAATCTAGGCCAGGCACCTTGGCTTACACTGTTAATCCCAGCACTTTGGGATGCTGAGGCTGGAGGATCACTTGAGCCCAGGAGTTCCAGACCAGCCTGGGCAATATAGCGAGACCTCATCTCTACAAAAAAAAAAAAAAAAAAAAACACATATAAAAATTAGCTGAGTGTGGTGGCATGCACTAGCAGGAGGATGACTGGAACCCGGCAGGCAGAGGCTGCAGTGAGCCAAGGCCACACCACTGCACTGCAGCTTGGGCCACAGACTGAGACCGTCTCAAAAAACAAACAAAAACTCTGACTTCAGTTTGTGTGTGTGTGTATGTATTTGGGTTTGGTTTTAGTTTTGTTTCTTTATCATTAAGATTTTGTTATTTTGAAAATACTAATGTGGATTTCTGTTAACTTGGTCCTAGATTTAGGATGACTGCATCCCAGTTTGTGCCTGTTGTTCTGGCATAATAATAGGTGCCCTTTCAGTCTCAGAAGTGTCCTGAATTGGAGGATAAATTATATAGTTGTCATCCCTAAATCTAACGTTAACCTTGGCTGAACATCCTGCCTTCTAGCATATGTGGTTGGCTGCACCTTTCTAATCTCTTCATGAAGCAGCAGAGGGATATCCATGGTCTGAGCCTGAGGCTAGTCTGGAAGGAGTTTTCTAAAACAATTCTTTGAATTCCTACAACCTTATAACCTGACCATATCTTCAGCAGCAGAGGGCGTGATTTACATGTGCATGGGCCAGGGCTGAGCTGACTCTGGGCCTTCCTGGGACCCTACTCCAGCTAGAGGGAGGGAGCGGCTTTGTTTTCCAGCTTCGGGCCAACTAAAGTTTAGGGAGGAGCCTGGCTTGACCTGGGCAGGGTGGGCCAGCTGCTCCACCCTGGTGGGAATACTGTTTCCTGCAGTGTGGAGCGGTTGCTTTGAGTTCCTCACTTTGAGGAACTCCACAATGAGTTCCTCTCCACACTGCAGGAAATAGCATTCCCACTAGGGTGGAGTGAGCTTGAGGAAGGAGAGAAAGGCTGGCTCCAGGGGAGTCAGACTCCACGTGCAGACTCCACATGCATGCACACAGCTGTGCAGGGCCCAGGACCAGTACCACTACAGGGAGAGGAAGCTGCCTTGGTAGACCTAGGTTAGTGGCCTTTCCTGGCTTGTCAGAGCAGGGGCAAACAGAATAATTCCATCCCTCCATCTTATCCCTCTTCCCAGCCTTCTGTCCCTCAGCTTCCAAGCTAGACAGAAACAACCAGCTTGCTTTGTAGGTAGAGCTGAGATTTGAGCTGGGAGTCACTCCTGCAGGTCAGTGAGGCATAGGCCTCTTGTGTCACCCATACGGCTGTCACAAAGGGGGACTGTATTGCCAGCCCCTTCCCCGCACAGAATTGTGCATGGCTCATGCGTATGTATGTGCTACCTTGACTCCTGCTTGGATTAAGACCTAGTATAAGTGAGCGTGTGTGTGTGTGTGTGTGTGTGTGTTCACATATTTTAACTGTGACTCATTTTCTCATATACTTGTATTTCGTCTTAACACGGGGGTTGCAGCAGCACATAAACCACACTAGCAGAGAATAAAATAATAAGTATAGGTATCAGGGTAAAGGAAAACTAAAGACAGTAAAATAGTAAATCCAAGGGTAAAACTATCACTTCAAAATGGTAAAACGCCAAGTTCTGGCTGGGCGCGGTGGCTCATACCTGTAATCCCAGTACTTTGGGAGACTGAGGCAGGTGGATTGCTTGAGTTCAGGGGTTTGAGACCAGCCTGGGCAAAATAGTGAGACCCTGTCTCTATTTCTGTTAAAAATTTAAAAATTTATAAAAATCAGTCAGCAGGTTCTACACCCTGTACTAAAGGTGGTCATGGATTTGACTTTACTTTTTTTTTTTCTCTTTTTTTTTTTTTGAGACAGAGTCTCTCCCTTATTGCCCAGGCTGGAGTGCAATGGCATGATCTCGGCTCACCGCAACCTCCAAGTTCAAGCGATTCTCCTGCCTCAGCCTCCCGAGTAGCTGGGATTATAGGCATGCACCACCACACCCGGCTAATTTTTGTATTTTTAGTAGAGACGAGGTTTCTCTATGTTGGTCAGGGTGGTCTTGAACTCCCGACCTCAGGTGATCCGCCCGCCTTGGCCTCCCAGAGTGCTGGGATTACAGGTGTGAGTCACTGCACCTGGCCAACTTTACACTTCTTAACTGCTAAAGGAACATCAAGAACACCAGCTTGGTAGCCAAGAGGGGAAATCAAATGAGTTGCTTGGGAAACTCACAGCTTCCCAGATGTTGAGGTAGTTACCCTTGTGGTGTGCATAGAGCGAGAACATGGAGGGAGGACCAGAGGTAGAGGCAGTGGCTCTCTGCAGTCAGTTTAATGGCAGATCTCTTGTGGTCCATTAGAATGAAATAAATTCTGAGACTCCCATAGCCCTGAATTAAAAGAGAACCCCATGAGGTGAGGGCGTTGGAAGAAGACCCTAACTCCAAGCTGTGAGCCAGCCTCTGTCAGGGAAGACGCTTCTGAAGTCAAACTAAACAGGAAAAACTACTGACTCTATTTACCTGGGTTCAAAGAAGCTGAAGTTAAACTGTTGCACTGTTACTTGGGGAATTCTGCAGACCTAGTGGGGTGACTCTTCCACATTAGAGGGGAATAAGGCTACCCTGCATGCTGTGCTTTTCAAATAACTTTTACAAAACAATAGTAACGATGCTTCTTCCTTTTCTTCTGGTACGCCTTAAGCAATTTAAGAAAGATATCGATGAACATCAGTCTCTGACGGAGAGTGTCTTACAGAAGGGGGAGATTCTTCTTCAGTGCCTGCTGGAGAACACCCCAGGTGAGATGCTTAAGGTTTTGGATTTAGCCAGAGCTTAATCCTTGTCAGCAGCAGGCCGAGGGACCGCACTATCCCTGGTAAGGAGCCGGTACCGCAAGAGTCCCTGCCCACACCCAACTGCCTGAGATGCCCCATGCCCCACCGTCTGCCAGCTCCACGCGTCGCTGCCCATCACTGCCCCTGCACACCTGCTTAGAGGCAGTCATGGTCATAAAACCAAACTAATTAGAAATTAGGTATTGAGCCTGCAAGAATGACGCTGTCTTTTGCTTCTCTTTTTGTATTTTTCTGGTGGTAGTCTGGGTAGGAATCCTAGTTTTAATCCACCAGCCCTTAGTTTGTGGCCAGGGTATTCAGTGGGTATCCCTCCGGTTCCCCACCTTACCTAGCCCAGGTTGAATTCCTCTCTGACTATCTGCTTTGTGTCCTACTTTGGGGAAATGTTTGTTTCAGAAAAGGATTGTATTGCTCAAAAGTATCTGAGGACAGTCAGTCTGTCCTCAGGGAACAGACTGAATAAAGAACTGATGAGAGGGGACAGGGTGGCAGTAGTGTGCAAACCAAGCTTTTTTTGTTTTGTTTTGTTTTGCTTTTGAGATGGAGTTTCGCTCTTGTTTCACAGGCTGGAGTGCACTGGTGCCATCTTGGCTCATGGCAACCTCCGCCTCCCGGATTCAAGTGATTCTCCTGCCTCAGCCTCCTGAGTAGCTGGAATTATAGGCATGCGCCACCACGCCCGGCTAATTTTGTATTTTTAGTAGAGACGGGGTTTCTCCATGTTGGTCAGGCTGGGCTCGAACTCCCGATCTCAGGTGATTTGCCTCCCTCAGCTTCTTAAAGTGCTGGGATTACAGGTGTGAGCCACTGCACCCGGCCCATTTTGTAGGATGGGTTCCCCATTTAGGAAAGTGAAAATCACAGACCTCAGGCATATATCTAAGCATGCTGGTGCCAAGGATATACAGTTCTTATTGTCTTTACAGGACGAGGGCATGGGGGATGGGGATGTGATAGGGAGGATGAGCTAAGAGAATGGTAGGGTAAAGCCTTGAACTGATGGCAGCCCCTAATTTCCTGCAAGAGTGTAAATCAAATGCTGACAGAGCCTGCCTATATTATGCCTCATTTTATGTTTTTTGAGTGAGATGGGATTTATACTGGAATCCAACCGCAGAAGCAAAGCTGGGCAGGTCCCACGGACTTGAGAGGCAGTGAGGAGGCGCTTTCCTGACCAGCATGGTGGGCAGGTACATACCATGGAGAAGCATATACAGCAGGATTTCTCAGTCTTGGTGCTTTTGCCATATTGGCCGCGTGATTTTGTGGGGGGTTGTCTTATGCATTGCAGGATGTTTAGCAGCACCCCGGCCCCACTAGATACCAGTAAATCCATTTCCCCCACAGTTGTGAAGACCCAAAATGTTTCTACACATTGCTAAGTGTACCCTGGGAAGAAAAATCTCTAGGGTTAACAGGCATCAGTGGACAAGGACCACTGAACGGTTTTCAGCAGGTAATTGATTCTCTAATGTGAATTATGTGAGCTCTTTGCAATCCCCTGCCCTTTTAAGGCCTTTATTTTGAGTCTTCTGGCATTTTCACTAGGGTTCTTAGATTTTTTGGGGGGCAGAAATTCCATGTGCAAGGCTCCTTTGCTGCATGTAAATTTACACCAGCATTTTACTGAAGCAGTTGGCACATCAGTGTTCTCCATTTAATCGCAGCCCTGTGAGGTGGACAGAGTTGTAGATTTGCCTCAGGCCACAGAAGAAGTGGCAGCCTGGCAGAGCCCCTGGGCACTGGCTTTCTGCAGCTTCCCAGCGTCTGGAGGTGCAGAGGCCTGAGCATCTCCTCTCTTCACGAAGGCCACGTGTAAAAGTAGGCCTCTAGACCGGGCGTGGTGGCTCACACCTCTAATCCCAGCACTTTGGGAGGCTGAGGTGGGCGGATCACCTGAGATCGGGAGTTCAAGACCAGCCTGACCAACATGGAGAAACCCCGTCTCTACTAAAAATACAAAATTAGCTGGGCGTGGTGGCACATGTCTGTAATCCCAGTTACTTGGGAGGCCGAGGAAGGTGAATCGCTAGAACCCGGGAGGTGGAGGTTACAGTAAGCCGAGATTGCGCCGCTGCACTCCAGCCTGGGCAACGAGCTAAACTTTTCAAAAAAAAAAAAAAAAAAAAGTAGGCCTCTTAAAAGCTTCAGGTTTTTTGACCTTCACTTTAAAATCCATTTAATAATACTTTTCTGTGCTTAGTCCCACTTTGCTCTTCTCTCAAAGAGATCTAGAGGTTTTTTTACTGGCTTTGGGGTTTTCTTTGGTTTTCAGATATGTATCCAGACTCTTTCAGATTGACACATAGCCCTTCCCCATCCATCTGCTTGAAATAATCAGGAATGTGGCTCTTTCCCCCTTGAGACTTCAGTGTCTCTCTCCAGCAGGTGCAAAACTTTTCTTCCACCAGGAGCACGCTGTCAAAGTCCACAGAGCCAGCAGACAAACATGTTTATTCCAGTCCTTCCCAACTTCTTTTATTTGGCCCCAACCAAACATTCTAACAGTCTAAATAAAAGTTCAAAAGCATCCGTGCGCGGTGGCTCACCCCTGTAATCTCAACACTTTGGGAGGCCAAAGTGGGCAGATCACCTGAGGTCAGGAGTTTGAGACCAGCCTGGCCAACATGGCGAAACCCCATCTCTACTAAAAGTACAAAAATTAGCCAGGCATGGTGACGGGCACCTGTAATCCCAGCTACTCAGGAGGCTGAGGCAGGAGAATCGCTTAAACCCGGGAAGCAGAGGTTGCAGTGAGCTGAGATCATGTCACTGTATTCCAGCCTGGGTGACAAGAGTAAGACTCCATCTCAAAATAAATAAATAAATAAAAGTTAAAAAACAAAGGTCCCTGAACCAATAGAGGTTTCTGTGACATCGCACAAGAAGACTGGGCAAAGGTCTCATGAGACTGGAGGGGTTAGCCAGCTGCGGTGGCTCATGCCTGTAATCCCAGCACTTTGGGAGGCCAAGGTGAGTGGATCACCTGAGGTCAGGAGTTTGAGACCAGGCTGGCCAACATGACAAAACCCCGTCTCTACTAAAAATACAAAAATTAGCCAGACGTGGTGGTGGATGCCAGTAATTCCAACTACTCAGGAAATGAGGCAAGAGAATCGCTTGAACCTGGGAGGCAGAGGTTGTAGTGAGCCAAGATCGCGCCACTGCATCCAGCCTGGGTGACAGAGTGAGACTCCGTCTCAAAAAAAAAACAAAAAAAAAAAAAAGAGGGGTAGAACCCAGCCCAGCCACCCTTACAGCCAAGCTTTACCGTGCGCTCTGACTGCAGTCCTCTGCCACACTTCGCCAACTCTTTTTGTGGACAGCACTTTGCCCTGATGACACCGCATCGATGTGGCTTCACTAGGCAAAGATCTTGATACAGCCAGCCTGTGTTCCTTCTCCTTCCACCCGTCCAGTCAGCATTGTCTGCAGATAGGCAGCTTCCCCTTTCCTTTCCTCTACTGACAGATGTTACAGCTGTGGCAGGAAACTAGGGAGAGTATTAGCACAGCTGATAAAGGCGCAGGAAACTACGACAGCCTTTGTGCTTAACAAAAATAAATTTTTGAAAAGAGAAAAAAGCCTGCTGTGTGTGATACACTCTGACCCTAGCCCATCCCTTCCTCACATGAACAATTCTGACACTGTGGGAATGAATCTTCCTTAGCCTGGTCTCAGGTCATTTTTTTGTTTTGTTTTGTTTTGTTTTGTTTTTGAGACAGAGTTTCACCCTTGTTGCCCAGGCTGGAGTACAATGGCACAATCTTGGCTCACTGCAACCTCTGCCTCCTGGGTTCAAGCGATTCTCCTGACTCAGCCTCCCGAGTAGCTGGGATTACAGGCATGCGCCACCACGCCTGGCTAATTTTGTATTTTTAGGAGAGACGGGGTTTTTTCTATGTTGGTCAGGCTGGTCTCAAACTCCCGACCTCAGGCGATCCACCCACCTTGGCCTCCCAAAGTGTTGGGATTACAGGCATGAGCCACCACGCCTGGCCAGGTCATTTTCTTTTTCAGTCTGTTCACTGGGGCCCTACAAAAAAGGGGTCTCAAGCACTCCCAAATCTATTACCAGACCACCCACGTGAAGTAACATTCCTCCCAGCCAATAGAAACTGATAGACCTGGTAGCAGGGGTAAGCATCTGAACCTTGGCATGTCGCTTTATTTCATTTAAGCCTTATGCCCAACAGGATCTGGATGTGCCCTTATAGAGATACCTGTCTTACCTCTAAAGTCAGGTAATACCAGCCATCAGAGAACCATGTCTCTGTGCCCCTCTGTAAATTATGCAATTTCAAAGTGAAGTCAGTGAATTCTTTTCTCAGCTTTAATCAGAAGTTAACAACATAGGTTCTCCAGTGCAACAGAAGTCCCTGGAGAATCCCTGTTGTAGGAATTATGTTGTAGGAATCCTTGTTGTAGGCCTTTAAAAAGGCCATTCAGAAACTACTGCCAGGTCCTACTTCGTGCAAAATACTATACCCTGTATGTTCTTTTGAAAATGCTAAGGACAACACTTGCGTGGGTTTTGTTTCTAGTTTAATTTCTTTGAACCTCATTGTTAGTTTTAGAGGATGTCCTTGGGAGGATCGCAAAGCAGTCTGGTGAGCTGGAGAGCCACGCAGATCGCCTGTATGACTCTATCTTGGCCTCGGTGGACACGCTTGCTGGCTGCACCCTTATCCCTGACAAAAAGCGCATGGCGGCAATGGAGCACCCATGTGAAGGGGTTTAACCTGGTGAGTAGAGGAACTCAAGAAGAAAATTTGCCCACCAACCCTGCTATAACAGTTGGCCACTACTTAGAAGCTTGTTAAGCCAAGAACTATTATTGAAACAAATGAGATACTGGAAGAAGAAAGCCAATGTTACTAAAAAAGGAGTTGCTGGTTTTCCTATGTAATGGTAGGCTCACTGTGGTACGTTCCATTACTGTTCACCCCTGCTGCCTGCTGAGGATGAGGGTGCCTCTGTGCTGCCATTTCTGTGGCACTTTCTTCACCGTCAACCCTGCCATCCCAAGACAAGAGCAGCAAAACTTAGCTATATACCTACTTTATTTCTGCACAGGTACACTTTTCCAGTATGGGGCCATGACCTGGCCGCCCCTGTTCTGCAGGATCTTCTCCCCAGCTCATTTGGTACTCCAAGCATCTCTGACAGCACCAAGTGCCCAGAGAAACCCAGGGTTACTCATAACTTTGCATCACCACTCCCCTGCCCTGCACAAAGGGTCTCCATATATCTCCCATACCACTCCCTTCCAAGAAGGCTAGGGGGATGAAGGGGTTAAGACACCTTGGAGACTTAACAGGTAGTACACCTTTCTTTTGCTCCCTTGAGAAAGTCAAACAGAATGACAGAAAAGGAGCTAGGAGAGCACGGGTGGGTGTGTCCACCAGAGTTGCTACTGCCAGTGCTTTTCATAATTCCGCAATTGGACTGTACTTTCTCTGAAACATCCTCTCCTACAACAAAATGTGTGTGGTGTTTAACTCGTAGATTCTCTAGGTGAGCATTATAGGTATGTTAAGAGCAGGGAGTCCCTGTATTTTTTAGCAGAGCAACTGTGAGAAGTCATCTTGATTCTAAAATGAATGCAGGGGACTGCTGTTGTTGTTTCTTCCTCTACAACATTATGTCTGTTAACAAATGCTGCCTTTTCTCTTTCAGGCATTTTCTCAGGCAGAGATGCAACCTGCCGGCCAAACACTGGTTGGTGAGGAAAAAAACCTTCAAGAAGTCCTTGCCAGAGCCATTCAACACCGAAGTCAAGGGGGAAACCTTCAATACGCTAGCTTTAAAATGCCTTTCTCCTCCCTGAATGGAGGGCTGAGTTACTATTTTCATTTACAATGAATCCTTCCAAACTAAGGTTTTCCTTTTGGTGCTTCTCCACAAAGAGTGTGTAGCTTTGCAATTTTTGATAAAACAAGACGTGTTGCCTTCCCCTCTATCCCATTAAAAAAGAGCAGATAAAGCTCAAACTATTCCACCTGGTAAGGTCATTTACCAAGGGCTGGTAGGAGTTTCCGAATACTCGATACTCTCAGGCATGCAAGAGGACCTAAGAGACTGAAAACAGTGAATGGTTGGCCAGAAACCTTGGGTCTTCTCATAAAAGGAAATTTGAGCTTGTCAATCCCTCTTTGAAGATTTAGGTAGAAGAGATTTTTAACCCTTTGTCTGCAAAAGAAAAAGGGTTAAATGAAGCACCTCTACAGATTACTTTGGGAGATTACGACACCTTTTGCCATCTTCAGGGCTTACGTCTTTACTTTCTTGGCTAACCAGTTTCTTAGAAGAAAATGTGTCAGGGACTTGGGGATCTGCAGTCGTGCTTTAGCATGGCTGTGGAGCTAATTATCAAGCTTAAAGGGTACCTTTGGGGGGACTCCTCCCTTCACACCTAGTCTCCCTTGGAAGAGCAGTCCAGGCTCAGGGAAGGGAGTGGATGGGATGACACAGTAAGTACAGAAACTGAAGCTGTCAATAGTGAAAGAAAAAGGGGAATTCCTTGTTGCTTTGGCATTGACACATAAGTACTTTGATAGAAGAAAAAAAAACACTATGGATCAACCATTCGAAGCATCAATTCTATAGTTTTTTGAAGCAAGATGATCAGTTATTGCTGGTAACTGCAGATTCTACAGAAAAGCACTTTTAAAGTTCTGTTGGGCAATGAATGAACCTGGAAGGAGGAAAGCACAGTAACAATGGAAACTAAAGTCCTATTATTAATGTGACTTTTCTGCTTCAGAATCTCTGAGACTTTATAGTCACTGGAAAATAGCCATTAAATTCTTTAAAGATTAGCTCTTCAACAGTAGCTACATATAAAATGCAGTATTTCAAGTGCCTGATGCTGCTGTGGTATGCTTTATCATAATGCTTAAGGGCATGATCAAAATTAAAATGTCTTCTGAGTTTGCCATATTAATCTTAGTTCCATACACAGTGAGACTTTAAAAGAGAAAAATCACTCTAGCAAATAATTGTCAATTATAAACCTGTATGTAAAAATTCTTGAAAACCTAGAATTGGCTAAAAAGGTAGAGATGTCTGACGGCCTCTTAAATTGATATATTTTACCTTCTCTTAGATGTATATTTATAAGTAGGAACATGCCCTTCCATTGAGTATGTTACTGAATAGCCCTTAGGAAATTAAACCCATTTATTTACTAATATTTGACAGGCACGGAAGTGTATTAGCATAAAAATTGGAGATGAAAACCCTACAGAAACAAACTGGCCAATATTATACTAATTGAATGCAGAATGTGGCATTCTGTTCCCATTCAACCAATAATCAGCTTCAACTGACCAGACGTTTCACAGAATGTTACACAATACCCTGTTTCCCAAGAAAGTGCTACCTTACCTAGAGATGATCTAAGATATTTTTGTTCATCCTCTGAATAAGGTGTGACTAAGCGGTGCTAACTCCCTGGACCTGGCTGTGAATGCTGCTGAAGAGTATCAACACAACTGTTAATTATACCGCCCTGCTTTAAGTTTAAGACTTCCCTTAAAACTCAAGCTGAAATTGTTTCAGCCTAGTAAGATGCTGCCAGCAGCATTTCTATGAGCAAACATGGCCAAGTTAGAGTCAAGTAGCTGAGCTTGCTAATTGCACTGTGGTGCCACACTGGAATGTAGTCCCTTAAAATTAATGGAAGTTGAATCCACAGGGAAGTGATGATACTCAAAGCTGGATCAGCAGTTTCAAGATCTGGGTTCTTGGAGATCGATGGGTAAGCTCAGCAAATGGAAGACGATGTCAATACAGGGCTATTGTGAAGCTCAGGTGGGAATGGAACACAAAGGTTTGATGTAAGATACGCTGGAAAGGCAAGATATAGGCTAAGGGAAATTCAATCCAGGGTGAAAGAATAGGAAATTACTGCTCGGACCACAATGACTGTCATTCTGAAAGGATTTCACAGTGTGCAGCTGCTTAGATTTAAGAACACTCTTCACTATGTAATTTACAGCAGCACCTTATATTTAGAACAAGTGATAATTCCCTTTACTAAGTGAACAGATTATTAAAGCCCATAGCAGCCTTGAACCGTTTGTACTTGAAAATGTGGGTATAAAGGGGAATATATTTTTTCCAGAACCGCATTTATTGGCATACACATAGAAGCAGATCTTGCGGCATGCTGAAATTTGTTGTAAATCCCAATCTTTACTGCCATGGGAAAAGCTGGAATTTTCTAAACTTAAGTCTGTAAATATGCTCATCTTAAGTTCATGTAATGTTTCCGCTAACTCACCAAGAATAAGCTGACGATTTAAACAACTTTTACTGTATAAAACTGAAGTGCACGGCATGGCATCACAATATCTTGACATTTGTTTTGTGTCATTTTGCTACTTTAGAAAATAGTTTCTGAACTCCTTCCCCCTTTATACTGTATTAAGGCAGAAACAAAACTTTTGAAGCATTAAAGATCTTCACCAAAATAACTATTGGTAACTTCAGGAATTTGTCGGTTGCCTTACGTGAGGATGAATAGATCCACCAAGCACGCCTATAATACAAAGTAAACTATGATTTTTATTGTGAAATTTTCATAGATGGAAAATTGAATATTTATTCTGTCCATTTCATTTTACAGTTATCTTACCACTTATTTTTGTACCATGTATTTCAATTGCCTGTTTAGTGAAAAATAAAAATTAAAAAACCTATTAATTTTTGGCTTGTGTTTAGCTTAAATTTTATCATTAAATTAAGAAGCCCACAACAAAATATGTTGCCAGCAGCCATATCCCAAGCCCCTGTGTGAAGAATGTTTTGGCTGCTATTTCAACCTAAGGAAACAACCTTTGACCTCAGTCACCTTAAAATGCCAGTGTGGGCAGATTTTTTATTCCTCACAATTAAAAAACAAACAAAAAAAGACCCCTAGGATCTTGAAGGTCCTATTTCAGAAAATCTTCACACATGCAAAATGTCACCAAAATAAATACATTTCCCTCAATTATCATTACCACCCAGTATTCATGTTTTAATTTTTAGGGATATAATTTCTAAAATTAGATAAATCAAATTTCCTGCTTCCTATTTTAATGCTTAAACCCTCCTCCAACACCAAGTTAAGCAACTGTGGAGGATAAAATAGTTGAATCTGACTGAAAGCATGGAAGAAAAACATTAGCACACATTAGTCTGATCATTTGCCAATTAGGAAAGGTGCTGCTTTCTACCTCTACCACAGATGCATTTGTGAAATGTTGATCAATGAAGCCATTTCAAATGGTTTTAGAGAAGGATCAGAGATAATGGGCTAGATAGCATATATTCTAAACTTGTTTTCCATATAGTTTGAGCTCCCTGAACCACTGAAGTTGGTTAAATCCCTACACAGCACAGAAGCCTCTCTAGGTCATGTTATTGGGCATATTATCTAGAAAGCAAATACTGGATGCTGCTCTAAGATAGGTCTAGAATACCTTAGTTTGCATTGTGCACACACAAATGGCTGTGTTGAATATAATGCAAGGCTCTATTTCCCTTTAACCATAAGAATTAAAACAATACTTATCACCATACAGTTTGATATTACTTCCAATAAGTACAATATTTATTAAACATATCTTCAGTTGTTTTGTTACATAGTGTGCAACAAATTACAATATTCTGCAGCCACAAATTATATGCAGAGTATGAAGAAACTATTAATCAGATAGTGTAATCTTTCCATTTATAACTCTACAAGGAAGAACTAGCAAATCAGATCTTACATATAACATCTCACTAAACTTTATGCATGGAAAGTGACAGACACTGCTTGTGCTGTTTGATACAAAATGGCTGAACTTCATCTTCAGAAGACTAAACCTGACATCTAAACATGCCAATATAAACATCAAAACAAAATATATTCTAACCAACCACGGGAAACAGTCTGGTATCAGGAAAGCAACAAGGATTACACACATTATTTTATAAACCAGCACACAAAGGTTTAAAACAGTTCTGAAAATGAAGTTAGCTGTCTTGAGTCAAGGGAATAAAAAAAAAGTCAGTATTGACCATTTACAATCTCTGACCTTTGTGGAGACGGTAAGAATCTGTTGTAGTGCAGCTACATACAGTACAATTCAGGCAATTTTGTTTTTTCACTTGGGTTCAGATTGCAAATTCATTGCTGTGAGAAAAGGACGGAGGCAAATTTTAGCAGCAACCTCCACCTGACTGCTTGACCGGAGTGCTCTGAATTTTAACATTGGACTTCTCAGCACCACCAGCTGTTGCTCCGGGACCCATTCGCTTTTTAATCTCAGCTGCCATCGTCATGAAAGACTGTTCTACATTCGTTGCATTCTTAGCACTGGTTTCCAAAAACGGAATTCCAAGGGAATCAGCAAATTCCTAAGAGAATAATGAGGCACAATTAACACTGAAAAATCTTTTTCACTACTACTTAGTGCATTTCTACCATCCATAATGGAGCATGAGGAACTAATAAGTTCATTGGATCCAAACAGATGTTACACGAATTGTCACTGTCACAGTATTCTAGTGCACATATTTTTAAAAGTTAAGGTGGCTGTGGCCTTAGTATTACTGCAGAGCCCATACATAATTCAACACCTTCAAATTCAGTATGAAAATTAAACTTTAAACATACCTTTGCTGTTGTGTAGTCTACTACTTTCTTTGTGGTCAGATCACATTTGTTCCCTACCAACAATTTGTTGACATTTTCACTGGCATAACGATCTATTTCCTGCAGCCACTGTTTAACATTATTGAAGGACTCCTAAAAAGACATTTGAAAGTTTGATAATATGGTTCTGGAATAAATGGAAACAACCTTCCTGACCTAACAGACAAATAACAAAGAGCTAGTGAGACAACTCTAGGTACAAAATAACCACTGCTAAGGAGTGAAGGGGATTTTTTTTTTTTTTTTTTGAGACAGGGTCTTGCTGTGTTACCTAGGCCAGGGCGCAGTGGCACAATCACAGCTCACTGCACCCTCGACCTCCCAAGCTCAAGCCATCCTCCCGCTTCAGCCTCCGGGATAGCTGGGACTACAGGCACATGCCACCACACCTGGCTATTTTTTTTTTTTGGACTTCTTGTATAGATGGGGTTTCACTATGTTGCCCAGGCTGGTCTCAAACTCCTGAGCTCAAACAATCGGCCCACCTTGGCCTCAAAAATGCTGAGTTTACAGGTGTTAGCCACTGTGGCTGGCCGTAAACAGATATATTAAAATGACTATAAATATCTAAATGATGACAAACTAGAATTTACAGGCTTAATGATGAAAATACCTTATTTGAAAGGGACAGCTTAATATTAAACTGCAACTCAGGCAAACCCAACTGCTTTGGAATATGCAATTTAAATGTACTACAAAACCTGGTTTTGAAATTTGATAATTTTTTTTTTTGGGGGGGGGGGGGAGACAAAGTCTTGTTCTGTCATCCAGGCTGGAGTGCAATGGCACGATCTCGGCTCACTGCAACCTCTGCCTCCTGGGCTCAAGTGATTCTCCTGTCTCAGCCTCCCAAGTGACTGCTAGGATTACAGGCACGCGCCCCCACACCTGGCTAATTTTTGTCACGCCTGGCTAATTTTTGGTTTGTTTTTTTGTTTTTTCTTTTGGAGACAGAGTCTGGCTCTGTCACCCAGGCTGGAGTGCAGTGGCCGGATCTCAGCTCACTGCAAGCTCCGCCTCCCGGGTTTCCGCCATTCTCCTGCCTCAGCCTCCTCCCGGGTTTACGCCATTCTCCTGCCACCTCGCCCGGCTAGTTCTTTGTATTTTTTAGTAGAGACGGGGTTTCACCGTGTTAGCCAGGATGGTCTCGATCTCCTGACCTCGTGATCCGCCCGTCTCGGCCTCCCAAAGTGCTGGGATTACAGGCTTGAGCCACCGCGCCCGGCCTAATTTTTGTACTTTTAGTAGAGATGGGGTTTTGTCATGTTAGCCAGCCTGGTCTCTAACTCCTGGCCTCAGGTGATCCACCCGGCTCGGCCTCCCAAAGTGTGGGGATTACAGGCGTGAGCCACTGCACCCGGCTTGAAATTTGATAAAATTTTGGTTTATGAATAAGATGACCTACTGTTACTACTAGACATGTCAAAATGTTATTAAATATACTTATTTTCTTATCCACAGTCATATTTACAGGAGGAAAGTTTTCATTTAAAAGTATTTCACGGCAATATGACTAGAGATTTTTTTAAACTAGCATCATTTTTTTCTCTTGCAGATATCACCCACCCAGCACTTCTAATGGCACTGAATCAAAATGTTTACATGTAAGTTATCTCCTAATTAGCTATGATTTCATATTAGAGGTGAGATTTAACATTTGCCAAAAGAAAAATAAATTCCAATTTTGAATGTTTCTCTTCTGTCCTTTGATAGAAAGGACATCGAAATCTAAGTTTCTGATTAAAAATAATAATAACAAAAAAACAGTTATGGCCCCTGGAGTACATGCTTCACTGTCCCAGATTGTTCCCTCCATCACCCTGCCCTCTCTCACAGCTAATCTTCAGATACTCATTCTCATACTAAGATCCTCCTACAGCTTATCCTATTCAAATCCTTTTTTTCTGAACCACATCCTCCACAGGCAGAGACCCGCAAATCCCTCTTTTAGCAATTCTGATTACCAGGCCATATTCCTGTTAACAACACCAAGAATACAATATAAGTCAAGCAACTCACGATTCCCTACAAACTCTTGCCTATATGTTAGAGTCTTGGCTATTTGATCAGTTATTTAGTTCATAATAAATACAACCAGAATCCCTTGAAAGCAAATGTAAAACTTATTACTAATGTTCTATTTATTACAGGAAAAAAAATGTCTTTTAAGTGATTCACATTTATATTTGAGTGGACAAAGTTTTCTGCCATAAAGTTAATACTGATGGCTTATATGCGAAGTAGTAAATGAATCTTACATTAATCGAATAATGACTTCCTACTTGGTCACTGTAACACAATCTCCTCTTGGAACTTACCTGATCTGTCACATCATACACAACTATGATGCCATGGGCTCCTCTGTAATAACTGGAGGTGATTGTTCGAAATCTTTCCTGGCCTGCTGTGTCCCACTATTACAAAACAATCAAGAAATCCAAACAATTCCATTAAAATAAAGTTGGGGAAAAGTGTAGGAGGGAGGGGAAATAGTTTAGTTTTCATAACTGTGGAGATTATCAGGATGTGATATAGAAACATTAGTCCTCAACTCATACCACTATATTGCACAGTAATAAGTACCTGGAAGTCCAGAAAAGAAGGTAGTACCTACAACTGAGCTTACGATAATACTAAAATTACAAGCTGTTGAGAGCAGGAAGTATGTCATACTTTTCACATTCCCTACCGCCTTTAGCACCATGTTGAGGAATGTCACTGGCCTAAAGCCCTTGAACACAGAACTCTTCCATGTAAGACAAACTCACTTGCTTGCACATTCTACCATGATTAAATTAGCATTGGAGGGACCTGATTCAAATAACTACCAGTCAAGACAGAACTTTAATTATCCCAAGCAGGTGTCTTTTTCTTCCCCCCTTCAAGCAGGGTCTCAGATCTGTCATCCAGGCTGAGTGCAGTGGCATGATCATGGCTCACTGCAGCTTCAACCTCCCCAGCTCAAGCAATCCTCCCACCTGAGCCTCCTGAGGAGCTGGGACTATAGGTACATGCCACCACACTCAGCTAATTTTTTCTTTTTTGTAGAGACGGAGTTTTGCTATATTGCCCAGGCTGGTCTCAAATTCCTGGACTCAAGCAATTCTCCCAAAGTGCTGGCATTACTGGCATGAGCCACCATGCCTGGCCAGGTGTTGTCTTCATCCTAGAGAAAACAATGTAAGGAAGATGATTCCAAACACTTTTATAAAATGTATTTTAAGAGCAACTTAACTGCCTTTCAACTAGTTAGGCTCAAATTCCAAAAACAAATGCTAACATTATTGCATTATAGTTCTGGGTTTAAAAAAACTGTTGGGGCCGAGCGCGGTGGCTCAAGCCTGTAATCCCAGCACTTCAAGAGGCCGAGACAGGTGAATCACGAGGTCAGGAGATTGAGACCATCCCGGCTAACACGGAGAAACCCCGTCTCTACTAAAAAACACAAAAAACTAGCCAGGCGAGGTGGCGGGTCCCAGCTACTCAAGGGGCTGAGGCAGGAGAACGGTGCAAACCTGGGAGGTGGAGCTTGCAGTGAACTGAGATCCGGCCACTGCATTCCAGCCTGGGCAACAGAGCGAGACTCTGTCTCAAAAAAAAAAAAAAAAAAAAAAAAACTGTTGGGACTGGGCACGGTGGCTCACGCCTGTAATCCCAACACTTTGGGAGGCTAAGGCAGTCAGATCACGAGGTCAGGAGTTCGAGACCAGCCTGACCAACATGCTAAAACCCCATCTCCACTAAAATTACAAAAATTAGCCATGCATGGTGCGCGCCTGTACTCTCCCAGCTACTCGGGTGACTGAGGCAGAAGAAAAGCTTGAACCCGGGAGGCGGAGGTTGCAGTGAGCCGAGATCGCACCATTACACTTCAGTTTGGGGGACAGAACGAGACTCCATCTCAAAAAAAAAGAGAAAACTGTTAGCCAGGTGCAGTGGCTCATGCCTGTAATCCCAGCACTTTGGGAGGCCAAAGCAGGAGGATCGCTTGAGGGCAGAAGTTGGAAACCAACCTACGCAACACAGCAAGACCCTGTCTCAACTAAATTAAAAAAATTAGTTGCGCAAGGTGGTGCACACCTGTAGTTGCAGCTATTTAGGAGGACTGCTTACGCCCAGGAGTTTGTAGTTACAGTGAGCTATTATTTTGCCACTGTGCTCCAGCCTAGGGGACAGAGGGAGACCCTATCTCTTAAAAAACAAAACAAAAAAAGTTAAAACTATCTAGACGCAAACTCAATTTTTAGATGTAAAAAGCTTTGGTTTGGTTTTTTTGTTGTTTTTGTTTTCGTTTTTTTTGAGACAGAGTCTTGCTCTGTCTCCCAGGCTAGAGTGCAATGGCGTGATCTTGGCTCACTACAACATCCGCCTCCCAGGTTTAAGTGATTCTCCTGCCTCAGCCTCCCGAACAGCTGGGATTACAGACACCCACCACTACACCAGGCTAATTTTTGTATTTTTAGTAGAGACGGGGTTTCCCCATGTTGGCCAGGCTGGTCTCGAACTCCAGACCTCATGTGATCCACCTGCCTTGACCTCCCAAAGTGTTGGGATTACAGGCGTGAGCCACCCTGCCCAGACAAAGCCTTGGTTTTAACAAGGGGAATGATCGTGGACTGAGCCTCACTAAGATTTTAAATGACAAAACTTAAAAAAAAACAGATGTTCAGTAGTATTCAGTGAAATCGCTTTCTTTTCCTGACCCAGCCAACATAGAGCTAAAAACAAGTTGCAATTTTGGGTAAACTGGAAGATGAGCTGGGTATTAAGGAATTAATGTCAGTTCTATTTGATGTGGTAACAAAATAGAGATGCATACTGAAGCATTTTGGAGTAAAATATCAAATGTCTATAATTTAATATACTCTACTACTAGAATAAGACAAATAATGTAAAATGTCAATAATTGTTAATCTAAAAAAGCAAATAAACAAAAATACAAATCACCACAGCTTTATTTCCTTTTCTGTCCAAATTACTAAGCCTGGGAGCTCAGAAGACTAGTTAGACAGTAATCAATAAAGAGGCTCAAGGCCAGGCGCGGTGGCTCACACCTGTAATCTCAGCACTTCGGGAGGCCAAGGCAGGCAGATCACTTGAGCTCAGGAGTTTGAGACCAGTCTGGGCATTGCTGGTCTCATGACATGGCGAAACCTCGTCTTTTACTAGAAAACCCAAAAATTAGCTAGGTATGCCAGGTATGGTGGTGTGTGCCTGTGGTCACAGCTACTTGGGAGGCTGAGGCAGGAGAATCACTTGAGCCCAGGAGGCAGAGGTTGCAGTGAGCTGAGATCATGCCACTGCACCCTGGGCAACAGAGCCAGATGCTGTCTCAATAAAAGAAGAAAAAAAGAGGCTCAAAGTCTTTCAGTGTATCTTTGGAGGGAGCATGAACTCTAGAATCAAGCCACCCTGACTTCAAAACATCAAATCTAGGTTCCTGGTTATTTAATATTAGGGAGAATCACCTAACAGTTTCTTCATCTGTAAATGCTAGATAGTATTCACCTTGTACAACAGCTAAAGGGGTTTAAAATGAACTAATGTTTGTAAAATGCGCCTGACTATAGAAACTGCTCAATAAAATAATTTCCTTTTCTTCCTTGCTCACCAACCCCTTTCACAAAGATAGAAGGAAAAATTGTTTTTTGACTAAAAAGTCAACAAGAAGTTATAGCTGACTAAAGTAAGCAATAGCATCCAAAAAGTAAAATTTCCTTTTTTTTTTTTTTTTTTTTTTTAATGGAGGTATTGCTATGTTGCCCAGGCGGATCTTGAACTCCTGGGCTCGAGTGTTCCTCCTGCCTCAGCCTCCCAAGTAACTGGGACTACAGGCACTGATACGGTTTGGCTCCGTGTCCCCACCCAAATCTCATCTCAAGTTATAATCCCCACTTGTTGACTGAAGGAAGTGATTGGATTATGGCGACGGTTTCCCCCATTCGAGTGACAGTGAATGAATTCTCACAAGATCTGAGCGCCCTTCGCTTCCTTCACACACTCTCCCGCCCGCTGCCATGTAAGACGTGCCTGCTTCCCTTTCTGCCATGGTAAGTTTCCTGAGGCCTCCCCAGCCATGCAGAGCTGAGTCAATTAAACCTTTTTTTAATAAATCACCGAGTTTTGGTCAGTTCCTTGTGGCAGTGTGAGAACAGAATAATACATGCACCATGCCTGGCAGAAAGAGTAAAATTTCTGACGTTTCCTTGCTACTCTGAAAACTTTCCTGACTCTAAATCCTAACAGTACTAACAGTACTTTCCTTTGTATGTAATTCTCATTACCCCTCATAATCAGAGTAACTTTTTCCCATGTTCGTCTCTCCCACTGTCTGCCTCTTAATGGGCTATGTTTTATTCATCTCTGTAACCTCCAAGTGCCTGGTGTAATATAGACATTTTCATAAAGCCTCTTGAATGAACAATCACAGAAAGAGGCTTTCCATGGTATACAACTGGACTCAGTACCTGCCCTACCTTGCTGAATGTTTTGTAATCTAACAAAACTCAGATAAAGACCCAGATGTCACACCTGAACAGGAAAAGCGGAAAGGAAAAGATAATTAAAATATAAATCAACAGAATCAAGATTTTGAAAAGATCTAGAAAACTTGAAGGATTACTGAAGCCAAGCAAGAGGAAAAGATAGGATTAAAAGTAAAATCTTGTGCTTAGATTTTTGGTTGTTTTTTTTTTTTTTTGAGATGGAGTCTCACTCTGTCGCCAGGCTGGAGTGCAATGGCGCAATCTTGGCTCACTGCAATCTCTGCCTCTCGGGTTCAAGCGATTCCCCTGCCATAGCCTCCTGAGTAGCTGAGATTACAGGCACGAACCACCATGCCCAGCTAATTTTTTTGTACTTTTAGTAGAGATGGGGCTTCACTATGCTGGCCAGGCGGGTAATGAACTCCTGACCTCGTGATCTGCGCGCCTCCTCCTCCCAAAGTGCTGGGATTATAGGCATGAGCCACCGCGCCTGGCCTGTTTAGATTTTTAGAACACCAGTCATAGAAGTGTAAAGTAAGACCTTTTTTTTTTTTTGAAACAGGGTCTCGCTCTGTTGCCCAGGCTAGAGTGCAAATGGCATGATCTTGGCTCACTGCAACCTCCATTTCCAGGCTCAAGCAATCCTCCCACCTTAGCCTCTTGAGTACCTTGGACTACAGGGACACACCACCATGCCTGGCTGAATTTTGTGTTTTTGGTAGAGACAGGGTTTCGCCATGTTGCCCATACTGGTCTTGAACTCATGAACTCAAGTGATCTGTCTGCCTGAGCCTCTCAAAGTACTGGGATTACAGGGGTGAGCAACTGCATGCGGCCAAGACCCCTCTTTTAATTAAAAACAAACAAATCAAAAACCTTAAGACCCAAACCAGAAATGATATGGCTACTGAAACAACAAATGGTTATGTCTTTGATTAATAATAATAAAGGGCCATGAGCCTTTGAACTTCAAGAGAGAAATTCATTCAGGCTCCAAATCAAGACAGGATTTACCTCATACTTGATTTAAGAAATCAAATTTAATAAAAGGCATTTATAAAATGTAAGAATAACCCAAACTGCACAAGGTTCTGAAAATATCATTACAGGAAAGAATGAGGAACTTCAGAGGTAGAAGAAAGGTGGTGATAAGATCAATCTGAAGGGCAGGCTTGCCAATAAAAGAGGAATTAATCTGATTCAGGCAGCTCCACAAGGCAGAGGAATAAGAAGAGACAGAAGTAAAAGGAAACAGGCTTAAGCTCAATATAAAGAATTAACATGTCTCTAAAAGATTCATGCAGGGCCGGGCGCGGTGGCTCAAGCCTGTAATCCCAGCACTTTGGGAGGCCGAGACGGGCGGATCACGAGGTCAGAAGATCGAGACAATCCTGACTAACACGGTGAAACCCCATCTCTACTAAAAATACAAAAAAAAAAACTAGCCGGGCGAGGTGGCGGGCACCTGTAGTCGCAGTTACTCGGGAGGCTGAGGCAGGAGAATGGCGTAAACCCGGGAGGCGGAGCTTGCAGCGAGCCGAGATCGCGCCACTGCACTCCAGCCTGGGCGACAGAGTGAGACCCTGCCTTTAAAAAAAAAAAAAAAAAAAAAAAAAGAATCATGCAGTGAGCTGAGATAGTGCCACTGCACTCCAGCCTGGGAGACAAAGTGAGATTTTGTCTCAAAAAAAAAAAAAAAAAAGAAAAAAAAAAAGGAATCACTAGGAATAAATAAATAAAAATAACTGGCAACTAGAGGTTTTGTGTTTTTTGTGTTTTTTTTCTGTATATTTTGCAGAGATTAGGTTTCACCATGTTGCTCAGGCTGGTCTTAGACCTCCTGAGCTCAGGCAATCTGCCGACCTTGGCCTCCCAAAGTGCTAGGACTATAAGCGTGAACCACGACGCCTGGACAGCCACTGCACCCAGCCTTATTTTGTTTTTGAGACAGGGTCTCACTCTGTCCCCAAAGCTGGGGTGCAATGGTGCAATCTTGCCTCACTGCAGTCTTCTGGGCTCAAACGTTCCTCCCACCTCAGTCTCCTGGGGAGTTAGGACTACAGGCATGACAGGCATGGACCACCACACCTGGCTTTTTTTTTTTTTGGTAGAGATGGAGTCTCTATGTTGATCAGGTTGGTCACAGGAGCTATGTTTATTCCTGGCCTCAAGTGACTCTCTGACCTAGCCCTCCCAAAGTGCTGGGATTACAGGTGTGAGCCAACATGCCTGGCCGAAGTTATATATAAAATGGAACTAGCTACTTTGAAAAAATGGTAAGCCTCTTAAAAATGTTCAAAAAGCCAGGCGTGGTGGTTCACGCCTGTAATCCCAGCACTTTGGGCGGCCAAGATGGGTGGATCACTTGAGGTAAGGAGTTTGAGACCAGCCTGGCCAACATGGCGAAACCCCATCTCTATGAAAAATACAAAACTTATCCGAAGGCCGGGCACGGTGGCTCATGCCTGTAATTCCAGCACTTTGAGAAGCTGAGGCAGGCAGATCATGAGGTCAGGAGTTCAAAACCAGCCTAACCAACATGGTGAAACCCTGTCTCTACTAAAAATACAAAAAATTAGCAGGGCGTGGTGGCACATGCCTATAATCCCAGCTACTCAGGAGGCTGAGGCAAGAGAAGCACTTGAACCTGGGAGAAGGAGGTTGCAGTGAGCTGAGATCACACCACTACACTCCAGCCTGGGCGACACAGCAAGGCTCTGTCTCAAAAAAAAAAAAAAAAAATTGTCCGGGCATGGTGGTACACACATGTAATCCCAGCTATTAGGGAGGCTGAGGCAGGAGAATCACTTGAACCCAGGAGGCAGAGGTTGCAGTGAGCTGAAATCGCGCCACTGCACTCCAGCCTGGGAGACAGAGCAATACTGTATCTCAAAAAATAAAAAACACAAACAAAATGTTCAAAATGAGGCCTTCAGGCATGGAAAAGAAATTCCTATTAAAGATGAAAGACAAAGAGTGTCCATAAGATCCCCTCCAGCCACAGGAAAGTAACAAAATATGAATGTTTCACATACAAATACACACCCAAATCTTATGAAAGCCAATGATCACACACACATAATACAATTATTCCATACCAGTACTTTAAAGTACAGTTTTGGGTAGATCTTTATGTACTCTTTATGCTGCCAAATAAAAAGTTGATAATGTACTTATATAGCGGGAAAAAATATGGATGGTAATTTGTTCACTGATTGAAAGTATTTCAAGCTATTTCTGAAAACTAAATCCTTGCAAGTCCTAATTTGACACATCAAGTGTATTTACTTATATCAATACCCACATCCACCTATCTTTTGTAACATACCTTCTTTTCCTCATCAGAATCATATAAGGGAGCAACTTAACCTATCAAACACCCATTTATCTGGGCATGTCATATCATAAGTAGTATCTATATACTGCCCAAAAGTTTACAAAGGGCTTTCACGTGTATTGTCACATACATAAAGCTATTAGATTTGGTTCTCACAACTACCTTATAAATTAGTAAATCAGGTGTCATCACACTCACTTTAGAAACGAAACTGGGTCTCAGGGTTACTTCGGCCTTTTCCCCCAAGACACAAACCCATGATTCTCTAACAAGTAAACACGAGATCCAAGACAACAAATCTAAGTCTTCTGACTCCTAATACAGGACTCCTTCCAGTTCCACGTGTCATCAGTTCCATGAAAAGGGGCAGTCACTGGTTTCCTGTGTTTATAGCCTACTTCTTGCTAATAGCCTACTCTGAAAACTACTGAGAGATTTATTTTTTAAAAGACCACAGATATGTCCACACTGACAGGACTCAGACCCATACTGAAGAGGCACAACTGAACTATTATACCTGCCTATATTTAATTGGGGGCTGGGGGTATAAAGATGGGTAAGGGGGATAGGATGGCACAGACACACAAAATATTGAAGACAGAGCTTCGGTCACTTGGTTCTACCAGTAACTGTAGGCAAGTCATTAAATCTTTCAGCATTCATTTTTTTTGAGCAGTAAAATGAACATGTTACAAAAACTAAGTTCCTTTCCAACAAAATTCCGTGTTTCTACAGAGTTGGTGCACACTATCTAATAAAAATACTTAAAACAGAACTACATAAGTACTTTTCTTCAACTGAGCCACATATGAACAATCTCTTCCTAGGGTTCCTTTAATGTTCCATGCATTTAGCACAGTAAAAGACAAACAAAAATGGTCTGTAACATTTGCACTGTAGGACAAGGTAAACTTGAACTTAGATTTCCCCCGATAAAAGAAAAAGATGAGGACCAAGTTTGACTTAAAACATGAGTTTCTCTGCTTCATAAACAGAAAATTCAGTGAGGCTTAAGTAATCTTGAAAACATATTTTTAATCTAAATAATTCTTATTCTACTATTCTATCTTAAGTACATGATTCTTAAGACATTTTACATTCAATTGTTCGCATATTAAATATATACAAAATAATACATTACAAATTTGCCAAAATAAATTCCAAAAAAATTACTAGCCAAAAGTCACTTACTATTTGAAGCTTGATTGTTTTCCCGTCTAACTCTATAGTTCTTATTTTGAAATCCACACCAATTGTGCTGATGTAGCTTTCTGTATATGTATCATCCTGAAGGGGGAAATAATTAACAATTAAATGTGTTGTTCAGTGGAGCAGATGCAAATCTAAGTGAAAAAAAAAAACTGCTGTTCAAGAGTAAATTAAAAAAATCATGTTTACTTTTATCTACAGTCCAAGTTTATGAATGAAATGTATAAAGTATAACATGCTGACAACAGTCACTCCATCCACTTTCAGTACTTTCTTTATATTCTGATTCGAAAGCACTACTTAACTGTAGTTTCTTCTTTCCTTAAGATCTCTACAATAGCCATTCTTTATTTTTTCCAAACATCATCTCTTGCCACATTCTTTACATACATTATATAGAAAAATATTTTATATTTTCAATGATTATGAATAATTTTTCTAATCACTAATCAGCAAAACTCTTGTGACCCACCTACCCAATTTATTCACCACAAAACAACAATCATTTCACTCCACTATTATGAACTTTTTCTCAGAAGTCAATCTTGCTTCCTAATGATTTTTTTTTTTTTTTTAGATATAATGCACATAACATAAAAGTCACCCTTTTGAAGTGGACAATTCAGTGGTTCTTATACATTCACAAGGTTGCAAACTACAACCACGAATTCCAGGATATTTTCATCACTCCAGAAAGAACCCTGTACCCGTTCCAGAAAGAACCCGTCTTCACACCCTGGCAACCACTGATCTACTTTCTGTCTCTTTAGATTTGCCAATTTTGGACATTTCGTATAAATGGAATCACAAAATATCTGGCCCTCTGTGTCTGCCTTTATTTAGCAGAACATTTCCAAGGTTCATCCATGTTATACCATGCAACACAACTTCATTACTTCATTCTTTTTTTTTTTTTTTTTTGAGGCAGGGTGTTGCTCTGTTGCCCAGGCTGGAGTGCACTGTCATGATCTCAGTTCACTGCAACTTCTGTCTCCTAGGTTCAAGCGATCCTCATGACTCAGCCACCTGAGTAGTTGGGACTACAGGCATGCATCACCACACCTGCCTAATTTATGTATGTTTAGTAGAGATGGGGTTTGTGATGATGGTCAGGCTAGTCTCAAACTCCTGGCCTCAAGTGATCCCCTTGCCTCAGCCTCTCAAAGTGTTGGGATTACAGGTGTGAGCCACCATGCCTGGCCCATTTTATTGGCTGAATAATACTACATGTACAAATATACCACATTTTATCTATTCATAAATTGATTTGGGTTGTTTCCACTTTTTGGCTATTACGAATAATGCAGCTATGAACATTTGTGCACAAGCTTTCCTGTGAATGTATGTTTCCTGTTAATTTTTTAACCCAATGTTAAACTTTTAAAATTATAACTGCTCGGTGGCTCAAGCCTGTAATCCCAGCACTTTGGGAGGCCAAGACGGGCGGATCACGAGGTCAGGAGATCGAGACCATCCTGGCTAACACAGTGAAACCCCGTCTCTACTAAAAAATACAAAAAACTAGCCGGGCGAGGTGGCGGGCGCCTGTAGTCCCAGCTACTCGGGAGGCTGAGGCAGGAGAATGGCGTGAACCCAGGAGGCGGAGCTTGCAGTGAGCTGAGATCCGGCCACTGCACTCCAGCCTGGGCGGCAGAGCGAGACTCCGTCTCAAAAAAAAAAAAAAAAAATTATAACTGCTTCTCGCAAGTACCTGCCACGAAATTTTATTAAGAATGGAATAAAAATATTTCTTGTGAAAAGATATATGAATGAACAGACCAGGCTATCATTATGTGAACCACAAAGCACCACCTAATAAGTATTCTGTCAACAAAGATGGACCTTAATCGAATCAAGTCTAATGAGAACAGCACTGCCAAACAGAACTTTCTGTGACAGTGGAAAGGTTCTATAAGCTGTGCTAGCCAATATGGCAGCCATTAGCCCTATGCGGCTTGTGAAACAAGAAACTAAATTTTTTATTGTTTTTCTATTATTTTTCCCCCTTAATGGGACAGGGTCTCGATGTCTCCCAAGCTAGAGTACAATCACAGCTCACTGAAGCCTTGAACTCCTGCACTCAAGCAATCCTCCCACCTTGGCCTCCCAAAGTGCTGGATTACAGGTGTGAGCCACCAAACTTTTTCAGTTTTAATTAATCTAAATTTAAATAGCTACAAAGAGCTAGTAGCCACTCTAAGGATAGTGTAGTTCTAGATCTTCTAATTACAGAAAGAGGGATAAACAAATAAGCATAAGGGCATCGCAAGGAAGCAAAATAACAAATAAAAAATACTAGACAATCTACAGGACAAATGCTCCAGTTTCTGAAAAAAGTCAATGGCATAAAAAAATATATAAATAAAGGCCAGGCGCGGTGCCTCACACCTGTAATCCCAGCACTTTGGGAGACCAAGGCGGGCGGATCACAAGGTCAGGAGATCGAGACCATCCTGGCTAACACAGTGAAACTCCGTCTCTACTAAAAATACAAAAAATTAGCCGGGTGTGGTGACAGGCGCCTACAGGTCCAGCTACTCGGGAGGCTGAGGCAGGAGAATGGCATGAACCCGGGAGGCGGAGCTTGCAGTGAGCCAAAATCACGCCACTGCACTCCAGCCTGGGTGACAGAGCGAGACTTCGTCTCCAAAAAATACATATATATATATATGTGTGTGTGTGTGTGTATATATATATATGGTAAGTTATAAAACTCTAGATTAAAAGACTAAGCAACAAAACAACCAATGGAAAACGTATTTTGTAGGCTGATAATGGCAATGTCATTTTATAGAAAACATTTTTAGAAACATGGGCGGGGCATGGTGGCTCACGCCTGTAATACCAGCACTTTCGGAGGCTGAGGTGAGTGGATCACAAGGACAGGAGTTCGAGATCAGCCTGGCCAGGATGGTGAAACCCCATCTCTACTAAAAATACAAAAAAATTAGCTGGGTGTGGTGGCGGGTGCCTGTAATCCCAGCTACTCAGGAGGCTGAGGCAGGAGAATCACTTGAACCCAGGAGGTGGAGGTTGCAGTGAGCCGAGATCGTGCCACTGTACTCCAGCCTGGACGACAGAACTAGACTCCATCTCAAAAATAAAAAAGAAAGAAATACTGAATTCTTATAAATCCCTAAATGACCTTAACTCCCACGCCTCTGAGCTGTTACTATTCCTTCTGCCCAAAAGCCTCAGTTATCTCTTTCTGCATAACCCTATTTACTCCCCAGCCCCAAGGTCATATGGCATTTATTCATCTGATTTTAAGCTCAGGCAATACTGAGTGCCCAATTTCTTCAACTCCTCAGCCAACAGATTCTTCCCTCTGTGCCCCCAAAACTTATTGCACATTTCTTTATTATAGTCCTCATCACAACTGTCTCTATTAATATTTTGAGGATATAGGGATCAGCATTTTAAAAATACTTTCCAGGTATCCTACTATGTAGGCAGCACTGGAAAACCTCTGACTTCAAGCAATGGGCATCCCAGAGAGGGTTTTCCTTGAAGCACAAACACCTCAGGCTACAGCTAGATTCTTCCCACCTACTGAGTGTTGCTTAAGAATTATTCTTAATTTTAATATTTGCCAATTTAATAAAAATTAAATGATACCTAATTTTAACTTAAAGGCGTTTAATTACAAACAAAGTTGAGCTTTTTTTTCATGTTTATTGGCAATTTGTATTGCTTTTTTTTTTTTTGAGACAGAGTTTTGCTCTTGTTGCCCAGGTTGGAGTGCAAAGGTGCAATCTCAGCTCACCACAACCTCCGCCTCCCAGGTTCAAGCGATTCTCCTGCCTCAGCCTCCAGAGTAGCTGGGATTTACAGGCATACGCCACCACACCCAACTAATTTTGTATTTTTAGTAGACACGGGGTTTCTCCATGTTGGTCAGGCTGGTCTCAAACTCCTGATCTCAGGTGATCCGCCAGCCTCAGCCTCCCAAAATGCTGGGATTACAGGCATGAGCCACTGCACTCAACTGGCAATTTGTATTACTTCTTTTTTCAACTGACTGCTGATGTATTTGCCACTACTTCCATTAGGACAAACATTCTTTTCTTATTGATGTGCAAATGTACTTTACATATTGAGAATACCAATCCTCATATATATTTATTTGCTAGTGCCATTAGTTTTCTAACATTTTTGTGCCCGTGACAAATTAATTTTAATACAATCAAATGTAGCAGTGATTTCTTTCTTTGATTTTTTCTTATTTTAGAAAATATCTTCATACACCAAGATTAAAGAGCCACCTATGTTTTATTCTAGTACTTCATGGTTTTATTTTTAACTGTTATATAAAAAGAATTATACAATATTTCACATTTTTTAAATAACCTTCATTAATATTGGCACTCATCAGAAAAGTCGTATGTATTTAGGATACTGTCAAGCAGTAAACTGTAAGTTTTTTCAAATTCTAATTTTCCATTGTAAACTTAAATTTTATTTCAGCCAACAAATGCTTGCAGCTACTTCCCTTGAAATGACTATCACAGTTCATCTGAGAAAATATGTCAAATAGCCAATTCTGTACAATTCTAATCTAATTTGTCTGTTAGCTGTTGCTTTCAAGTTAAAAAAAAAAAAAAAAAGGCCGGGCGTGGTGGCTCACGCCTGTAATCCCAGCACTTTGGGAGGCTGAGGCAGGCGGATCACCTGAGGCCAGGAGTTCGAGATCAGCCTGGCCAACATGGTAAAACCCCATCTCTACTAAAAATACAAAAACTAGCTGGCCTTGCTGCCTATAATCCCAGCTGCTTGGGAGGCTGAGGCAGAAGAATTGCTTGAACCCAGAAGGTGGAGGTTGCCGTTAGCCAAGATCGCACCATTGCACTCCAGCCTGGGAAACAGAGCAATATTCCATCTCAAAAAATAAAATAAAATAAAATGGTATTCCATGGAAAAAAATAAAGCAGTTAGCTCAGCTTACAACTCAAAAAACTATAAATGCTTTTCTTTTTTCCAAAATAACCAACACACTAGCCAGTATGCAGTCAGAAGTGCTTTCTCCAGCACTTTGGGAGACTGAGACATGTGGATCACTTGAGCTCAGAAGTTCGAGACCAGCCTCAGCAACAAAGTGAGACTCTTGTCGCTACAAAAAATACAAAAATTAGCCAGGCATGATGACGCATGCCTGTGGTCCCAGCCACTTGGGAGGCTGAGGTGGGAGAATGGTTTGAGCCTGGGAGCCAGAGACCATGCCGCTGTACTCTCGCCTTGGCGACAGAGTCAGACTCTGTCTCAAAAAAAAAAAAAAAGTTTTATGTGAACTTCCCATTTCTTCACAAATATTTTTAAAGGAATACTCATGGATCAACATTTTTCAAAAATTAATAATTTTAACTGTTTTGTCAAGGACATTCTTCAATAAAAATGGCAGGGTTTGTTGTTGTTCCTGTGAGTACACAGAGGTAAAGAATGCCATCACTATGAGTACAATCTGGAGCTTAGCACTGCCTTGATGTGTACCAAGCCACCAGCAATTTTACCCACATTGCTTTTGTACTACCAGAGCCAATGTCATCACTGAAAAAGGCAAACATCTTTTATTTTAGTATTATTACCAAATAAATATTTCCTTACAAATACTAATGTCTTAGTATTATTAGGATATTCTGACCTCATGGGCTACCGGAGAGGGTCTTGGTAACCCCCAGGAGTCTTTGGTCCCTGCTCTGAGAAACAATGATCTAGACAGTAAGAAGGGAAACACGCTAATTTATATATATATATACACACACACACACACACACACACACACACACACACACACACACACACACACACACACACACACACACACACATATTTTTTTTTTGAGAGACAGTCTTGCTCTGTTGCCAGGCTGGAGTGCAGCGGCGCAATCTCAGCTCACTGCAACCTCCGCCTCCTGGGTTCAAGTGATTCTCCTGCCTCAGCCTCCCAAATAGTTGGGACTACAGGCATGTGCTACCACGCCCAGCTAATTTTTTGTATTTTTAGTAGAGACAGGGTTTCACACCATGTTGGCCAGGATGGTCTCGATCTTTTGACCTTGTGATCCACCCATCTCGGCCTCCCAAAGTGCTGGGATTATAGGCATGAGCCACCACGCCTGGCCAGGAAACATGCTAAATGTAAAGGTAGTTGATAAAGACTATGAAGGACACTGTGGATTCTGCTGTCTGAAGTCTCTCTGTCAGCTTCAGCATTTAGAACTATGCCACTGGCCAACAAAGTTTGTCCAGGACTCTACTTTTTCTTTAATTAATTAATTTTTTTTTTTTTTTCCCCCAGAGACAGAGTCATGCTATGTTGCCCAGGTTGGTCTCAAACTCCTGGCCTCAAGTGATCCTTCCACCCCCAGCATCCTGAGTAGCTGAGATTGCAGGCATGGGCCACTGCACCACATGGCTCTGCTTTTTCTTTTTATTCTACCAAAGTTTAACTTTAAGGTTTATTTTCATCAAGTCACTTTCAACACAGGCCAACAACTACCCCTTTAACTTGGTGCCTATATTGGAACTGCTGTTTGACTCTGACCAAAAATATTAGACATTCTGACTTTAAAACCATACTTCACTGAATTTAAGAGCAGCAATATTTTTTAACAGTCCAAGATACCACTGGGGATGCATATTTGGAGTCCTTAAATATATAAATTCTGGAATAATTAACTTATTCTGAATAAAACTTTAATTTTTTTTGTCTACCTAGAAAACATACATGGCATTAAGTATACCATTAATTGTAAAGGCATTTCAATTTCAACTTACTGCAAACCTAAGAAGAAGGCAAGACTTTCCAACCCCAGAGTCGCCAATCAGAAGTAACTTGAATAAATAATCACTGCAAAAAGAAAAAGAAAATGATGTTAATAAAAAGCATACTGCATTATTGTAAGCTATAAACAACAAAAACACAGCTACAAATAACAACTCACTGTGAAGACTACATCTCCTATAAAGCCCATGCATGGCTTAAGCCAAAACTGGGAACAGCTGCAGCCCTTCTGACAGATCACTAAACATGACAGAATATGTAAAAAGTAGGCAATGCCACCTATGATCTCTAACATCAGTGAACTTCCACTTAAAAGGAAAGAAGGAAAAGAAAAATAAGTGATATGCACTCTTGGACTGCCCAAGATACTTTAAACATTCTAAATAAATCCCACTCCTCTACAGTATTAGATTACAGAAAGCTAACTTTTCATTGTTTTTACCCATGAAATATTAGTCTCTCCTTCAAATTCTAAGATCAGGCCAGGCGCAGTGGCTCACACCTGTAATCCCAACACTTTGGGAAGCCAAGGCAGGCAGTTCACTTGAGGTCAGGAGTTCCAGACCAGCCTGACCAACACAGTGAAACCCCGTCTCTATTAAAAATACAAAAATTAGCCAGGCATGGTAGTGGGTGCCTGTAATCCCAGCTACTCAGGAGGCTGAGGCAGAAGAACTGCTTGAACCCAGGAGGCAAAGGTTGCAGTAAGCCGAGACGCTGCACTCCAGCTCCAGCCTGGGCAATAAGAATGAAACTGTCTCAAAATGAGGAAAAAAAAAAAATTCCAAGATCAAATAATTTCACAGCACTCCTCCAATGAAGGGGTTTTCATGATCCTTCTCTAGCATCCAGCTTGAATTCTGCCCTCAAAACAATGTTCATTTAACTTCTGAAAGCCCTTATTATATTTTAAACTAGAAATGTGGTAAATTCACAGGCTGTTTAAGTGCAAAACTTGACCAACATTCTACACTTGTATTAAAGCATTTTTCAGAACCATTGAAAACCAGGCTCTTTTTTTTTTTTTTTTTTTGAGATGGAGTCTTGCTCTTGTCACCAGGCTGGAGTACAGTGGCGCGATCTCGGCTCACCGCAACCTCTGCCTCCCTGGTTCAAGTGATTCTTCTACCTCAGCCTCCCAAGTAGCTGGGAATACAGGCATGCACCACCATGCACAGCTAATTTTTGTATTTTTAGTAGAGACGGGATTTCACCATGTTGGCCACGACGGTCTCAATCTCCTGACCTCATGATCTGCCCGCCTCAGTCTCCCAAGGTGCTGGGATTACAGGTGTAAGCCACCGCGCCCAGCAATAAAACGAGGCTCGCTTTATGTATCTCTAACATTGCCAGGCCTAACTCAAAAACTATCCCCAGAGATTACTTCATGGAACTAAGACAACATATTATTCATCCATGGTCTCCAAGGAAATCCCTCATAGATCCTTTCCAACTCAGACCAGTTCTATGCATTCTTTTAAGCAATTTCAAAAGGACAAAAACCTTAGAATTTACATATCGGTTTTGTAGAAGATACACGTGATTTTGTATTTGTCTTTTTTGATTTACTTTCCAAAAAATGCTAAAGTGAAAACCACATCACAATTTAGATTAAAATTATGTACATATAAACAAAATATAAAACTTTTTATTTTTTTCATTTTAATTGCACTGCCAAAAAAGAGAGGATATAAAACTTCCATTAAGTGATTATCTTTGTGAATATTTAACTATTATGTAGGTTTACATAATGATATGCATTACTTAAAACATTGTTTTGGTTTTAGCAAACTACCATATTACACTTATTGTTATACTTATTGTCCTTAATTATCAGCAGCAAAACAGAAGTCAGAGAAGAAAACAAAAAGTTTTTTTTTTTTTTTTTTTGAGACGGAGTCTTGCTCTGTCACCCAGGCTGGAGTGCAGTGGCTGGATCTCAGCTCACTGCAAGCTCCGCCTCCCGGGTTTACGCCATTCTCCTGCCTCAGCCTCCCGAGTAGCTGGGACTACAGGCGCCCACCACCGCGCCTGGCTAGTTTTTTGTATTTTTTAGTAGAGACGGGGTTTTACCATGTTAGCCAGGATGGTCTCGATCTCCTGACCTCGTGATCCGCCCGTCTCGGCCTCCCAAAGTGCTGGGATTACAGGCTTGAGCCACCACGCCCGGCCAACAAAAAGCTTTTAAACAAGTAAATCAGAAGAGGGGACTGAAGCACAGAATGAACTAGACATCCTTTCCAGTTTGAGATTTTAAAATTTTTAAAAAGATTGCTATTGTAGAATATTATCCTTAATAAATGATACCTAATATCAACAATTTGTATGTGGCAATTCAGCTGGCTGACTGACTTTACTACTATTAATAAGGTTCCTTCTTAATTAAACCAAATATTCTTTTTTTTTTTTTTTTGAGACAGAGTCTTGCTCTGTTGCTCAGGCTAATTTTTGCGTTTTTAGTAAACACAGGGTTTCACCATGTTGGTCAGGCTGGTCTCCAACTCCTGACCTCAAGCGATCTACCCGCCTTGGCCTCCCAAAGTGCTGGGATTACAGGTGTGAGCCATCGTGCCCGGCCCCAAATATTCTTTTGTTGTTTGTTTGTTTTGAGACAAGAGTCTCGCTCTGTCGCCCAGGCTGGAGTGCACTGAAGCAATCTCAGGTCACTGCAGCCTCCACCTCCCAGGTTCAAGCAATTCTCCTGCATCATCCTCCAAAGTAGCTAGGATTACAGGCATGTGCCACCACGCCCAGCTAATCTTTGTGTTTCTAGTAAAGACAGGAATTTCACCATGTTGGCCAGGCTGGTCTCAAACTCCTGACCTCAGGTAATCCGCCTGCCTCAGCCTCCCAAAATGCTGGGATTACAGGCGTGAGCCACAGCGCCCAGCGCCAAACATTCTTAAGAATACTAAACACCGAACATTAACAATGAGTATATGTTAAGAATTTACATGTATTAAGATAGCAAGACTATCACAGCATTGATACTACCATAGTAGGTTGGTTTTTTGGGGGGATGTTGTTGTTGTTATTACAGAGTCTCACTCTGTCGCCCAGACTGGAGTGCAGTGGCTCAATCTCGACTCACTGCAACCTCTGCCTCCAGGGTTCAAGTGATTCTCAGGCCTCAGCCTCCTGAGTAGCTGGGATTTAATAGGGAGGTTTTTAAACAAGTTTCAACACAACTGGACTTAACGTACCAATCTCCCTGAGCACCATGCCAGGCATCCAGTAAACACTCAAAAACATTCTCTGAATTCGCCTTACTGGACCCAGTTACAGTAAAGGACTGTACAGGGCCTCAGATGTTGTCTAAAGTATCACCTTAAAGATCAACAACTCAGGCCAGGCGTAGTGGCTCACGCCTGAGGTCAGAAGTTCCAGACCAGCCTGGCCAACATGGTGAAACCCTGTCTCTACTAAAAATACTAAAATTAGCCAGGTGTGGTGATGGGCAGCTTTAATCCCAGCTACTCGGGAGGCTGACCCATGAGAATTGCTTGAACTCAGGAGGTGGAGGTTGCAGTGAGCTCAGCCTGGGCAAAAGAGGAGTTTCAAAAAAAAAAAAACAAAATCAACAACTCTATTTCAGAGCAACCATCAAGCTTTAAAAAACATGAATGGGCCCCCTGAGGTCAGGTGATTAGCTGGGTGTGGTGGCGGGCACCTGTAATCCCAGCTACTCGGGAGGCTGAGGCAGGAGAATCACTTGAACCTGGGAGGCGGAGGTTGCAGTGAGCTGAAATCATGCACTCCAGCCTGGGCAACAAGAGCAAAACTCCATCTCAAAAAAAAAAAAAAAAGAAAGAAAGAAACATGAAGCCTTTCTAATTGCATTACAAGTTACATTATGGATTCAAGAAATTAATAGTCAATTTTTTTTAATTACCTTTTTCAACCATTACATTCTTTTTAAGTTTTACAAATACCACACTGTTATTTTTAAACATTATGGCTGGGCGCAGTGGCTCAGTGAGCCTGTAATCCCAGCACTTTGGGAGGCTGAAGCAGGTGGATCACCTGAGGTTGGGAGTTCCAGACCAGCCTGGCCAACGTGGTGCAACCCCATCTCTACTAAAAATACAAAATTAGCCAGGCATGGTGGCACATGCCTGTAATCCCAGCTACTCAGGAGGCAGAGACAGGAGAATCGTTTGAACCCAGAAGGCGGAGGTTGCAGTGAGCCAAGATCACACCATTGTACTCCAGCCTGGACAGTAAGAGCGAAACTCAAAAAAACAAACCAAAAAAAAACATTATTTATGAGTTTCTAATAATTTAAGGTTTAAATTAAGGCCACTATAAATAATATGAAGAGTTGAGTGCTCTGTATAAGACAATCTTTGCAAAAGACTACTGGTTCTCTCGCAAACCATTTGTTTACTAGCATAACAGTCACATGAGAAAGGCAAATAAAATCAAACCCACAAACTTCCCCACCTCCCCTTATCAAAGACATACACCGAAATAGTGTGATCAGTGACATGTTAACTTGCATTGGGACATTTTAAATCACCTACTACAGAAGCAGTTTCTCAACTGTAAATATACTGAATATTCGTGAGAATTCATTGCTCTGAGTTTGCTTTAAAATGTTTCTATAATTTACAAAACACCACACAGTAAAAATGTTGATAGAAAACATGCAAATATAAAATTAGAGAGCACAAGGACAGAAGTTTGGCACAAAGAGCCAAGACAAATTTAGCAAATGGTTAGACTTTAAATGTATTTATTCTTCATTCCTCATGAATTTGGATCAAGTTTTCATCCTACAATAATATAATTTTGACTTAAGTGAAAAAAACTAAATTATGCTAGTTTAGAAACCTATAAAGATTTGGCTGGGTGCGGTGGCTCACACCTGTAATCCCAGCACTTTGGGAGGCCGAGGTGGGTGGATCACCTGAGGTCAGGAGTCCAAGACCAGCCTGACCAACATGGTGAAACCCCGTCTCTACTAAAAAAAAAAAAAATACAAAAATTAGCTCAGTATGGTGCCAGATGTCTGTAATCCTAGCTACTTGGGTGGCTGAGGCAGGAGAATCACTTGGACTCAGGAGGCGGAGGTTGCAGTGAGCCGAGAATGCATCATTGCACTCCAGCCTGGGCAACAGAGCAAGACTCCATCTCAAAAAAAAAAAAAGAAGAAAAAGAAACCTTTGAAGATTTACAATTGTCACCCTCCTAAATTATTCTAGTAAATCCCATCCACTGTTTCCAATTCAGAACTTCCTCTAGCTTTTTGTACTTCTAATCTACTATAACTTCATTATTTTCTACCCTCGAGAAGTTTGAAGTCTGTGTTTCTCCACCCTTATGTTTGACATAGCTATCTGTGGGTGTGGAAGGTAAGCTGGCTTATGCATCTATGTATACAAGGATCTAGCACTGTGCCTTTTACAAAGCATGTGCTAAGAGATCAGGGAACATTTTAGTTTTACATTTTTAATCAGGCCTCTTTCATCATGAGATACAGCTACAGAAAATTTGTGCCATCCATGATTAACATTTTTGGCCAAAATACTAGGTGGAAAAAACGATGAGGGCATGGCATGTTAAAAGGATACAGGAACCGTCCGGGCGTGATGGCTCACGCCTGTAATCCCAGCACTTTGGGAGGCTGAGGCGGGCGGATCATGAGGTCAGGAGATGAGACCATTCTGGCTAACAGGGTGAAACCCCATCTCTACTAAAAATACAAAAAATTAGTCAGGCATGGTGGCAGGCGCCTGTAGAGCCAGCTACTCAGGAGGCTGAGGCAGGAGAATTGCTTGAATCCAGGAGGTGGAGGTTGCAGTGAGCAGAGATGGCACCACTGCACTCCAGCCTGGGCAGCAGAGGAAGACTCCATCTCAAAAAAACAACAAAAACAACAACAAAAAAAGCCAAGCCAGAACAATTTGAGGCACAAAGTAAATAACTATGTATCAGATTATAACTCACAAAATAAATACCCATGAATTCATTACCAGTATAAATGATTAAATAAATAAATGGGAGAGAAGAGACAAGTCTTCCTTATAGGACTTCAATAATACATGCTGAAGAAATGAGAAAAACAGAAAATGACCAGTAGCACTACATTAATAATTGCTGCAATGCTGGGTGTGGTGGCTCACACCTGTAACTCCCACCTACTTGTAAGGCTGAGGTAAAAGGATCACATGAGGCCAGAAGTTCAAGACCAGCCTGAGCAACACAGCAAGACCCCCATCTCTAAAAATACTTTTTTCATCAGTTGGGTGTGGTGGTCTATGCCTGTAGTCCCAGCTACTTGAGAGGCTGAGGCAGAAGAATCACTTGAGCCCAGGAGTTTGAGTGAGCCATGAACTCACTACAGCATTCCAACTTGGGCAACACAGTGAGATCCATCCCTTAAAAAAAAAAAAAAAAATTAAGGAAAAAAGAAAGAAAAAATAATTGCTGCAAGGAAGATTTACTAGATAAATGCTAAGTTAATGGGTAAAACTAAGGGGAAACAGGATATTTGCATGACCTCATCAAAGTATATCCCTCAAAATATTGGCCGGGCATGGTGGCTCACACCTGTAATCCTAGTGCTTTGGGAGGCCAACACGGGTGGATTGCCTGAGCTCAGGAGTTCAAGACCGGCCTGGGCAACACGGTGAAACCCCTTCTCTACTAAAATACAAAAAATTAGCCAGGCTAATGAAACATGCCTATAGTTTCAGCTACTTGGGACACTGAGGCAGGAGAATCACTTGAACCTGGGAAGTGGTGGCTGCAGTGAGCCAAGATCACACCACTTCACTCCAGCCTAGGCAACAGAGCGTGAGGCCGTCTCACAAAAAAAAAAAAGAAAAGAAAAAACATCAGACAAATGCAAACTGACAGACAACTGACTGACATTCTACAAAATACCTATCAGCACTCTTCAAATGTGTCAAGATCACGAAAAAGAAGGAAAGACTGAGAAACTGTCACAGACTGAAGGTGGCTAACATGGCCTAGAACTAAATACAATATGGTATACTGAATTAGATCCTAGAATAGAAAAAGAACATTAGTGAAAAAATTAGAGAAACCAGATTAAGTCTATAGTTTAGTTAACACTGTACCAATATTTATTTCTTAATTTGGATAAAAGTACCATGTATGTAAGATGTTACTATTAGAAGTGGAGTGAAGGGTATACAAGAACTCTACAATTATTTCACAATTTCAGTAAATCTAAATTTAGTTCAAAATAAAAAGGGTTTTAGAAAAGGTTTTAAAAGGTTTTTATAAAGGTTAAAAAATTATGAGGAGGCCGGGCGAGGCTCAGGCCTGTAATCCCAGCACTTTGGGAGGCTCAGGCAGACGGATCACCTGAGGTACGGAGTTCGAGACCAGCCTGGCCAACATAGTGAAACCCTGCCTCTACTAAAAATACAAAATTCGCCAGGTGTGGTGGCAAGCACCTATAGTCTCAGCTACCTCACGAGGCTGAGGCAGGAGAATCACTTGAACCTGGGAGGCAGAGGTTGCAGTGAGCTGAGATCGCACCACTGCACTTTAGCCTGGGCAACAGAACGAGACTCCATCTCAAAAAACAAAACAAAACGAAAAACGACAATCACTTCAAAAAGCTAGCTCATGATATAGATATAATTTTTTTTTCTTTTTGACGGAGTTTTGCTCTTGTTGCCCAGGCTGGAGTACAATAGCAGGATCTCAACTCACTGCAACCCCCGCCCCCCGGGTTCAAGCGATTCTCCTGCCTCAGCCTCCTAGGTAACTGGCATTACAGGCATGTGCCACTACACCCAGCTAATTTTGTATTTTTAGTAGAGATGGGGTTTCTTCATGTTGGTCAGGCTGGTCTCAAACTCTGACCTCAGGTGATCCACTTGCCTCGGCCTCCCAAAGTGCTGGGATTACAGGCATGAGCCACCATGCCCGGTCTTTTTTTTTTTTTTTGAGACGGAGTCTCGCTCTGTCACCCAGGCTGGAGTGCAGTGGCCGGATCTCAGCTCACTGCAAGCTCCGCCTCCCGGGTTCACGCCATTCTCCTGCCTCAGCCTCCCGAGTAGCTGGGACTACAGGCGCCCGCCACCTTGCCCGGCTAGTTTTTTGTATTTTTTAGTAGAGACGGGTTTTCACCGTGTTAACCAGGATGGTCTCGATCTCCTGACCTCGTGATCCGCCCGTCTCGGCCTCCCAAAGTGCTGGGATTACAGGCTTGAGCCACCGCGCCCGGCCCTTTTTTTTTTTTTTTTTTGAGACAGAGTCTTGCTCTGTCGCCTAGGCTGGAATGCAATGGCATGATTTCGGCTCACTGCAACCTCCACCACCCGGGTTCAAGCACTTCTCCTGCCTCAGTCTCCCAAGTAGCTGGGATTACAGGTGTGTGCCACCACGCCTGGCTAATTTTTGTATTTCAGTAGAGATGGGGTTTCACCATGTTGGCCTGGCTGGTCTCAAACTCCTGACCTCAAGTGATCCACCTGCCTCAGCCTCCCAAAGTGCTGGGATTATAGGCATGAGCCACCACGCCCAGCAACTTACAATATTTTTAAACAATATGAGAGACATTTCACATTTTCTCAAGTTAAATCTAATCACAAATTGGGCTGTGTTTGTAAAATAAAGCTGCTTTTGAGGTACAAGTATTTCTATTATCAGTGAAATTCTGCTGAACTGCTTGAATTTTATAATACTATGAGCAGATATTATATTTTAATTTTAAAAGTTCACTCTATGAGAAAGCTAAAAACAGTTAAGGCAAGAATGGCATAGAATAAGCGTGGACAGAAAGAAGTAGGCAGAGAGAAATTAACAGTAGGCTTTAACAACTAGATGGTGGGCATCAAATACAGCAACAAGAGAAAAATTATTTTTGCTATCAGTTTTTCCTATAAATCAACTTTTGGTCTACTGAGATTCCAACAATAAAACAAAAGCAATAAGGTACAGTAAGGATGAGTTTTATTCTATTCAGTTTGCATGAAGTTAAATGACTGATGACAGGTGCAGGCACGGTAGCTTGGGCCTGTTAATTCCAGCACTTAGGGAGGCTGAAGTTGGAGGATCACTTGAGCCCAAGAGTTCGAGACCAGCCGGGGCAACACAGTGAGAAGCTCCAGCTCTTAAAAAAATTTAAGGAAAAAATGATCAATGACAGGATAAGTGAGTTTTTGCTAACATTAGAATCGTCTTTTGCTTAACAGATGGGAAAAAAATTGAACTATATATTCAATTACAAATCAGTAAGAGGGCTCACCCCAGAACCCTTGTTTCAAATTTCAGTTTAGAGTTCTATTTCCATTATTTGTTGGCGTGCAAAAATGGCACTGGTACATATATGTACATTTATGATCTGAATATAGTCTTGATGTCTGCTGATGTATGTACCTATGCCATTTTTGTATGCAAGCACTACCATTTCCTATACCTTTTTAAAAAAAGCCTGGTGCAGTGGTGCACACCTGTAGCCCCAGCTACTTAGGAAGCTGAGAGAGGAGGGTAACTTGAGCCCAGGAATTCCGGGTTGCAGTGAGCTAGGATAGAACCACTGCACTTGCTCTAGCTTAGGCAACAGAGTGAGACCCCATCTCTAAATTAAAAATATAAAAATTAAAAGTCACTATTGTGAAAGCATGGAACAATATTTTTTAAATAAAAAGTTAGAAAAACAGATTTTTGGTTCAAAATTCTATTTAGGTAAAATTCTTTTCTTGCCTACAGTACAAAGTAGAAGATGAATCAGCTTGTTTCCGAATCTAACATGCTACTGGAAATTCTAAAACCTCCAAAATAACACTGTTATGTGAAAGGATTACGGAATTTTTTTTTTTAAGTATAACCTCATTTTTGTTTTTTAAAAAGTCTTTAGAGGAGCTAGGCATGGCTAGCTCATCTCAGCACTCAGAGGCTGGAGCAGGAAGTCTAAACTGCAAGATTATAATGGATTGATGGTTTCTTCTTTATACCTTTTTAACAACCTGCAATAAGCTTGTATGACTTTTATAACCAGGAGAAAAAAAAATGTTATTTGAAAGGAGAAGAAAAGCATTTTATTCAATGACTTAACACCCTTACAAATGTGTTCAGCATATGTCAGCATAGCACACCGATCATAACACAAATTACTTCTAAGTAGGTAGAGTAGGTCAAGGTTGTAAACAGATAGCAATGGCATACTCCCAATACAGCCACAAGTACATGAAGTTAAATTTTGGGTTAAATGAGAATATACTGTTTTCTTCTTTCATGAAATAAAATCTAGATTCTCAGACAAGGTTCACATGTCAATGAACACTTTACAAAAGAAAGCTGTTTGACATTAACCCAACTTTCAATATTCCACCCTTTGGAAACATGCTAAGGAAGAAAAAAAGTCTAACAGCAGAGAACTATAGTGTATAGTTGTATTTGTACAAACAGAAATACAAATTTAAATTTATACAAACAGAAATATAAACTTTATAATATCAGCTGTAAGTACCTTAGAAAAGGCCTATTCTAAAAAGCGCAATGGAAACTATATTTATTCTCTTTCATCTAGAATGGATTCATTTGCATGACAGGAATTCTTATGGTTTGAATGTATCCTCCGAAGTTCCTGTGTTAGACACTTAATCCCCAATACAACAGTGTAAGGATGCAGAGCCTAATGAGAGGTGATTAGGTCACGAGGGCTCCGCCCTCATGAATGGATTAATGCATTCTCTCAAAAGTGGGTTAGCTTTCTCCTGAGTCACTCTGTTATAAAAGTGAGTTCAAGCCCCTTCGTGCTCTCTGTCTTGACATACTCACTTGCCTTTCTACCTTCCACCATATGATAACAGCACAAAGGTCAGAACCATGCTCTTGAAGTTCCCAGCTTCCAGAACCACAGACCAAATACACTTCTACTGTTTATACCCAGTCTGTGCTATTCTGTTACAGCAGCAGAAAACAGACTAAGACAGGAATGTTATTTTATCTTCTTCTAAATGTCTTCTTTGAAAATAGCATAAGACTAAGCTCACATATCAAATTTAAAACAAAATCCTGATACACTGGCCAAATAAAGTTTAAGGGAAAACTATCAAGACAACTAAACTACATACTATTTTAATAACCTTGGGGTATAAAATAATAAAAACTTCAGCTGTAATGATGATGTTTGACATATATGTTTCTTCTTCACTCACTTTAAGTACACTCCACAGAACACAATTCAAAACCGACCTTCAGGTTGAAACACTCCTTGCTGGAGACAAGAGGTAAGAACTTTTAGTTAGTTCATATGCTTCTGTACTGTGAATTTTACAGTGAGCACATATTACTTTTATAATTAAAAAAAAATTAAACAAACATTCGGCTATGGACAAGCAGCCTGTCAGTCAATATAAATGGTCAATATGATCAATTACCAGGAATCTGAGAGGGCAATGGTCTTTCTCCAAATTTAAGGAAATAGTCAAGCAATTAAAAAAAAAGTTTCCATTCAGATGAACCATCTTAAAAAAAATTGTTCCCATAATCAACCACTAAAATTACATGTTTTTATTTGATATTTAGAGACAATAGATTAATTTTCCAGGTTCCAATACAGTTATGTTTAGAACAGTATTCTAAAAATTCAAAGCTGGCCAGGTGCAGTGAGTCACGCCTGTAATCCCAGCATTTTGGGAGGCCGAAGTGGGTGGATCACTTGAGGCCAAGAGTTCAAAACCAGTCTGGCCAACATGGTAAAACCCCATCTCTGCTAAAAATACAAAAATTAGTCGGACGTGGTAGTGGGCGCCTCTAGTCCCAGCTACTAAGGAGGCTGAGGCAGGGAGAACTGCTTGAACCTGTGAGGCGAGGTTGCAGTGAGCCGATATCATGCCACTGCACTCCAACCTGGGCAACAGAGCGAGACTCCGTCTCAAAAAAATAAATAAATAAAATAAAAATAAAAATTCAAAGGTGAAATTCTGAAAGAAATTTTGGTAGTGCCAAAGGAAGCAGCAAGTGACACAAGATGACAAAAGGGTAGACAGTCTTTAATCTGCATACAACAAGTATTTGCTGAAAAACACACCAAGAAGGGTGTGTTCAATGTTCTCTACCTCCTTACCTCTCAAAGTCTGCATGCGTTTGGACCTGAAAGACCTGTACTTAAATTCAGGCTCTACTGCATACTAGCTATAGGATCTTGGTGCAAGTTACTCACTTACCACCATGAGCCTCAATTTCCTCATCTATAAGGTTCAATTAGCACCCACTACCACCCAATTAGGCTTCTTGTCAGGATTATAAATCACGTTTCTGAAACATCTAGCACATACTGTCTGGCACATACAGAAGCACAATAAGTGGCCATGGTTATTTCTCCTTCCTCCTACCAAAACCATGAGGTAACAATACAAATTTCAGAGGTTCAGACAAAAACTTTGAAGCTATTTATCCAAAGCTTCTGTTCAGATTATCGGTGACAAAGGAACACAGGAGTTTACATATATAATCTAAAGTTAAAGTTTAAAAATTGCCTAACAGTTATAAGTACTATGATCATACAAGTCACAACTCCCAAAGCCTAGTAATGCATAAAACAGTAACATGCTCTGAAAGTGTGCCCTGTACTGCAAGAGAAGGCAGCTCTCTGCTTCATTTGCTTTTCATAGAAAGACATCCATGACAGGCCGGGCGCAGTGGCTCACGCCTGTAATCCCAGCACTTTGGGAGGCCGAGGCGGGCGGATCACAAGGTCAGGAGATCGAGACCACAGTGAAACCCCGTCTCTATTAAAAATACAAAAAATTAGCTGGGCGCGGTGGCGGCTGCCTGTAGTCCCAGCTACTCGGGAGGCTGAGGCAGGAGAATGGCATGAACCCAGGAGGCGGAGCTTGCAGTGAGCCGAGATTGCGCCACTGCACTCCAGCCTGGGGCACAGAGCAAGACTCTGTCTCAAAAAAAAAAAAAAAAAAAAAAGAAAGACATCCATGACTTCTAAGGCTCCAAGTTTAAATATATAACAAGACAGAAAAACTGAGAATGGATACAATTAATTTCAACCCAAGATGTGAAGGGTAAAGTTAAAAGCCCATTTATGGCCGGGCGCGGTGGCTCAAGCCTGTAATCCCAGCACTTTGGGAGGCCGAGACGGGCGGATCACGAGTTCAGGAGATCGAGACCATCCTGGCTAACACGGTGAAACCCCGTCTCTACTAAAATACAAAAAAAATTAGCCGGGCGAGGTGGCGGGCGCCTGTACTCCCAGCTACTCGGGAGGCTGAGGCAGGAGAATGGCGTGAACCCGGGAGGCGGGGCTTGCAGTGAGCTGAGATCCGGCCACTGCACTCCAGCCTGGGCAACAGAGCCAGACTCCATCTCAAAAAAAAAAAAAAAAAAAAGCCCATTTATAAATAATACATACCTCACAAACCCTTCTTAAATCCTTCCCCCACCCCCACCCACCACCACCACAAAGACACAGTTTTGCTATGTCACCAAGGCTGAAGTGCAGTGGCGCAATCACAGCCCACGGCAGCCTCCAACTTCTGGGCTCAAGCAACCCTCTTGCCTCGGCCTCTCGAGTAGCTGGGACCACAAGTACACTGACCACACCTGGCTATTTTTTTAGTTTTTTAGTTTTTTTTTGAGACAGGGTCTTCATATGTTGCCCAGGTCTCAAAATCCTGGCCTCAGGCAATCTTCCCACCTCAGACTCCCGAGTGGCTGGGACTACAGGTGCACACCACCACACCTAGCTAATTTTTTAATTTTTTGTAGAGAGGGGATCTTACTAGGTTGCCCAGGCTGATTTGAACTCCTGGCCTCAAGCAATCCTCCTGCCTCAGCCTCCCAAAGTGCTAGGATTACAGGCATGACCCACCACACCAGGCCTCCAATCATGAATTCTTAAAGTAACTGACCACAAAATGTTAGTGCCTAATTACTTGACTAAAATTTTTTTTTTCTTTTTTTTTTTTTGAGATAGGCTGTCACTATGTCACCTAGGCTAGAGCGCAATGGTGCAATCTCGGCTCACTGCAACCTCCACCTCCCAGGCTCAAGCAATCCTCCTATTTCAGCCTCCCAAGTAGCTGGGACCATAGGCGCATGCCACCATGCCCAGCTAGTTTTTTTTTCTTTTTGGTAGAGACGAGGTTTTACCATGTTGCCCAGGTTGGTCTCAAACTCCTGAGCTCAAGCGATTTACCCACCTCAACCTCTGAAAGTGCTAAGATTACAGGAGTGAGCCACCACAACCAGTCTAAAATGTTAAATTCTTAGAAGTAACCACACGTGGTAAAGCAGAAAGAGCCTACTTGTACTGTGACATCCAAGCCTTTGAGTTAAAATTCCAATTCAGCTGCTTACTTTGAATGCCATTGGGCAAGTCATTTAACTCTTCTCTGCCTCTGTTTCCTTGTTTGTAAAACTAGGACATTTTCTTCACAGGATTATTGTGACGGTTAAGGGAAATAATGTACACATAAACTTTCCAGCTGGTTTTGTAAAACTAGGACATTTTCTTCACAGGATTATTGTGATGGTTAAGGGAAATAATGTACACACATAAACTTTCTGGCTGATGGGAACCCAGTTCTGCTGACCCCACTCAGACAAACATCTAGTGTTCTGGAGTCCTTTGGGAGCTCTGTTCCTCTCCAGTTGAATCAACATAACTAAAACTTTCTGTTAACAGAAATTATAGGCCCCTTCCCCAAATCTTTCACACTATTTTGCCACGCTGTTTCGTAAACATATCACAATATTTAACTTGTATTAATCGTTATATTGATTATGTTTGTTTGAACATGAGTCATTTTCTTAACTAATTTGTAAGCCCCTGGAGCACAGTCCACGTTTTATTTTTTTTTTGGAGACGGAGTCTTGCTCTGTCACCCAGGCTGGAGTGCAGTGGCACGATCTTGGCTCACTACAAGCTCCGCCTCCCAGGTTCTCGCCATTCTCCTGCCTCAGCCTCCCGAGTAGCTGGGACTACAGGTGCCTGCCACCATGCCTGGCTAATTTTTTGTATTTTTTAGTAGAGACGGGGTTTCACTGTGTTAGCCAGGATGGTCTGGATCTCCTAACCTCGTGATCCGCCCACCTTGGCCTCCCAAAGTGCTGGGATTACAGGCCCGGCCACAGTCCATGTTTTGTAATTTAAAACAAGCAACAACAAAAGTTTTTAAAAAACAGGAAAAAAAAAACTCAACTCTTAGTATACTCTGATGATAGAAAAGGGCTATTTTCCTTTTTTGTTTGTTTTTTTTTTTGAGACGGTTTTTTGCTCTGTCGCCTAGGCTGGAGTGCAGTGGCACAATCTCGGCTCACTGCAACCCTTGCCTTCAGGGTTCAAGCAATTCTCCTGCCTCAGCCTCCTGAGTAGGTGGGACTACAGGCACGTGCCGCCACACCCAGCTGATGTTTTGTATTCTAGTACAGACAGGGTTTCACCGTGTTTCCCAGGATGGTCTCGAACTCCTGAGCTCAGGTGATCCATCCGCCTCGGCCTCCCAAAGTGCTGGGACTAGAGGCGTGAGCCCCCCGCCCAGCCAAAAGGGCTATATTCTTTACCAAGTCTTCCTCCAAGATAAAATTCTCCATGTGTGTACCTTTGTATGTATGTATAGACAACCACAACTTTTGAGACGGAGTCTCGCCCAGGCTGGAGTGCAGTGGCGCAATCTCGGCTCGCTGCAAGCTCTGCCTCCCAGGTTCATGCTACTCTCCTGCCTCAGCCTCCCAAGCAGCTGGGACTATAGGCGCCCGCCACCACGCCCAGCTAATTTTTTGTATTTTTAGTAGAGATGGGGTTTCACCATGTTGGCCAGGATGGTCTCGATCTCCTGACCTCATGATCCGCCCGCCTCGGCCTCCCAGAGTGCTGGGATTACAGGCGTGAGCCACCGCGCCCGGCCTGGGTTTGTTTTTTAATAACAAATTTTTAATGTAGAAAAGGCCAGGTACAGTGGCTCATGCCTGTAATCCCAGCATGTTGGAAGGTCAAAGAGGGAAGATCGCTTGAGCTCAGGAATTCAAAACCAGCCTGATCAACATGTGAAACTCAGTCTCTACAAAAAGAAAAAGAAAAAAAACAAAAAACAAAAACTGCCAGGTATGGGCATGTGCCTGTAGTCCTAATTACTCCAGAGGCTGAGATGGGAGGATCACCAGAGCCTGGGAAGTTGAGGCTGCAGTAAGCCGTGATCTCACCACTGTACTCCAGCCTAGGTGACAGGGTTAGACCCTGTCTCAAAAATAAAAAGTTCTTGACGTCTTGTGTGGTGGCTCACACCTATAATCCCAGCACTTTGAGAGGCCGAGGCAGGCAGATCACCTGAGGTCAGGAGCTAGAGACCAGCGTGGTCAACTGGCGAAACCCCATCTCTACTAAAAATACACAAAATTAGCCGGACATGGTGGTAGGCGCCTGTAATCCCAGCTACTCAGGAGGCTGAGGCAGGAGAAACACTTGAACCTGGGAGGCAGAGGTTACAATGATCCGAAATCGAGCCCCACTACACTCCAGCCTGGGTGACAGAGCTAGATTCTGTCTCAAAAAAACAAAAACAAAAACAAAAAGCCTATCAGAATGAATCAAATCATATACAAACTAGCACCCAGAACCTGACCAAATACAAAGAAAAGTGTGATTCACTGCTTAAATTAAATTAGAACACTTGTGTTAGTAGAGAATAAGGTCAACCTGGCACAGTGGTTCACAACTGTAATCTCAGCACTTTGGGAGGCTAAGGTAGGAGGATTGCTTGAGCCGAGACAAGCCTGGGTAACATGGAGAGAGCCTGTCTCTCTAAAAAAAAAAAAAAATTAGTTAATTAAAAAATAAAAATAAAAGAGTAAGTTAGCTCAGCTCAAAAGAGCCTGGTGAAAATGCCTAATTTGGAGTTCAGATTTCACTAGCTTTAGCAAGTAATGAATCCAACTGCTCTTCATCAGGATAGATGCTAACCACCAATCTACACATAAAGCACTACATAATTATCCACATTATATATTTCACAAAATTGTTTCAAATGGCCTTTTATAAATGTAGCTATTTGACTATTTTTATAAATTTCATCTAACCCACTTTAAGACTAACATCTTTTTTTTTTTGAGACGGAGTCTCGCTCTGTCGCCCAGGTTGGAGTGCAGTGGCCGGATCTCAGCTCACGGCAAGCTCCGCCTCCGGGGTTTACGCCATTTTCCTGCTTCAGCCTCCCGAGTAGCTGGGACTACAGGCGCCCGCCACCACGCCTGGCCAGTTTTTTTGTATTTTTTTAGTAGAGACAGGGTTTCACCATGTTAGCCAGGATGGTCTCGATCTCCTGACCTCATGATCCCCCCGTCTCAGCCTCCCAAAGTGCTGGGATTACAGGCTTGAGCCACCGCGCCCGGCCAAGACTAACATCTTAAACTCCACATTTTAAAACTCAAATTAGGCCGGGAACAGTGGCTCATGCCTGTAATCCCAGAACTTTGGGAGGCCGACGTGGAAGGATCACGAGGTCAGAAGTTTGAGACCAGCCTGACCAACAAGGTGAAACTCCATCTTTACTGTAAATACAAAAATTAGCTGGGCGTGGTGGCGCAGCCTGTAATCCCAGCTACTTTGGAGGCTGAGGCAGGAGAATCGCTTGAACCTGGGAGGTGGAGGTTGCAGTGAGCCAAGATCGCGCCACTGCACTCCAGCCTGGGCAACAAAGCGAGACCTTGTCTCAAAAAAAAAAAAAAAAAAACTCAAATTAGTTTGGGATACCAGATTTAAAGCTAAGCTTTGTCACTCTCACATTTTCACATTTTAATACTGATAATGACAGTTAACATTCTCTTTTCTGTTTTCAATCTCCTAAATCAAGTATTCTTAATCTGAGGTTCATGAACAGACTTGGTGTGAACCGCCTATAACTTTATGCAAAATGTTATGAGTATACAGACACAAAGGGAGCAGATGCATTAAATGTAATGTGGGTATGGCTACACGGCCATAAATGGTTTAAATATAACTGTCCCAAATCAAGATACTAGAAAATATCTATACACAGAGTAGAAAGGACAAAGAGTAATTCCACTTAAGTACTATTGTTATACAAAGGAAATACATTCAGAGAAATTAAATTCATCATTGTTCTTGGAAAACATGAATTAAATAATTCATTGAGTTTCACTGTTGAAGATCACTAGTTCGAGGTGCAGACTGTACAAAATGCCCTATGTAAAGACCACAGATGGCCGAGTGAGGCAGGTCACACCTGTAATCCCAACACTTTGAGAGGCGCAGGTGGGAGGATCACTTGAGTCCAGGTGTTCGAGACCAGGATAGGCAACATACTGACATATCATCGCTTAAAAAAAAATTAGACAGGCATGGTGCCAGCTACTCAGGAGGCTGGCAGAGAAGGATCACTAGAGTCCAGGAGGTTGAGACTGCAGTGAGCCATGACTGTGCTACCACACTCCAGTCTGGGAGACAGAGATAGACCCTGTCTCGGGGGGAAAAAAAAAATAGCCAAGTGGATGGCACGGAGAGTAAGTGCTAAATAGTACCCAGTATTATTAAAAAGTGATGTTTCCAAAAGAATGGTCCCTCTTGTGAATAAAGGCATGCATATGTAACACTACTTGTCCTAATTAGATAATCTACAAGCATAGAACACAGTAAACTTAACTGCAACCTATCACAACCTTGGATTTAATAAAGCAGTGTAGGATGTTCCAGTCAGCTGAGCCAACCTGTCACAAAAGGACCAAGGAAAACTTTATTTCCTACTTCTTGCGTACCCTATTTCTCACATGTTTCAGTCAGTCAACAAACTAACAACAGTTCTCTGGCTCCTCAGGACCATTTTTTCCCCCTAATATCATTCCACCATTACCCTATTTATAATCTGCAACACTCCCAGGGTGGTTCCAAAGAAAGGCCAAGACCTAAATTTTCTTCCCTAAATTACATTCCAGATATCAAAGCAGTAATCTCAGCTCCACCTTCTATAGGGAAACAAAGGAATAATCTAATTGCTCCCCTCTCCCTCTAAAGGGAGGGGGGAGTCTGGGCATTTTGCCTAATTCTCAAAGGAAAATTCCAAAATGTAGTGCCGACAAAGTGGTAAAAAGCTGATAAGCAGCTGAACATAGTGGCTCACGCCTGTAATCCTAGAACTTTGGGGGACCAAGGCAGGCAGATCACCTGAGGTCAGGAGTTGGAGACCAGCCTGGCCAACATGGTGAAACCTCATCTCTACTAATACAAAAATTAGGTGGCCGCGGTAGTGGGTGCCTGTAGTCCCGGCTACTCAGGAGGCTGAAGCAGGAGAAATGCTTGAACCTGGGAGGTAGAGGTTGCAAATGAGCCAAGATCATGCCACCTGCACTCCAGCCTGGGTGACACAGCGAGACTGTCTCAAAAAAAAAAAAAAGCTGGTAAGCTACGCATTTAAAATACCTCATGCACTGGCACACTACACCCATTTTCAGTTTTTCTTCATCTTAAGACACTCAGCCAAGCATGGGGCTCATGTCTATAATCCCAGCATTTTGGGCAGCTGAGGCAGGTGGATCTCTTGAGACCAGGAATTTGAGACCAGCCTGGGACAACATACTGAAATCCCGTCTCTACAAAAAAAAAAAAAATAGCCAGGTGTGGTGGCATGCGCTTGTAGTCTCAGCTACTCAGGAGGCTGAGGTGGGAGGATCACTGAAACCTGGCTAGGAGTTGGAGGCTGTAGTAAGCTATATGCATCACTGCACTGTAGCCTGGGTGACAAAGTCAGACCCTGTATCTCAAAAAACAGACACTCAGGCCAGGCGCGGTGGCTCACGCCTGGAATCTCAGCACTTTGGGAGGCCGAGGTGGGCAGATCACGAGGTTAGGAGATTGAGACCATCCTGGCTAACACGGTGAAACCCTGTCTCTAGCAAAAAATGCAAAACTTTAGTCAGGCGTGGCGGCAGGCACCTGTAGTCCCAGCTAATCGGGAGGCTGAGGCAGGAGAATGTTGTAAACCCAGGAGGCAGAGTTGCAATGAGCCAAGGCCGTGCCACTGCACTCCAGCCTGGGCAACAGAACAAGACTCCGTCTCAAAAAAAAAAAAAAAAGAAAGCTATTCTTTACTATCCAAAATAAAACTTAACTATTGCAACTACAAACAGTGAAACCATCACATAGGTATAGTCAAAACTATCCAGGAGAGAAAACACACACACATACACAACACACAGTCAACAGATTGCTATGGAATGTGAATACAGCAGGAGGTTAGCACATACGTAAATTATTAAGATTGCTTCCAGAATTAAAAAGACCAAGATATCTGAGAAATAAAATTACTCAGAAAGCAAAATTCCCTTTAAAAGCCAAGTAGCAGCCGGGCGCGTGGCTCACACCAGTAATCCCAGTACTTTGGCTGAGGTGGGCGGGTCACGAGGTCAGAAGTTTGAGACCAGCCTGGCCAACATAGTGAAATCCCGTCTCTACTAAAACTACAAAAATTAGCCAGGTGTGGTGGCACGCACCTGTACTCCCAGCTATTCGGGAGGCTGAGGCGGGAGAATCACTTAAACCTGGAGGGCGGAGGTTGCAGTGAGCCGAGATCGTGCCAACAGACTCCAGCGACAAAGTGAGACTCTGTCTCAAAAAGAAAAAAAAAGAAGCCAAGTAGAGAACTGGCAAGGGAAGATTTGATTTTGAAGCACTTCCATCTTTAAGACAACGTAAAAAATAAAATAAAATAAAATATTTGATGGTTAAAAACTGTCCAACATCCCTTAATTTGATGAAAACGGGAAATGTTTATCTTTTATTTTTTATTTTTTTGAGACAGAATCTCACTCTGTCACCCAGGCTGGAGTGCAGTGGCCAATCTCGGCTCACGGCAACCTCCTCCTACCGGATTCAAGCGATTCTCTTGTCTCAGCCTCCCGAGTAGCTTGGGACTACAAGCGCACACCACCGCGCCTAGCTAATTTGGTGTTTTTAGTAGAGGCAGGGTTTCACCACGTTGGCCAGGCTGGTCTAGAACTGACCTCAAGTGATCCGCCTGCCTCGGCCTCCCAAAGTGCTATTACAGGTGTGAGCCACCTCACCCAGCCGAAAGGGGGAAATTTTTAAATGCAAAATTTCAGGCTGGGCATGGTGACCCACCCAGTGCTTCGGAAGGATCGCTTGAGGCCAGGAGTTTGAGACCAGCCTGCACAACATAGGAGGCCCAGTCGCTACAAAAAAATTTTTAACATGAAATTTCAGTTCTTATCTTCATTTATTTTATTTTATTTTGAGACAGAGTCTTGCTCTGTTGCCCAGGCTAGAGTGCAGTGGCGTGATCTCAGCTCACTGCAACCTCCGCCTCCAGGGTTCAAGAGATTCTCCTGCCTCAGCTTCCCAAGCAGCTGGGACTACACGAAGGCACAACCACACCCAGCTAATTTTTCTATGTTTAGTAGAGACGGGGTTTTGCCATGTTGGCCAGGCTGGTCTCAAACTCTTGACTTCAGATTTTGCCATGTTGGCCAGGTAGGTCTCAAACTCCTGACCTCAGGTGATCCACCGCCTGGGCCTCCCAAAGTACTGTGATTATAGGCATGAGCCACTGTGCCGGGCCTCAGTTCTTATCTTTAAATGATCCTACAAGATCATCTCATCATCTTATTCACACAAAATTCTCAATATATATATTTTTAAAGGTTCTATACAACTACTGAAAAATTACCGAAGAATTACAGATGTTGATATTCTACAGACATTAAAAAATCATATTCTGGACAATAAGAATACTAGTTATCTTTCTTCTATAAACTTTTCTGAGTTTTTCAAACCACCACCAAAAGTCACAAAGGCAACCTGATTTCACTTTCAAACACTTAAGTTTTTAAAAACATTATTTGAAACACAATGCAAGAAAAAAAAAAGGTCAAATGTTTCTTGAGTCTAACATGAAAGGAGAGCAAAGTCTGAAAGACTGATAACATTTTGAGATTCTGGAGCCATGATATACTTAAGGGGATGGGGACTAAAAATAAAGTAATCGAACTTTTTCTGCATTAAAGAATTATAGTTGATCCAAGGAGACTACTATATTTCTTCCTACTATAGTTAGCTGGTATACTGAAGACAGGTACACACGCTTTATTCTTAACACATTCCTTAAAGACGAAGCAATCAAAATTATTTTCTTGACACCAAAAAAATCCACTAAAAGCCAGTGGATTATGGAAAATGTTATAAGAATAATCATGGGAATAATGTTAAGTATTTCTTTCTTTTTTTTTTTTTTTTTTTTTTTTTTGAGAAGGAATCTCACTCTGTCTCCCAGGCTGGAGTGCAGTGGCATGATCTCAACTCACTGCAGCCTCCACCTCCCAGGTTCAAGCGATTCTCCTGCCTCAGGTTCCCGAGTAGCTGGGATTACAGGCGTGCACCACCACACCAGGTTAACTTTTTTATTTTTAATAGAGGCAGTGTCTCACCATGACCAGGCTGGTCATGAACTCCTGACCTCAAATGATCCACCCACCTCGGCCTCCCAAAGTGCTGAGATTACAGGTGTGAGCCACTGCTCCTGGCCATGTTAAGCATTTCTTAATGTGCTGAAATAATCACTGCCTGCTTCAAAACGTAGCTCAAAAAAAATCCCTATTTTTCTTCAGATCCTCAAAAAAAAAAGCTTTGACGGCCCTTTCTATCTACTTTTTTAACTGTTCAGATTATACTTTCAATTGCTTTTTTTTTTTTTTGAGACAAGTCTTGCTCTGTTGCTCAGGCTGGAGTGCAATGGTGTAATCTCGGCTCACAGGAACCTCTACCTCCCAGGTTCAAGAGATTCTCCTGCCTCAGCCTCCCAAGTAGCTGGGATTACAGGCACCCGCCGCCACACCCAAATAATTTTTTGTATTTTTAGTAGAGATGGGGTTTTGCCATATTGGCCAGGCTGGTCTTGAACTCCTGACCTCAGGTGATCCACCTGCCTCGGCCTAACCAACATCTCTTTAGTAGAGATGGCTAGGTACTCTATACAAAAATTAACTGGTTATGGTGGCACATGCCTGTAATCCCAGCTAATCGGGAGACCAAGGCAGGAGAATCGCTTAAACCCGGGAGGCAGAGATTGCAGTGAGCCGAGATTGCACCATTGCACTCCAGCCTGGGCAACAGAGTGAGACTCCATCTCAAAACAAACAAAAAGAAAAGAAAACAGAAAAAACAAACAAAAAAAAAGGCCAGGCGCAGTGGCTCAGGCCTGTAATCCCAAAACTTTGGGAGGCCAAGGCCTGGACAACAGAGCAAGACTCCATCTCAAAAAAAAAAAAAAAAAAAGTAATACAGCTACCAACCCTTATGTAAACCAATATAAATCTAAAAATTCTGTTGCTTCAGAATCTTTGTCAAGATTCCATTTTCACTACCAAATTTAGCAGTACCCATAACACAGATTATAAATTTCTAAAAGAAACAATATAAATTAGTAATGATAAACCAAAGTAAGTTAAGGAACATCTGGAGTAGATTTGTAAACATTAGCTAATATACTATTGTTAAGTTACTAAGATAACATACTGGAAGCAGGAAAAGCATCCACCCATTAAAGTTTTAATTGAAGAGAAAGCCTAAGACTTTGGAGTTTGGAACAAGATGTTAAAAACGAATGAACTTGTACTTTAGTGATAAACAAAGAAAGAACTTTTCTTTCTTTCCTTTATTTTCCAGATTTTCTCTAATTACTTTTACAAAGATAACAAGCTCCATTAAAACAAAAAGCAACCGCTAAAGTCAGATAGCTGAAAATCTGATTGCTCACTGCCCTTGTGACCTCCCCTAATAAAATATCCCTCACTTCCTCTCACCCTCCTAAGTAATTTTCACTAACACTTTTGCAAAGGTTTTCCCAAATTCCTGTATTATTTTACTAGACAGTCTAGAATACAAAGATAGTAGGCCAGATACTCATGTATTTGATTCCAGAAAAAAATATAAAAACTGTTTCTGGGTTTGATCCCGTTGAGGTCAGTCTTCAAAAGAAAGGATGATTTGACACCGTATTTACTTATTAATTACTGTCATTGCCATTTATGAGCCATTCCTCCTCCTCCTCCTCCTTGAAAATTCCTCCTCACTCCCTCTGTTCCTCCAAATCTAATTGCTGACAATTCCCTTTCAGGTCTCTTTTCTTTTTTTTTTTTTTTTTGGAGACGGAGTCTCGCTCTGTCGCCCAGGCCGGAGTGCAGTGGCCAGATCGCAGCTCACTGCAAGCTCCGCCTCCCGGGTTCACGCCATTCTCCTGCCTCAGCCTCCCGAGTAGCTGGGACCACAGGCGCCGCCACCTCGCCCGGCTAATTTTTTGTGTTTTTAGTAGAGACGGGGTTTCGCCGTGTTAGCCAGGATGGTCTCGATCTCCTGACCTTGTGATCCGCCCGTCTCAGCCTCCCAAAGTGCTGGGATTACAGGCTTGAGCCACCGCGCCCGGCCATCTCTTTTCTATAAAGTCTTTCAAAACCCAGATAGCCAATCACAACCCACCATCCCCCTGAAATCCTGCTGCTCTCATCCATGCCATACATCTGGAATTTGCTATATCTACTGGTATTCGACATGTATAAAACCTATTTCTGCCGGGCGCGGTGGCTCACGCCTGTAATCCCAACACTTTGGGAAGCTGAGGCGGGCGGATCACCTCGGGAGTTTGAGACCAGCCTGACCAACATGGAGAAACCCCGTCTCTACTAAAAATACAAAATTTGCCGGGCGTGGTGGCACATGCCTGTAATCCCAGCTACTCAGGAAGCTGAGGCAGGAGAATCACTTGAACCCAGGAGGCGGAGGTGCCGATGAGACAAGATTTGCGCCATTGCACTCCAGCCTGGGCAACAAGATTGAAACTCCCTCTCAAAAAAAAAAAATTATTTTTTTTTTCTTTTTTTTTTCTTTGAGACGGAGTCTTGCTCTGTCGCCCAGGCTGGAGTGCAGTGGCCCGATCTTGGCCCACTGCAAGCTCCGCCTTCTGGGTTCACGCCATTCTCCTGCCTCAGACTGAGTAGCTGGAGCTACAGGCGCCCACCACCACGCCCGGCTAATTTTTTTGTATTTTTAGTAGAGGCGGGGTTTCACCGTGTTAGCCAGGATGGTCTCGATCTCCTGACCTCGGGATCCGCCCGCCTTGGCCTCCCAAAGTGCTGGGATTACTGACCTAAGCCACGGCGCCCGGCCTATATCTAAACTTCTTAAATGCAAGGATTATATTTCTAAATCCTAGTACTAATAGAATGCCTTTCATGAAAATGATGCATACAACCTGAAGAATGCTCATACAGTTTTCCAAATTCTTTTATATACATTTGAATTTCACCACTACCCTGACAGGAATAATGACTCCAATTATCCTATTTTACAAAAAGGGAAAAAAATTCAGAGGCTAAGTAACTTGTCAAAGTTCTCAACTAATCTTGAAGATTTATTTATAGTAATAAACATACATATATATAGCAAATTCAGAAAATTTCCTGAACAGTAGAGGTCTATAAACCTCGATAAAGCAGTAAATCCATGTTCTTTATTGTTACCAAGAAAACTACTAAATGAAGAACCTCAAGTTCAACTCCATTCAACTGTGCAAAACCAACTTTGTCCTTGGAGCCCTTGAAAAAAAAAATTTGTTTTAAACTGTCAACACAGCAAATGTCACTACAACAACACTATCCTTAACTTCTAAAGCATGAAATTCTAATAAAATACTATGGTTTCTGTATAGTGCAAGAGATTTCAGCATCAAGCCACAGTATTACAAAACTTGAAGAAAGCATTTTGCAAGAGCCATGTGACACACATATGACAGTCAGCTAAACTGGTGAGTGGACCTTTTAGGGGGAAATGTTTAGCAGTAATTGACCAAAGCAGCAAATAAACTCAACTTTTACAACAAATACTGATTTTCCCCCATCCCTCAAAGGCCTTTGACACTGAAAAGGAATACCAATTCGGTCTCTTACAATTATTTATTACTTTACATACATGTAAACTGTAGAGGAAATTTTTAAATGGCCACTGAGGAGAGTCCAACAAACTCTACCCAAAGGAAGTGAACACCAGTTCCCAGGAAAGGTGCCAGGTGTGTCACATCTGCTGTGGTGACTTCTTGAGTAAGCAAGAAAAAGAAATGCATTAACTTTTCATGACACGTCATGGAACCTCATTCCCTATCTGCAAGCATCCAAGCAGGTAATCTAAAACTACATACAGATCTATCATAGGTCCCATTCGTTTCTCTTTCAACTTGACAGCAAGCTTCCTTTAATCTGCGAGTATCAGAAACACACTCCTTGGCTTTAGTTGTTTTTTTGGGTTTTTTTTCCCTTGACCTACAGAAGACAAAATGACTTAGGTGTCCTCTTTAAAAAAAAAAAAAAAAAAAAAAAAAAAAAAAAAAAAACTCACAAATGCCCAGGTTTTTAGGAGGGCAATGGACCCGGCGAGCTCTTAAAGAACTCGTTCAAGGCACAACTCAAAAAGAGAACTAAAAAATGTTCAGTTGCTTCTCCCTATCTACTCATTCCCCTCAATCCCACGCAGTCCCGAAAAGCATCCATATTACCTGAAACCTGGCGGGGAGGATGGAAGAAGAGAGAGCCAACAAGCTCAGGATTTACAAGTAAAGCTGGTTTCCACCCCGAGGATCCTGACAGCTCCGCAGAGTGCGGGCGCAGGGTCTGCCAGTGCCCTCTAGAAGGGTTCTCCCACCCCATCCCCTCCTCTTAGAAACAAGTCCTCCTTCAAAAGTCACTGCCTCCGAGACAAGCTACCTCTTCACACCGCCTCAGGCCCCTGGGCAGACTTCCTAAGCACCCGCCCCGCAGTCAGGCCCTCCAACCGGACCCGGTCCAGGCCCGGGCGGCTCACCCCTCCGACCCGACCCCTCCCCCGCCCGGCCGCCCCTCCGCGTCAGACAATGGGGCCCGACTCCCGGCCGCCAGCCTCTCCTGACCCATCACCCTCGCCTCACCCCAGCCGATGCCCCGACTTCCGCCCCAACCCTCCTCGCCCCCTTTAAAATCCCCCAAGCTGGCCCACGGACCCAGCCGACCGGTGCTCTCCTGAACTCACTATTCGGGATTCATGCTGGACATGTCACTGCAGCTGCCGCCGCCGCCACCGCCGCCCTTGCTGCCGCAGCCGCTGCCTTGACTCTCCGCGCCACGGGTAATCGAAAGAAAGGAATGAGATAGGCTGTTCCGGGAGAGCAAACGTCTTCCCCTACTCTGTCCCCTAGAACACAATCAGCAGCCGCCGCCACTCAGCTATCGCTTCCACCCAAAATGGCCGCCGGCGAACCAGGAAATAGGGAAGCCTTAGACCGAGGGGCCTTTACACAGCCCAGAGGGCGGCCGCACCGCCTGGCATGCCGGGAAAGGGAGTCGCGAGTGCAGCTACGCGAGCTGAGGATAGACAGTGAGGCGCTGAGGCCAGGACTCAGCTTCCCGCCAAGCGCCGCGCCTCTGGGGCATGCGTACTTGAAGGGTTGTCGTCCGCCCCATTCCCCACTCCCTCACCTCCCCACCCTCCGCCCCTCCCTGTTCCCCTCCCCTCTGACTCGCTGGCTAGGACTTCGCTCGGACTCCCCCTGGCGGATTGGCTAAGACCGAGCGGCCCTGGTGATGTCATCAGTGAGACGTGGCAGCCGGGCGAGTCAGCGCCCCACGGAGGAGGGGGCGGAGAGGGGCGGAGGGTGGTGCAGGCGGCCGACGGAGGCTGGGGGTCGCGGGAGGCAAAGGACCGGAGGGAGTGGTCAAACTGAGGGACTGCCGGCGTGCGGGAGCGGAGAGGGGGTCGGGGGACACGCGTGTCGGCTCCTGCCTCCCATGCGACTTTTGCTGACCTGACCAGCTTGAGGCTTGCGCCACCCTGGTGGCGCTGGTTGGAGGCTGGTCGGAGGACGTCCGCTCTAAGGACAGAAGGGAAGTCAAGGGGCTCCCTGGACAGCACGGAGCAGTTCTTTACTTCTCGTCACTCACCCAGACCCACCTCTATTCGGTCATCGTCCATTGTTGGCCCCGCGCACTACCATTTTCTTATTGGATTTCTTCCCATTCTTACTGTGCCCCGCTCTCGTCAGCCTGGCTATTGCAGTAGTCTCCAGATGGACTCTACCTCTCTCTCTCTCCTCCGCCCCAGCCCATTTGCACACACAGTCGAATGTATCTTTCTGAGACAGCAACTCCATCGTGACCCCACAACCTTCAATGGCTCCACATCCCATGGATGGGAGAGGCACAGCCCAGAGCCAGCCTAAAATTCAAGTCCTCCTCCCTTCGTCCCAGCCTTCAGGTTGAATTGTAATGTATTATTTGTAGTTGCTGCTAATCCTGAGCCTTTCTGCAAGACTGGAAAATAATAAGCAATAAAAACATGCAATTCATCACTATATAGTGCCTACAATTTCTGGGAGTAATATTAACTCATTTTTTAAAAACATGTGGTCTTAACAGCTCTCTTTAATCAGCTCAGTAATTTAAATCTCCACTAAACTTTAACACATTATCTTGAGTTATTTAATTACAAAGGGCATAGTGTAATACGTTGTCCAAAGTTTATCTTCCAACTTCTAAGAACTAAGAAAATTGTCTACTGAGACTTATCGCAGAATTACTTTAGATTCCTACAACGCCAAAATATAGAAAGAAAGCACTTATTTCTACCCATACACTAATTACACCTCTTAACCCTCAAATTCTGCCATGGGCCTTAGTTGATGAACTTATCAAAAGTTACCCGAGTTTCTTCACATGTTGGCTTCTGAAATGAACACCGTCACCACCCTAGGAATACCCTGAATGGTTCAGTAATAGGCACCAAAAAGTGTTCGTTAACCTGGACTCTAAAGCCCATGACCCTTCTTGCTTATTGTGATTTCAAATAAAAACTCAGAAAACTGGCCAGGCGCGGTGGCTCAAGCCTGTAATCCCAGGACTTTGGGAGGCCAAGGAGGACGGATCACGAGGTCAGGAATTCAAGACCAGCCGGGCCAACATGGTGAAACACCGTCTCTACTAAAAACACAAAAATTAGCCGGGCATGGTGGCACGTGCCTGTAATCCCAGCTACTCGGGAGGCTGAGGCAGGAGAATTGCTTGAACCTGGGAGGCGGAAGTTACAGTGAACTGAGAGGCCACTGCACTCCAGCCTGGGCGACAAAGCAAGACTCCATCTTGGGGGGTAAAAAATCTCAGAAAACTGTGACCTGTGTCACTAGTAAAGGCACACACACACACACACACACACACACCCCTCAGAAAACTGTCCAGAACTCGTCCTCAGCCAAAAATACAGTCTGTCCTTCCCTGGGAAGTATACTCCTAAACTTCCTTTAATGAACTATTTTCTTTCCCAACGAAGAATTACCTCCGACCGGGCGCGGTGGCTCACGCCTGTAATCCCAGCACTTTGGGAGGCCCAGGCGGGCGAATCACAAAGTCAGGAAATCGATACCATCCTGGCTAACACGGTGAAACCCTGGCTCTACTAAAAATACCAAAAATTAGCCGGGCGTGGTGGTGGGCGCCTGTACTCCCAGCTACTCTGGAGGCTGAGGCAGGAGAATGGTGTAAACCCGGGAGGCGAAGATTGCAGTGAGCCAAGATCACGCCACTGCACTTCAGCCTGGGCCACAGAGCAAGACTCCGTCTCCAAAAAATACAAAAATTAGCTGGGCGTGATGGCGCGTGAGATTACAGAATCTCAGCTACTCCAGAAGCTGAGGCAGGAGAATCGCTTGAACAGGGAGTCGGAGGTTGCAGTGAACCGAGATAGCGCCACTGCACTCCAGCCTGGCGACAGAGCTAGACTCTGTGAAATCCCATGTCTACCAAAAATATAATACAAAAATTAGCCTGGCGTGGTGACACACATCTGTGTTCCCAGCTACCTGGGAGACTGAGGCAGGAGTGTCACTTGAGCCCAGGAGGCAGAGGTTGCAGTAAGCTGAGATTGCATCACTGCACTCCAGCCTGGGCGACAGTGAGAATCCATCTTTAAAAAAATGAAAGTGGAAGTACAGAGGAAAGAAACAATTCCAACTCAAACAATTGGGAACAGTTTCATGAAGGAGGTAGTATTTGAGTGAGGCCTTAAAAAGAGGATACAATTTTGATCATTGGCAGAAATGGGAGTGAGGAGGCCATTTATCTCAGAATGACAAGAGGATGTAAGCAGAATCACAAATGTGTGAAAATGCACATGTGTTTGAGGAATAGTGATCACAGGTTCCATGGGAGATGAGGTGGGAGAAATTTAGGCTAAGGTCAGATCATGGGGAGCCCTGATGCCTGCTAAAGGATTTAGACTCTATTCAGTAGGCAGTGGAGAGCAAGAAGAGTAATAAGAAGGAAGGGATGTGAGGTCATCAGTTCAGTGTTTATTTTATTTTATTTTATTTTATTTTATTTTATTTTTTGAGACAGAGTCTGGCTCTGTCGCCCAGGCTAGAGTCCAATGGCACGATTTTGGCTCACTGCAACCTCTGCCTCCTGGGTTCAAGCAATTCTCCTGCCTCAGCCTCCTTAGTAGCTGGGATTACAGATGCATGCCTCCACGCCTGGCTAATTTTTGCATTTTAGTAGAGGCAGGGTTTCAGTATGTTGGCCAGACTGGTCTCGAACTCCTGACCTCGTGATCTGCCTCCCTTGGCCTCCCAAAGTGCTGGGATTACAGGCGTGAGCCACCATGCCTGGCCCAGTTCAGTGTTCTAGAAGGAACTCTTGGGAGCTCTGTGGAAACTGGAGGTAGGAAAATTAGTTAAAAGGTAATTAAAGCTGGGCGTGGTGTCTCAGCCTTGTAATCCCAGCACTTTGGGAGGCTAAGGTAGGAAGATTGCTTGAGCCCAGGAGTTTGGGGGATGTCGTGTGCCACTGCATTCCAGCATGTGTAACACAGCAATACCCCATCTCTAAAAAAAAAAAAAAATTATATATCTGAAAGCACTTTACACAGTGCCGAGGATGTTTTAAGCCCTGAGGAAATGTTTAGTATGTGAAGTTTCTAGATAAACCCAATAAAAAAGCAAGTCACAGTCCTCTGGTCACTTGTATTCTAATATGTATGTAACAATGAGAGGCTTGTATCAACCAAACCATTGTTTGATAAATCTCAATAATGGCTCTCTTATGACAGATTGCTGCTGCTGTGGCACCACCTGTGGGTGTGGCACCATAGCCTTCCTCACTGGTTACTCAATGTCGGCTGACACTCTTCTGTCAGTCAAGCCATAACAACATGCTATGTGCTACAAAGAACCCATCTTCATTCCCTTGTCATTGACAATCCTGTGGACAACTTTTATTTCATCTAATGGTGATACCACATAACTAGGCTGGGCAAATCAGAACCCTGAACCAGCAGATAAGCAGCTACATGACAATATGAGTTCACACCAGAGCTCCATGTAAAATGTTATATATTGAGCGATATTCTCTGGAATTGGGTTAGAGTGGAAGGGTAAGAAAGTGCAGTTATCTTTTCCTACTCACTTTGCCACAAGAGGGTCAGCCAGGAAGTCTTATCAGTAAGAGTTGCCTTTGCATACTCCATGAAATCCATTCTGTATTGATCTTTCATCTACTCATTGATCCACTCATTCACTCAATTATGTATTAATTACCTATTCTGTTCTGATATGGAGATATACCAGTGATCAAAACTCACCAAGTCTAGACACTCATGGAGAATGTAAATTCTCATGAGAGGCTGGGCGTGGTGGCTCACGCCGGTAATCCTAGCACTTTGGGAGGCTGAGGCGGGTGGATCACTTGAGGTCAGGAGTTCAAGACCAGCCTGGCCAATATGATGAAATCTTACTTCTACTAAGATACAAAAATTACCTGGGCATAGTGGCATGCACCTATAATCCCAGCTACTTGGGAGGCTAAGGCAGAAGAATCACTTGAACCCAGGAAGCAGAGAGTGCAGTGAGCCGAAATCGCACCATTGCACTCCAGCCTGAGCAACACACTGAGACTCTGTCTCAAAAACAAAAACAAAATCTCATGAGAGACATCTATTGATCGATTACTGTATTTCCTCAAATCTGAGGCACCATTGATTGCCACAATGGGTTTCATAACAGCTTTTCAGGAAAGAAAAAAAAAGTGTTACCACATTAAATATACACATTGATTAGATATTAGTATCACAAATGCCTTCCCCAAAATATCACCAAAGCAACGTCACTGAGACAAAATTTAGTTTATTGCTTATTGTGGTACGGCAGAGCACTTTCTAGACAGTCTTTGTAGCATCTCAGAGGAGAGTAAGGGCAAGATTGGGCTATTTATTGAGCTGTACAAGTTTGGTTTAAGGAGAATCTTTTAATGAGGGAAAAGGGAAGTTTTGGTTGGCCCAAGATAAGAGTCATGATACAATAATTTAGGATTGGTAAGCACAGCAATTTGAGGCAAGGGGTTCAGAGAATCTTGGGATACAGTTTGTCATTTGATGCCTTATTTTAAAGAATTGACAGGTCTTTCTGGAAGTCCCTGAAATCAATAATAAAATTATTTTCAACTTTTATCTTCATTAGTCAGCGTTTCCTGGAATAGTAAAGTTACGTTGAAGATGGCAGTACAATAGTAAGCCATGTTAATGTTTAGGGTAAGCTATGTCATAAACGTCAAAAATGTGCACCTTTGGAGAAATAAAGTAATTACACAATTAAGGATATGTAGTTACAGTTACAAAACATGCTGTGGAGAAATACAGGGTGCAATAGGAACATGTAACTGGGGCACCCTACCAGTTCTGCAGAGGTCAAAAAAGCATCTTTGAGAAACTCATCTTTGAACTAATGCAAAATGCTGAGTTTGGCTTGATGAAGTGGAAAGGTGGATGTGGCAGGATGAGATAGCATGTGCAAAGGTCCTGCAGCAGGAAGGAACATGATGTATTTAAGGACTTGCAAAATCAGCAAGGCTGGAGCACAGGAAGTGACAGGGTAGAGGCACAGTATGAAGGCTGATGGAGGGGGTGGAGAGCATTCTGTTGTAGAGGCCAAGGGAAACTTCCCCTTTGCCCTCTGAAGAGTTGCTAAAAAAAAATCAACTCACTGGCCATGCACAGTGGCTCACACCTGCAATCCCCGCACTTTGGGAGGCTGAGGCGGGCAGATCATGAGGTAAGGAGATTGAGACCATCCTGGCTAACACGGTGAAACCCTGTCTCTACTAAAAACACAAAAACTTAGCTGGGCGTGGTGGCACGCACCTGTAGTCCCAGCTACTCGGGAGGCTGAGGCAGGAGAATCGCTTGAACCAGGGAGGCGGAGGTTGTAGTGAGCCAAGATTGCGCCATTGCACTCCAACCTGGGCAACAAAGCAAGACTCCATCTCAAAAAAAAAAAAAAAATTCAACTCACCAAAGGCAGATGAATAGGGGAAAAGGCATACAAAGGGTTCAAGTGATTCTCCTGCCTCAGTCTCCTAAGTAGCTGGGATTACAAGCATATGCCACCACGCCTGGCTAATTTTTGTATTTTTAGTAGAAGCAGGGCTTCACCATGTTGGTCAGGCTGGTCTTGAACTCCTGACCTCGTGATTCGCCTGCCTTGGCTTCCCAAAGTGTTGGGATTACAGGCGTGAGCCACCGCACCCAGCTCGGGTATAGTTACATTCTTAGGAGAAAAACAATTATTCCTTTTGGTGGTTCCAGATCTTAGGCAGATAAGGGACTTTACTGTGCTTTGGGAGAGATGGTGGGTGGGGGTCAGGGAGAAGATTAGAGAGGCCTGGAAGCTGCTGGTTCAGGTAAGCATGTCAAAGCACCATATTTGAGGGTATTGGCTTCTGAACCCCAACACTGTCCACTGCTATGTTTCCCAATGACTATTTTTTGAGACAAAAACACTTTATGCTCTGATATCTGAAGATTGTATTTCCAGAATTATGATCAACACTCTCAAGCCCTTCAAAACATTGGTGAATGAGCCTCCATGCTGAGCTACCACAATAACATCAGATTCAAATTGTTGCCCAACCAGAGCAGAACCAGTTCCAGAATATCCTCCTACATGAGCCCAAACTTGTGGTCAAACAGGTTGTCTGGATTCTGGGCTGGAGATCTGGCCATGCCCAAGAGGAAGCAAAAAGAAACCAGATAAATTTAAATTAAGGAAGAAGAGCTATTTCTAAGTGCTTGGTTTGAAAGCAAACAATTTTTATTTTTATTTTTTGTCCTTGAGATGGAGTTTTGCTTTGTCTCCCAGACTGGAGTGCAATGGCATAATCTCCGCTCACTGCAACCTCCACCTCCCGGGTTCAGGCAATTCTCCTGCCTCAGCCTCCTGAGTACCTGGAATTTTTTATAGGCATGTGCCACCATGCCCAACTAATTTTGTATTTTTAGTAGAGACAGGGTTTCACCATGTTGGCCAGGTACGTCTTGAACTCCTGACCTCGGGTGATCCACCCTCCTTGGCCTCCCGAAGTGCTGGGATTACAGGCATGAGCCACCATGCTCTGCCAACTGCAGTAAGCTATGATTGTGCCATTATACTCTAGCCTGGGTGACAGAGGAAGACTCTGTCTCTTAAAAAAAAAAAAAAAAAAAAGGGCCGGGAGCAGTGGCTTATGCCTGTAATCCCAGCACTTTGGAAGGCCAAGGCGGATGAATCATGAGGTCAGGAGTTCGAGATGAGCCTGACCAACATGGAGAAACCCCATCTCTACTAAAAATACAAAAATTAGTGGGCATGGTGGTGTGTGCCTGTAGCTACTCAGGAGACTGATGCAGGAGAATCGCTTGAACCCGGAGGCGGAGGTTGCAGTGAGCCGAGATCGCGCCACTGCACTCCAGTGTGGGCAACAGAAGGAGACTCTGTCTCAAACAAAACAAAACAAAAACAAACAAAATGGTTTTGGGTTGAAGATACATCATTTATAGTGATTTTAGTTTTGTAGACGTTTATTAATTCATAAAAATGCTTAAATAATGTCTACTAAGTACAAGCTGACATGCTGGGTCATGAGTAAAACTTGCTTCCTGCCTTTAAGGATGTAAGGATGGGTTTAAAACTACATGCTCAAGTGAAATTCTTTATTCAGGGGCCTCTTTGTTCCCGTTATCTATGGTGTGCAACAGGCTACTCCAAAACAATGTCACTTAAAATAACACTTTGTTATGTTTTTTGGAGTTGGTTGGGTTTAGTTTAGCAGTTCTTGCTCGGTGTCTTTCTTGCAGTTACAGTCATATGCCAACTGGAACTGCAGTCATCTGAAGACTCAACTAGATTAGACATCTAAGATGGCTCTTTCACCTATCTGGTAGTTGATGCTGACTGTTGGTTAAGAGCACAGCTGAGGCTGCCACCCAGAGCACCCACCTACTTGTGGCTTCCCTGTGTGGCCTGGGCTTCTCACAACATGAAGGTTGAATTCTCAGAGGAAGCAGCCCAGAAACTAAAGGTTCCAAGAGGCAGGAGCAAAAAGCTGCCAGGCCAGTAAAGGACTATGCCTGAACTTCTCCAGTGTTACTTTTGCCATATTCTATTTGTCAGAGCAGTCACAGGGCCTTTGCAGATTCAAGGGGATAAAAAAATAGACTCCACCTCTTGGAAAGGGAACGACATGGTTGCATTGCACAAAAGCGTGTGGAGTGGGAAATATCACTGCTGCCGTCTTGGGAAAGCACAATCCACCTTATTGACATAGTGATTATACTTGGGCAGAAGCATATAGGAAGTATGAGGAGAATGCAAAGGAATAAAATATGCGACTCTTGCTTTTGGGGTGGTTGTGGCATTGCTAAGCTTATGCCTGAGAAGATGAGTTAAGTTACTTCCGGAACAACATACCAGTAAGTATGAACAAATACACAGGTTTCTACCACTCAATAGCAGAGAAACTCTTTTGAAAAGCAGAAACTTTTCTGTGTGGTGTGAAAACTCAAATGGGGAGGCTATTTTGTATTATTATTATTTCCTTTTCTTTCTTTCTTTTTTTTTTTGAGACGGAGTCTCGCTGTGTTGCCCAGACTGGAGTGCAGTGGCATGACCTTGGCTCACTGCAACCTCTGCCTCCTGGGTTCCAGCAATTCTCCCACCTCAGCCTCCCGAGTAGCTGGGATTACAGGCATGCGCCACCATGCCTGACTTTTTTTGGTATTTTTATTAGAGACGGGGTTTCACCATGTTGGCCAGGCTGGTCTCAAATTCCTGACCTTGGGAGATCTGCCCACTTCAGTATTTTGTATTATTTAAAGAGGAAAATGTGTAATCGGTTACATATTAACCCAAAACTTTCGATGTCGTAAATAAAACACCATAGAGTACCTATATATAAGTGACAACTAATTATATCAAGGTATAAAATGCTTAAAATATTTCCTTCCAGATCACCAAATAATTAATGTGATTTTTTTTTTTTTTTTTTTTTTGAGACAGAGTCTTGCTCTGTCACCCAGGCTGGAGTGCAGTGGCTCCATCACAGCTCACTGCAGCCTCAAGTTCTCAGGCTCAAGCAATCTTCCCACCTTAGCCTCCTGAGTAGCTGGGACCATAAGTGCACACCACCATGCTTGGCTAATAATTCTTGTATTTTTTTTTTATAGACATGGGGTCTCCCTATGTTGCCGAGGCTGGTCTCAAACTCCTGGGCTCAAGGGATCCTCTGCCTAGGCCTCCCACAGTGTTGAAATTATAGGCATGAGCCACCGTGCCCAGTCTCCAAGAATGTTAATAAATAGCTGCTTTGTGTCAATAACTGTGAAGGGCTTGAGATTTTATTCTACTTGCAAATAGCTAGTAGCTGCAAATAGCTGCAAATGGTCTGCCAATTTTGTGGATAGTGACCAACGACAAATCTGTGTCAAAGGATAGTTTATTACTCACAGCAATAGTTGTAGCCAAAGAATCGTCATTTTCTTGCATTCGTTCCTCAACACCCAATTCCTCCTATAGGTGATACAATGAGGTCCAGGTGATGCCTGCACACCCGGTGGGTTGCATTATAGGAAAGAAACCCCTAGTTTAGAAAACCCTAGTTTTGTATAGGGGGCTGCAAGCAAACACATTGCCCAACCTTCACCTAAGAGGGAAACACTCTTAATTATACTGGACAGCAAGCAAACCTACATTCTGCTCTGGTGGAAGGTGCTGTCTCCATCTTCCGAGGCATTCTTATTGTTGAAAAGCTAGTACAAGGCCAGGTACAGTGGCTCACACCTGTAATCCCAGCACTTTGGGTGGCCAAGGTGGGCGGATCACCTGAGGTCAGGAGTTCAAGACCAGCCTGGCCAACGTGGTGAAGCCTTGTCTCTACAAGAATACAAAAATTAGCTAGGTGTGGTGGCACACACCTGTAGTCCCAGCTACTCAGGAGGCTGAGGCAGGAGAATCACTTGAACCTGGGAGGTTGCAGTAAGCCAAGACTGTGCCATTGCACTCCAGCCTGGGAGACAGAGCAAGACTCCACCTCAAAAAAAAAAGAGAGAGAGAAGGATGGAAGGAGGGAAGGAGGGAGGGAGGGAAGGAAGGAAGGAAGGAAGGAAGGAAGGAAGGAAGGAAGGAAGGAAGGGAGGGAGGGAGGGAGGGAGGGAGGGAGGGAGGGAGGGAGGGAGGAAGGAAGGAAGGAAGGAAGGAAGGAAGGAAGGAAGGAAGGAAGGAAGGAAGGAAGGAAGGGACTGTCAGTGCCTCTGGTTAGGATACATGCAAAAATGTGAGAGACCCCTGGAGAATTGTTTCCCATGCTACATGATGTAGCATGTGTGAACGAAAAGAGTCAAACTCCATAAAATATTTGAAGATATTTATTCCGAGCCAAATATGAGGGGCCATGGTCTATGACACAGCCCCAGGAGATCCTGAGAACATGTGCCCAAGGTAATAGTGTTCCAGGAAAGGGGTTCCAGTACAGACCCCAAGAGAGGGTTCTTGGATCTTACGCAAGAAAGAATTCAGCGTGAGTCCACAGTGCAAAGTAAAAGCAAATTTATTAAGAAAGTAAAGGGGTGAAAAAACAGCTACTCCACAGAGAGAGTAGGATGTTCCCGAAAGTAAGAGGAGCAATGCATCCACCCTGGGTACAATGCTTGTATATATGGGGAGATGTGCTCTGCTACAATGGTTTCTGATAAAGGATTAATTTTCTTAATTACTGTATTTTGCAAGAATTGATATTATCTTTAAAGCAAAATTAGGAATGCCTTTGTCCTCCAGATATCGGGATATCTGGACACTCCCAACTCTGGGTCTGTTTTAGTAAACATTATTAATTTGTTCCCTTAACCGTAAACATCTAGAGGCTAGGAATACCTGACTTTCTGGGACTGCAGCCTAGCAAGTCTCAGCCTCATTTTCCTAGCCCTCACTCAAAATAGAGTCACTCTTGTTTGAACACCTCTGACAGTAGGGCTACAGCTTTGTTTTATACATTTTAGGGAGACATAAGACATTATTCAATACATGTAAGATGTACATTGCTTCAGTCCAGAGAGGTGGGACAACTCAAAGGGGTGGGCGGAGTGGCTTCTAGGTCATAGGTAGATTCAAAGATTTTTTTGATTGGTAATTGGTAGAAAGAGTTCATCTTAAAAGACCTGGAATCCATAAAAGTGGAGTAAGTATCCATAAAGTGGATAAGGTGTTGTGGAGGCCAAGGTTCTTATTATGCAGATGAAGCTTCCTGGTAGCAGGCTCAGAGAGAATAGAATTGTAAATCTTTCTTAGACTTAGAAAGATGTCAGACTCTTAGATAATTCTTTCCTGGATCAGGAAACAACTAGAAAGGGAAGAGGATTCTCTAGAGAATGGAGATTTTCCCCACAAGGGACAGTTTTGCAGGGTCATTTCAAAGTATGTCAAATAAATGTATTTTGGGGTAAAACACTTTCGTTTCTTTTTGGGTCTGCTTTCTGTCATGTTGGTATCTTCGTCAGGCCTCTGAGCCCAAGCTAAGCCATCATATCCCCAGCGACCTGCACATATACATCCAGATGGCCTGAAGCAACTGAAGATCCACAGAAGTGAAAATAGCTTAACTGATGACATTCCACCATTGTGATTTGTTTCTCCCCACCCTAACAGATGGATGTACTTTGTAATCTCCCCCACCCTTAAGAAGGTTCTTTATAATCTCCCCCACCCTTAAGAAGTTTCTTTGTAATTCTCCCCACCCTTAAGAATGTACTTGGTGAGCTTCACCCCCTGCCCCCAAAACATTGCTCTTAACTTCACCACCTATCCCAAAACCTGTAAGAACCAATGATAATCCCACCACCCTTTGCTGACTCCTTTTTCGGACTCAACCCACCTGCACCCAGGTGAAATAAACAGCCATGTTGCTCACACAAAGCCTGTTTGGGGGTCTCTTCACACGGACACGTGAAACAATCTTATTGCTACAAAGAGTGTTTTGTCAGTCTTAAGGTCTCCTTTTTTTTTTTTTCCTGAGATGGAGTCTCGCTCTGTCACCCAGGCTGGAGTGCAGTGGCGCGATCTCAGTTCACTGCAACCTCCGCCTCCCCGGTTCAAGCAATTCTCCTGCCTTAGCCTCACAAGGAGCTGAGATTACACCCAACTAATTTTTGTATTTTTAGTAGAGATGGGGATTTACCACGTTGGCAGGCTGGTCTCGAACTCCTGACCTCGTGATCTGCCGACCTCAACCTCCCAAAGTGCTAGGATTACAGGCGTGAGCCACTGCGCCCGGCCAGAATAGGTTAATCTATAGAAACAGAAGTTTAATAGTTGCTCCAGGCTTGGAGTGGTGGGAAGATGTGGAGGGAAAAAAGGCATGATAGCTATTGTAAAAGTTACTGGATTTCTTTGTGAAGTGGTGAAAATGATCTAAAATTAACTGTGGTGTGGGTGCATATATCTGTAAACACACTAAGTGCACCATTGCATTGTATACCCTAAATTGATGAATTACATGGTTTGTGAATTATATCTCAATAAAACTGGTATTTTTTGTTTGTTTATTTGTTTTTGTTTTTGTTTTGAGATGGAGTCTCGCTCTGTCACCCAGGCTGGATTGCAGTGGCACAATCTCAGCTCACTGTAGCCTCCGCCTCCTGGGTTCAAGTGATCCTCCTTCGTCAGCCTCCTGAGTAGCTGGGATTACAGGTGCCTGCCACTGCTCCTGACTAGTTTTTGTATTTTTGGTAGAGATGGGGTTTCACCATGTTGGCCAAGCTGATCTTGAACTCCTGACCTCAAGTGATCCACCTGCCTGGGCCTCCCAGTGTGCTGGGATTACAGGCATGAGCCAGTCACCATGCTCTGCCAAAGTTGCTTTTTAAAAAAGAATGGCAAGGTGATATGGTTTGGCTGTGTCCCCACGCAAATCTCGGCTTGAATTGTAGCTCCCATAATTCCCACGTGTTGTGGGTGGGACCCGGTGGGAGATAATTGAATCATGGGAGCAGTTTCCCCCGTACTGTTCTCGTGGTAGTGAATAAGTCTCACGACATCCGATGGTTTTATAAGGGTTTCTCCTTTTGCTTGGCTCTCATTCTTTCTTGCCTTCCCCCATGTAAGATGGGCCTTCCGCCTTCCGCCATGATTGTGAGGCCTCCCCAGCCATGTGGAACTGTGAGTCCATTAAATTTCTTTTCCTTTATAAATTACCCAGTCTCGGGTATTTTTTTATTAGCAGTGTGGAAGAGACTAATACACACAGTTAATAGTGTCAAATGGTCAGAGAAATCAAATAGGAAAAGAACGGGGAAGTGAGAGGTGAAGGAGAGACAAGTTAGATGACGTTTTCAGGAAGTTTGGCTGTGAAAGAAGGGCCAGGGAGGTATTTAAGGTAGATGTAGTATCAATAATTATTTTTAAAATAGAAGATCACAGAATATGTCTAAAGGCCTCAGTAGAGAGGGAGAACTTGGAGAGAACAGAAGAGTGAGAATTATTGCTAGATGGGTCCCTGAGATGGTGGCAGTAGGGAAAATTCAGGACACAGGTGAAGAGTGTAACCTGTGACAGCATGGGGAGGGCCTCTTCTGGTGAAGTGCTAATGGCTGGAGAAAGGCAGGCAGGTGAGGAAACAAATAGGTTTGCAGTTTGGGTCATAAAAAGTTGGGGAATTCCCCTGATGGTGAATGTTCTTGCTGGGAATTAGATCTGGCCCCTTGAGGAAGTGAGGAGAAATGTGGTAGACTCTGCGGATTGAGACAGGGGGAAAGTTTGAAATGATTGTTTTTGAGATTGGGGGAGTAGGCTTCAGTGTTGCAGGAAAGACTGTAGTTAGACCAACCTTATCGGATTCTCACTCAGAAGATCCAAAAAAGTTTAATTTATTAATATATCTCCAATATAAACAGGAGAATGGCCAGGCATAGTGGCTCACACCTGTAATCCCAGTACTTTTGGAGGCCAAGGCAGGCAGATCACCTGAGGTCAGGAGCTCGAGATCAGCCTGGCCAACATGGCGAAATCCCATTAGCTGGGCATGGTGGCATGTGCCTATAATCCCAGCTACGAGGGAGGCTGAGGCAGGAGAATCGCTTGAACTCAGGAGGTGGAGTTTGCAGTGAGCCGATATTGCGCCACTGCACTCCAGCCTGGGCAAAAGAGCAAGACTCTGTCTCAAAATAAATAAGTGAATTAAATTAAATAAACAAACAGGAGAAAAATGGATACCAGGAATGGGGCAGACTGCTGGAGACACGTAGGAAAAAGTATCATTGGTTTGGAGACCTGGATTCTAGTTCCAGATTAATGAATACAATAAACCATTGTATTCATTGTGTGATCCTGAGCAATCAACTCACCTCTTTGTATTTCAGTATTTTTTTCATTGCAATCGTATTTTTCAAACTTTTATTTTGGCATAATTTTAAATGTATAGAAAAATTGCAAAGATAGATGCAGAGGAAGTTTCATACATCTATACAATGGAATACTACAGAGCAATGAAAGTGAAAAACTAGTATTATATGTGTCAATATGAATAAATCTCACAAACATAATGTTGAGCAAAGTTGCAGAAGGATACATATAGTATGATTTAATTTATGTGACTATATAAATACATGGAAAGGATAAATATTTTTATTTTGTTCCTATAAGTACATGAGAATAATAAATACAAAATTTGGCATATGGCCGAGTGTGGTGGCTCATGCCTGTAATCCCAGCACTTTGGGGGGCCAAGTCGGGCGGATAATGACATTAGGAGTTCAAGACCAGCCTGACCAACGTGGTGAAACCCTGTATCTACTAAAAATACAAAAATTAGCCAGGCATGGGGGCAGGCGCCTGTAATCCAGCTACTTGGGAACCTGAGGCAGGAGAATCGCTTGAACCCGTAAGGCAGAGGTTGTGGTGAGCCAAGATCGCACCACTGCACTCCAGCCTGGGTGACAGAATGAGACTGTGCCTCAAAAAAAAAAAAAAAAAAGTTGGCATAGTGGGGCTTTCTGGAGGAAGGAAGGGGGATGGAATGGTGTATTCCTCTGTTCTTGCATTGCTATAAAGAACTACCTGAGGCTGAGTAATTTATAAAGAAAAGAGGTTTCATTGACTCACAATTTTGCAGGCTATATAGGACAAATGGCTGAAGAAGCCTCAGGAAACTGACAATCGTGGCAGAAGGTGAAGGGGAAGCAGACATGTCTTACATGGCTGGAGAAGGAGGAAGGGCGGGGGCAGGTGCCAAACACTTTTAAACAACCAGATCTCATGAGAACTCACTCACTATCCTGAGAACAGCAAGGGGAGACCTGCCCCCATGATCCAATCATATCCCACCAGGCCCCTCCTCCAACATTGGGGATTACAATTCAACACGAGATTTGGACGGGGACACAGAGCCAAATCATATCAAATGGGAAGGGCACACAGAAGCTTACAGCTGATGGGCATGGTTTTATTTCAGTCAGGTGGAGCATACCCAGGTGTTTCTGACATTAATTACAATCTACAAATAAATAAAATGTGGATCCATTATTTATGGATTTTTGTTTTGTTTTGTTTTTGAGATGGTGTCTCGCTCTGTCACCCAGGCTGGAGTGCAGTGGCGCGATCTCAGCTCACTGCAAGCTCCACCTCCTGGGTTTACGCCATTCTCCTAAACTCAGCCTCCTGAGTACCTGGGACTACAGCCACCCACCGCCACGCCCGGCTAACTTTTTTGTATTTTGAGTAGAGATGGGGTTTCACCATGTTAGCTGGATGGTCTCGATCTCCTGACCTCGTGATCTGCCCACCTCGGCCTCCCAAAGTGCTGGGATTACAGGAGTGAGCCACCGCGCCCGGCCCCCATTATTTACGTATTGAAAGCCTCAAAATTGATTATGTCTTTTCATCTGATAATTCCTCTTGAGTTTTTCCTAAGGAAACAATAAAAATATACACACATTTCTATCAATCTACCCTTGAATCAAAGAAAAAATTATATATATATGTATATACACACAAATATTTGTATGTAGTGATAGTTGTGGTGGCTTTATTTATAATAGTGAAAAAAAGTATAGACAACCTAAAAGTTCAAGTTTTAGGGTTTAGTTAAATGTTTATGTTCTATTCACATGAAAAATAGATGAATACAACATAGCCACTAAAAATTTTGTGTCGGGAGAATATTTGGTGGCATGGGAAAGTGCTGACACTGTAGGTTTTTTCAAGGATAAATGTACTGTATGATTTGTTTTTTTTTTTTTTTTTTTTAGATGGGATCTCACTCTGTTGCCCAAGCTCTGCTCATTGCAACCTCCACCTCCACAGCAAAAGCAATCCTCCCACGTCACCCTCTTGAGTAGCTGGGACTATAGGGGCATACCACCACACCTGGTTACTCTTTTTTGTAGAGATGGGGTTTCACCATTTTGCCCTGGTGGTCTCAAACTCCTGGCCTCAAGGTATTCACCCGACTCTGCCTCCCAAAGTGCTAGGATTACAGTCATGAGCCCCCGCACCCGTTTATGATTTCATTTACAAATGAAGATGGGGCTGGGTGAGATGGCTCACACCTGTAATCCCAGCAGTTTGGGAGGCCGAGGTGGGTGGATCACGAAGTCAGGAGTTTGAGACCAGCCGGGCCAGCCTGGTGAAACCCCCATCTCTACTAAAGATACGAAAAATTAGCCAGGCATGGTAGCGCATGCCTGTAGTCCCAGCTACTTGGGAGGCTGAGGCAAGAGAATTGCTTGAATCCAGGAGGCAGAGGTTGCAGTGAGCCGAAATCCTGCCACTGCACTCCATCCTGGGTGACAGAGTGAGACTGCATCTCAAAAAAAAAAAAAAGAAGATGATATATGGACATGGGGAATAAACACACGGTATACTGTGGTATATTCCTACAAACGAATGCAAAAATCATACAATACAACTGTGAATACAATACAAAGCAGAAATTAGAATCAATGAATTTGGTCTGCAATCCCAGCACTTTGGAAGGCCAACTTGGGTCGATTGCTTGAGGCCAGGAGTTGAGACCAGCCTGGCCAACATGGCAAAACCCCATCTCTACTGAAATACAAAGTTAGCCGAGTGTGGTGTTGCATGACCGTAATCCCAGCTACTCAGGAGGCACAAGAATCACTTGAACCTGGGAAGTTGCAGTGAGCAAGATTGTGCCACTGCACTCCAGCCTGGGAAATGGAGCTAGACCCTGTCTCCAAAAAAAGAAAAAGAAAGAAAGAAAAAAGAGAAAGAAATGAATTTGCCCTCATGTATCATCAGCTTGCTAGAGCTTAAAACTAGAAGTTGAACAAAAAGTGCTACAAAATAATACATTCCACATAAAGCCATTTATGTAAAAATTAAAAACATACAAAATAGTACCACATCTTGATTATGGATATGCAAAACATTTAGTACCTAGCACTATTCTGTATTTTCCAAGATTGCCATGGTAGGATTTTTCATTGTACATCATCTTCTTACAATGGGACATTTATATTTATCTCACCAAGAAATGGGGGCTGTCATTTTTGGACCAGAGAAAGAAAGAAAGAAAAAAAGAAAGAAAGAAAGAAAGAGAGAAGAAGGGGAGTTTGAATCGGGGTGGGCCTATGATTATGGTGGAAATTATGCTATGTGGCTTCCAAAGTTAGGTCATAAAAGGCAATACAACTTCCACCTACTCCTCTTGGAATATTCCCTCCTAGAATCTAGCGACCATGCTGTGAAAAAGCCCAGGCCACATGAAGGGCCTACATGTGGGTATTCTAGCTGACAGCCGCAGATGAAGTCTTAGCCAACAGCCAGCATCACACACCACGAATGAAGAAGCGTTCAAGGTAACTACAACCCCTGCCGCCATCTGAATGCATGCTTATGAGACAACCTTCTAGCTGAGCCCAGCCAACTCAGAGAATTGTGAGAGATAATAATACAATTAATTGTTATTTTAAGCCAATAAGTTTTGGAGTGATTTGTAATTCAGCAATAAAGTGATATTGTGCTCTGTAAGTTTTTGTTCAAATAAATAAATAAAATAGTGAAAGTATAAAAACAGAGACAGGAAGTGTGCCTGCCAACCTCATGAAAGTAAATGCATCTGGGAAGAGAGGGGGAAAGTTTAAGACCAGAGAGGACTTAATATGTTGTTCTTTTTCACTCCCTTTTTTTCTGAGACAGGGTCTCACTCTGTTACTAGATCTCAGCTTCCTGCAACCTCCACCTCCCAGGCCCAAGCTGTCCTCCCACCTCAGCCTCCCTAGTAGCTGGGACCGCAGATGAGCACCACCATGTCTGGCTAATTTTTGTATTTTTTGTGGAGATGGGGTTTCACCATGTTCCCCTGGCTGGTCTTGAACTCCTGGGCTCAAGTAATCCTCACACCTTGACCTCCCAAAATCCTGGGATTAAAGGCATGAGCCACCACACCCGGCCCAAACTCATCTCTGATGCAAGAATGATAAAAACATACCATCTCCTGGAACAGAAGGGAGGAATATGAAGGCTCCAGAGAGAAAAGATACTCCTTAGCACCTCTCTAAACAGAGGGCCAAGCCAGAGTATCACACACCCCTTACACAGGGCATGACTTGTTGTTGTTGTGTGTTTGTTTGTTTGAGTCAGGATCTTGCTCTGTCATCCAGGCTGGAGTGCAGTGGCATGATGATAGCTCACTGTAAACTTGAATTCCTGGGCTCAAGCGATCCTCCCACCTCAGCCTCCTGAGTAGCTAGGACTAAAGATGCGTGCACAGCACCCAGCTAATTTAAAAAAATTTTTTTTGTAGAGACAGGATCTCATTATGTTGCCCAGGCTGGTCTTGAATTCCTGGCCTCAAGTGATCCTTCTGCCTCTGGCCACCCAGAGCACTGGAATTACAGGCTGAGCCACCAGGCCCAGCCATGGGCTTTTTTTTTTTTTTTTTTTGTATGGCATAAGATCTGGAAGAAAATTAGTCTTATTTGGAATTGAATTAAGGAGACTAGAAGGACAGAAGGAATAGAAATCGGTTCTCTGTCAGAGGAGCTGCTATTTGCAGGTGAAAACTCTGGTTGTTGTGTGTCTTCACACTTTGAAGCAGAACAATTAAGAACAGAACAGCATAATTCTGGTGCCTGAAAACATGTACGAGGACAGTGCTACTTGGAGAAGATGGCATAGTGCTGAAAGAAGTCCCCACAACAGCACCCACAACAACACTCTCTCGGAGAAGGATCGGCTTCTTAAATTTCCAGTCCAACATGAACCAACACTTTTGCCAAATGAAATGAAAATAAAGTACTAGAAAAAGAATCACATACTTAGATTGCTATAAATCTACCTAGATATTAAGTTACTCTCAATTTCTGTGTTTATATTATCATGGACAAGTAGCAAACCATTTGCAGACTGGTACTAGTCAGTAGATCCCAGTTTGACTAGCACTGTCCTATGCTGCTGTCTTAGGAAGGCAAACTTCATATTGTCCAACTTTACTATAAATAGATCTTTTGTAAAGTGGCCAGTATAAAAAGGTGGGGGCTGGACGCCGTGGCTCACACCTGTAATCCCAGCACTTTGAGAGGCCGTGGTGGGCGGATCACATGAGGTCAGGAGTTCGAGACCAAAATGGCAAAACCCCGTCTCTACTAAAAATACAAAAATTAGCCAGGCATGGTGGCAGGTGCCTGTAATCCCAGCTACTCAGGAAGCTGAGGCAGGAGAATCGCTTGAACCCGGGAGGCAGAGGTTGCAGTGAGCTGAGATAGCACTACTACACTCCAGTATGGGCAACAGAGAGTGAGACTCTGTCAAAAAAAAAAAAAAAAAAACTAAATTAAATTAAATTTAAAAAATAAAACAGATGTGAATTCCTTATTACATTCTTTATTATTAAAAGACAATCTAGGGCTAGGCACGGTGGCTCACGTCTATAATCCCAGCACTTTGGGAGGCCAAGGCGGGCAGATCATGAGGTCAAGAGATCAAGACCATCCTGGCCAACGTGGTTAAACCCCGTCTCTACTAAAAATACAAAAATTAGCTGGGCGTGGTGGCACGCGCCTGTAGTCCCAGCTACTCATGAGGCAGAGGCAAGAGAATCGCTTGAACCCGGGAGGCAGAAGTTGCTGTGAGCCAAGATTGTGCCACTGCACTCCAGCCTGGTGACAGAGTGAGACTCCATCTCAAAAAAAAGAAAAAAAGAAAAAGAAAAAGAAAAATCTACTTCTATGACTTGTTTACTTATTTATTTATTTATTTACTTTTGGAGTGCAGTGGCACAATTTCGGCTCACTGCAACCTCTGTCTCCGGGGTTCAAGTGATTCTCCTGCCTCAGCCTCCCAAGTAGCTAGAAGTACAGACACATGACACCACACCCGGCTAATTTTTTTGTGTTTTTAGTAGGGACGGGGTTTTACCATGTTGGCCAGGCTGTTCCTGAACTCCTGACCTCAGGTGATCCGCCCGCCTTGGCGTCCCAAAGTGTTGGGATTACAGGCGTGAGCCACCTCACCCAGCCAATGGTTTATTTTACATTGCTGCATAAAAAAAAAAAAAAAAAAAAAAAAAAAAAAAAAAAAAAAAAAAAAAGTTGGCTCAAGGTAAATACATTTTAAATGGTTTTGTTAGAAGAAATTAGGACAGGCTTGCGTTTTGTAAAACTCCATCTCAAGTCTTAAATGTAGCGTAAGACAGATTGCCCCAAGTCTCAGGAGGCAAGCTACTTTTCCTATCCAGTAATTTTTATTAATTTTAATTGACCCTCCAGTTAAGGTGGGAGTTAAACGAGAGAAGTCTAGATAGTTAATGTAGTGCATGGGTTGTCAAAACTGATGAGCATATAAATTCACTGCTCTTGAGACATCTGGCACCTGGCTAATATGGAGCCAGGCGCACCTGTTTCCCAAGACGGAACTCCACAGACAATGCATCTAGTCAGGCTGGCAAGAACAGGAATGCGTTTCACGCAAGAACATGCATTTGGGGCTTAATGAGGCACACAGGATTATTATTTATAACAATCAACATACGCAATTTATGAAGTGATTAAATCTTGTCCCAGAAGAGCTCACATGGATCCAAGCCATGACGACCCAATTATTTAGGAGGTTGTTTTTTTTTTTCTTTTCTGTTATAATTTACTCTCCTGGGACCAAAGAGGGATTTGAATAACTCTGAGATAAAATTCAAGGCCATAATGGCCTTTGTTTTCCTTCAAATTAAATGGCCGCAAAAAGTAAAAACTCAGTTAAAAAAAAAAAAAACAACAACTTAAAAATAACCTCACCCTAAGTCCCCAGATGGAACCATGCAGATTTTGGTCTTTGGGTTGTCATCTTTAGTATTTTCCAATCCCTCCCTTCCTCAGGACCTCACATTTTATAGTTGTTATGCTTTTGAAAGTATTTTTTTTTTGAGACGGAGTGTCGCTGTCCCCCAAGCTGGAGTGCAGTGGCTGGATCTCAGCTCACTGCAAGCTCCGCCTCCCGGGTTTACGCCATTCTCCTGCCTCAGCCTCCCGAGTAGCTGGGACTACAGGCACCCGCCACCTCGCCTGGCTAGTTTTTTGTATTTTTTAGTAGAGACGGGGTTTCACCGTGTTAGCCAGGATGGTCTCGATCTCCTGACCTCGTGATCTGCCCGTTTCGGCCTCCCAAAGTGCTGGGATTACAGGCTTGAGCCACCGCGCCCGACCAAAAGTATTTTCAGTTACTGTACAAGATTTTTCCAAATCCTTTGAGGTGGGCAATGTAGTTATTATATCTACTTTTTGTGGTGATAATAAAGACATTGGGCTTGGGCACCCCGCCAGTCTAAATGAGACGTGAACCAATTAGAAGTGATGGCAGCAGTGAACTCTTCATAAAGCCAGAGCAGAGCCTGCAGTGAAAACTGGCCCTGGCCATTTGTGAAAGGAGGAAATGGATGGTCAGGAAAGCTATGCCTGTGGTCACATGGTCAATATTTTCTACTTCAACGTAGTAGGACTGTCAGGCTGCCTGACTTCCAATCTGAAACCCCTCTACCCATCATACTTTCCACCAACACTTAATTTTTTCTTTTTCTTTTTCTTTTTCTTTTTTTTTGAGACGGAGTCTTGCTCTGTCGCCCAGGCTGGAGTGCAGTGGTGTAATCTCGCCTCCTGGGTTCACGCCATTCTCCTGCCTCAGCCTCCTGAGTAGCTGGGACTACAGGCGCCCGCCACCACGCCCGGCTAAGTTTTTTTATTTTTAGTAGAGACGGGGTTTCAATGTGTTAGCCAGGATGGTCTCGATTTCCTGACCTTGTGGTTCGCCTGCCTCGGCCTCCCAAAGTGCTGGGATTACAGGGGTGAGCCACCGCGCCGGGCCAATATTTTCTTTTTTTTGAGATGGAGTCTCACTCTAACACCCAGGCTGGAGTGCGGTGGCGTGATCTTGGTTCACTGCAACCTCCGCCTCCTGGGTTCAAGTGATTCTCCCACCTCAGCCTCCCAAGTAGTTGGGATTATTACAGGCACCCACGACCACACCCAACTAATTTTTATATTTTTAGTAGAGACGAGGTTTCAACCATGTTGGCCAGGCTGGTCTTGAACTCCTGACTTCAGGTGATCTGCCCTCCCCAGCCTCCCAAAGTGCTGGGATTACAGGTGTGAGCCACTGCATCCAGCCCCTACCACTTTAAAATTAATGGTAGAACTCCAAAATGAGTAGTGCAGATGGTATATGTGCCCCTCATATCACTACACCAGAAAGAAAGGGAGGAAAAAAATAAGGAAAGAAGAAAAAAGGAGGGAAGGAAGTAAAGAAGGAAGGGAGGGAGGAAGGAAGGAAGGAAGGAAAGAAGGAAGGAAGGAACTATTGGAGCCCTATTACCAGCTGAACTGAACACCTCTATGAGAACTGGAAATTTAGCTTCATTTTGATCAACTCTTTTCTTTCTTTCTCTTTCTCTTTCTCTCTTTCTTCCTTTCTTCCTTTCTTTTTTCCTTTCTTTTTGACAGGCTGTCACCCATACTGGAGTGCAGTTATGTATAATAACTCTGCATTTTTGTTTTGGTTTGGTTTGGTTTGGTTTGATTTGGTTTTGAGACAGTGTCTCACTCTGTCGCCCAGCAGGCTGGATGCTTGGTTCACTGAAACCTTGATCTCCTGAGCTCAAGCCATCCTCTTGCCTCAGTCTCCTGAGTAGTTGGGACTACAGGCACGGGTCACCATGCCCAGCTTTTATTTTATTTTATTTTATTTATTTTATTTTTGAAACAGAGTTTCTCTCTTGTTGCCCAGGCTGAAATGCAATGGCATGATCTCGGCTCACTGTAACCTCCACCTCCTGGGTTCAAGTGATTCTCCTGTCTCAGCCTTCCGAGTAATTGGGATTACAGGCATGCGCCACTACACCCAGCTAATTTTGTATTTTTAGTAGAGACGGGGTTTATCCCTGTTGGTCAGGCTGGTCTTGAACTCCCAACCTCAGGTGATCCGCCCACCTTGGCCTCCCAAAGTGCTGGGATTACAGGCATGAGCCACCATGCCTGGCCTATTTTTTTATTTTTTATTTTTAGTAGAGACAAGGTCTCACTATGTTGCCCAGGCTGGTCTTGAACGTTTGAGCTCAAGCAGTCCTCCCACTTTGTCCCAAAGTGCTGGGATTACAGCCTTGAGCTGCCATACCCAGCTATCATCTTTTTTCAAATACCAATTCTTTCTGGGTTAATTATACGTGTTTGATACTGTTCATTTAATTAGGGTTTCTCAACAGTGCCACCACTAACATTTTGGGCTGAATAATTCTTTCCTGTGGGGGCTGTTCTGTGCATTGTAGGATGTTTAGCAGTATCTTGGCCTCTATTCACTAGATGCTAGTCACACTCCCCTAGTTGTGACAACCAAAACTGTCTCTAGACATTGCCAAATGCCTCAGACAGTTCTCCAGTTGAAAAACACTGTTTTAGTGAGTTTGTTCTAAACATATTTCCAAACTCAATTCAGTTTTTATCTGAAGGTCAAAAGCTACAGCTCAGAACTGGAATTAATATAGAAAGGAAAAGACAAGATTTTTTCATTAAGGGAACACTGTAATTTTTTTTTTTTTTTTTTTTTTAATTTTTAGTAGAGATGGCAGGGGCATCTCACTATGTTGCTCAGGTTGGTCTCGAACTCCTGCGCTCAAGTGATCCTCCCCCTTTAGCTTCCCAAAGTGCTTGGATTACAGGCATGGGATTACATCATATGCCTGGCCTGGGAACACTACAATTTGATCAAAATTGTCCCTCTTGCCCATGTTCTGGCCACATTGAAATGCAAATAGAATTATTAAATCAGGCAGGCAGCCAAGAGCAATCTTTGAACTGTATGATGCATAGACCTAATAACAGGTTTGCATTCTTCTACTCACTTATGATATATAGAATGCTATTTCTTCATATTTTCCTAACATGTTCAATAATTTCTGTTTCTTTTAGATTTATAATATCTTTAATGTTTTCTTAATTATAAAAACTCCACATTATCTTGGGAAATTTACTTGAATTCTTTTTAATTTCCTCATACAGAAGTTATTTTCGGCCGGGCGCGGTGGCTCAAGCCTGTAATCCCAGCACTTTGGGAGGCTGAGGCGGGTGGATCACGAGGTCAGGAGATCGAGACCATCCCTGGCTAACATGGTGAAACCCCATCTCTACTAAAAATACAAAAAACTAGCCGGGCGTGGTGGCGGGCGCCTGTAGTCCCAGCTACTCGGAGGCTGAGGCAGGAGGATGGCGTGAACCCAGGAGGCGGAACTTGCAGTGAGCCGAGATCTCGCCACTGCACCCCAGCCTGGGCGACACAGCGAGACTCCGTCTCAAAAAAAAAAAAAAAAAAAAAGAAAGTTATTTTCAAGGTTGGGTGTGGTGACTCACGCCTATAATCCCAGCACTTTGGGAGGCCAAGGCAGGTGGATCACCTGAGGTCAGGAGTTCTAGACCAGCCTGGCCAACATGGTGAAATCCCCTTTCTACAAAAATACAAAAAAAAAAAAAAAAAAAATTAGATTGTAGGTGCCTGTAATCTCAGCTACTCGGGAGGCTGACGGGGGGAGAATCACTTGAACTTGGGAGGTGGAGGTTGCAGTGAGCAGAGATCGCCCCATTGCACTCCAGCCTGGGTGACAGAGTGAGACTCCGTGTAAAAAAAAGAAAAAAAAAAAGGTATTTTCAAAGTACTTCGAGATAACTGAAAAGTTCTCCATGAGTCAAAAATGTACCTTTCAGCACTATTCACAGTAGGCAAAAGGTGAGCTCGACCTAAATGTCTATCAATGAATGAATGGGTAAAGAAAATGTGGTACATATAAATACAATGGAATATTATTCAACCTTAAAAAGGAATGAAATTGTGATAGATGCTGCAACATGGATGAACCCTGCAGATATTATGCTAAGTGAGGTAAGCCAGTCACAATAGAACAAATATTGTATGATTCCACTTACATGAGGTACCAGGTTAGTCAAATTCATAGAAACTAAAGTAGAATGGTCATTACCAGGGCCTAGAGGGAGGAGGGAATGAGGAGTTATCTTTGTTGTTGCTGTTGTTTGATACGGAGTCCTGCTCTGTGGCCCAGGCTGGGGTGCAGTGGCTCAATCTCGGCTCACTGCAAACTCCACCTCCCAGGTTCAAGCGGTTTTCCTGCCTCAGCCTCCCAAGTAGCTGGGATAACAGGCACCCGCCACCACGCTTGGCTAATTTTTGTATTTTTAGTACAGACGGGGTTTCACCATGTTGGCCAGGCTGGTCTCAAACTCCTGGCCTCAAGTGATCCGCCCACCTCGGCCTCCCAAAGTGCTAGGATTACAGGCATGAGCCACCGTGCCCAGTCTTGGGGAGTTATCTTTTAATGGGTATAGAGTTTCTCTTTGGGATGATGGAAAAGTTCTAGCAATGGATAGTAGTGATGGTTTGTACAACAATGGGAATGTACTTAATGCCACAGAACTGTATACTTACTAGTTAAAATGATAAATTTACATTGTATATATCTTGCCACAATAAAAAAATCAAATCAAACATTCAGCAATATACACTCTACATTAAACATGCAACCTTAATATTTCATTCACCAAAAGCTCTTTTCTGTGTGATATGCATGGACACGCTCACTGTTCCTTGGAATTTGGTCTAATATGTTTCCAAATGCCCTGTTGGACTGCACTATAGTCAATCCAGTGATTTCTGTCCAATTGCTTAGGTAAGTCATTCCCACGGGAACTCACTGAGCTCATTCTGACACTCAGAAGAAATTGGCCTTCTTTATTCTTTTTTTCTGAGTCCCAGCCTTGAATTTAGTTCATTAACCTCAAAAATCATTCAGATCATTAGGAGCTGAGAATTAATATTGTTTCTCTCATCGACTGGGAAGCAAAATACAAGCAGCACCCCATTTCTTTCCTTTGCACAAAATCTTATTAATAAACATTTGACACTACGTCTGCGAAATTGATTTGTTCTGTTGGTAACATAAAAAATTGAGTGTGTCTCTAGTAGAGTGCATTGTGCACAAAATTATTCTCTATACTACTCAAAGTCGCAAAAGAGTTGTCACACGAGTCATGTGGGATGAAGTGCAGTCAATATTTAAACGCATATAAGTCAGGGCATTTGTTGTCTGATTGCTATAGACAGCATAGACACCCTTCTTCTACCATGAACCCCTACACCCAAATCAGTATCATGGATTCATACGTAAGGGAGTTTTTATTTTGAAATTGAGAATGTGGAGAGAAAGTCATTCCCACAGGAACTCACTGAGCTCGTTCAGAGAAGGGGAGAAGCTGAAGTTAAGGAAACGGAGAATGGAAGGAGAGCAAAAGGATCCTACCTCCTTCCTTGGACTGGTTTTGAGTTCACTTGTGAGGGTTAGAGGCAGACGTTGATGGAATTATTCAAGAGGGTCTTTGAGAGACCAGTCAATAACAGAGAAGGAAGAGGAAGAGGCCCTTTTCTCCCACTTCTGTTTGTCGCAGCACTGTTCTTGGACTCTGAGACCTGGAAGCATTAAGCGTACCCAGAGACCACAGCTTGGGGGCAGGGAATCAAAGTGTAGCACCATGAGGCCACAGACAGCAACTGTGGATGAAGAGGATCCAAATCTGGAGAAGATGCAGGTGGGCGGCAGGGGCAGGCACTAGGAAGCACCCCTTTGGCTATTCCAAATAGTAATGCAGGGTCACTGTGGAGGGAAGGGGGAGAGAATCTCTTATTTTTTACGTTTTTAACCTTTTATTTTAAAAAAATTTTGTAGACAGGATCTTGGTATGTTGACCAGCCTGGTCTCAAACTCCTGGCCTCAACTGATCCTCCTGCCTCAGCCTCCCAAAGTATTTGGATTACAGACATGAACCACAGCGCCCAGTCTGAGAGTCTCTTTATGAGTACAGCAATTCATAAAAGCCAGTAGATACTGAATTACACACAGATTGTTTTATTTAACCCTTATAATAATATCCTGTGAAGGTGGTATCATTATTATTATTATTATTTCCACTTTACAGATGAGGAAAATGAGCCTCAGAAAGGTTAAGTAACTTTCCCTTGGACACGTGGCTCCCAAGAGGCAGGGCTGAGATTAGAACCAAAGTATATTTGACACAAGGACCTACGTTCTTAACTGCTGTACTTTACTGCTTCCTAATGTAGAAAACGAGGACAGGACAGGCGCCGTGGCTCACACCTGTAACCCCAGCACTTTAGGAGGCCGAGGTGGGCAGATGACTTGAGGTCAGGAGTTCAAGACCAGCCTGACCAACATGGTAAAACCCCATCTCTACTGAAAATACAAAAATTAGCCAGGCATAGTGACGTATGCCTATAATCCCAGCTACACAGGAGGCTGAGGCAGGAGAATCATTTGAACCCGGGAGACAGAGGTTGCAGTGAGCCGAGATTGCACCATTGCACTCCAGCCTGGGTGACAGAGCAAGATTCCATCTCAAAAAAAAAAAAAAAAAAGGAAAACAAGGACAGGTTTGGAATGTCAGAATTCCAAATGCTTTTAGTTGCTCCATTTTATGCATTAACTCTTACTTTATAAAACACTACTAAGAAAGCTGCAGGTCTTAAAATATGTGCATGGTTTTGTCATCTTCCTACTAAATGCCATAGACAAAGACTTGTAGTCTTTCTTATAAGTTCATACATTCAATATAAGTATGTGACTTTCTTTTGTATCCTACAATAGAACTTTAAAAATGCTCAGCATTGGCTGGGCACGGTGGCTCATACCTGTAATCCCAGCACTTTGGGAGGCTGAGGCGGGTGGATCACGAGGTCAGGAGGTTGAGACCACCCTGGCTAACACGGTGAAACCCCATCTCTACTAAAAATACAAAAAAATTAGCTGGGCGTGGTGACAGGCACCTGTAGTCCCAGCTACTCAGGAGGCTGACGCAGGATAATGGCGTGAACCCGGGAGGTGGAGCTTGCAGTGAGCTCAGATCGCACCACTGCACTCCAACCTGAGCGACAGAGCAAGACCCCATCTCAAAACAAAACAAAACAAAACAAAACTGCTCAGCATTAAAGTGGGAACCAACAACTTATCCCACGCCATTTTCAGATAATGTTGTTTAAAGATAAATGCCCTCTAAAGCAGCAGGCCCCAACATTCTTGGCACCAGGGACCAGTTTCATGGAAGGCAATTTTTTCATGGACCAGAATGGGGGGGGGGTGGATTGTTTTGGGATGATTCGAGTACATTACATGTATTCTGCACTTTATTTCTACTATTATTAATATTACATTGTAATGCATAATGAATAATCATACAATTCACCATAACATAGAATCAGTGGGAGCCCTGAGCTTGTTTTCCTGCAACTAGACAGTCCCATTTGGAGGTAACGGGAGACAGTGACAGATCATCAGGCATTAGATTCTCATAAAGAACATGCAGTCTAGATCCCTTGCGTGCACAGTTCACAATAGGGTTCGTGCTCCTGTGAGAATCTAATACCACCACTAATCTGACGGGAGGCAGAGCTCAGGTGGTAATGCCAGTCATGGGGAGGGACTGTAAATACAGAGGAAGCTTTGCTTGCTCGCCCGCCACTCATCGCCTGCTGTGCAGGCCAGTTCTTAACGGGCCACACGGACCAGTACCAGTCCATAACCCGAGGGTTGGTGACCCCTGCTCTAAAGTATAATTGTGAAAAAATTCAAGAGTATTTTCATTCGCCTCTCACTTTCTTTATCACTTGGAAGTGTATATAATTCACACACCAGTTTGTCTAAAAAGTCTGAATGCAAACTTCCTGAGATGAGGGGCCTATTTTACTCTCCGTTGTATCTCTGGAGCCCAGAACTGTGCCTTCAGTAGAGTAGATGCTCAATACATACTTGCTGAAGGAAGAAATGAGTGAGTGAATGTATCCAGACTACGTGAGGAAAAGGGGAGGGAGTGTTTTGGACACACACAATGAATGGAACTATTAAGCCTATCTGGCCCCTGGGGAGTTATGGTCACTACTTCTGGTGCCTGGCCTGTGCTTTCGTGCAAATTCCTGGTCCAGGTGGCCCAGCTAATTGTTATAGCTGCCTTAGGCCCCGGCATCTTGTATTTTGAAGCCTAGCCTGTGGAAGAGTTCTCCTTGAGTCAGAAGCCCACTGTGGGGCCAATAAATATACTCCCCTCTCTACTCCTCACAGAAGTCCTGAATGGAGGACCATGGAGGAGGATGATCAGTTTCAGCTATGAGGAGTTATCAAGTAAGGCAGATACCATGGCCCACATGCCCTCTACTTTACTCATTAAACTGAGGTCCCTGGACCAGCAGCATCACTTGGGAGCTTATTAGAAATGCAGACTCTCAGGCCTACCCAAGACCTGTTGAATCAGAATCTGCATACTAACACAATCCCCAGATGATTTCTAGGAACATGAAAGTTTGTGAAGCCCTGTTATACAATAACAATAACACTCTTGCAACATTTCTGCCAGACACCAGGTAGCTTTTTGGTATTCCTTTTACCTTGGTAGTATATTTTTAGGCTCTTATTTTGCCTCTTTTTTAATTCTTATTTTTATTATTTATTCGTTTTTGTTTTGGAGACAGAATCTCACTCTGTCGTCCAGGCAGGAGTGCAGTGGCACAATCTCAGCTAACTGCAACCTCTGCTTCCTGGAGTCTTGCTCTGTTGCCCAGGCTGGAGTATGGTGGCACAATCTCAGCTCGCAGCAACCTCCACCTCCCCAGTTCAAGCAATTCTCCTGCCTCAGCTTCCCGAGTAGCTAGGATTACAGGTGCCTGCCACCATGCCTGGTTAATTTTTGTATTTTTAGTAGAGACGGGGTTTCACCATGTTGGCCAGACTGGTGTCGAACTCCTAACCTCAGGTGATCCACCTGCCTTGGCCTCCCAAAGTGTTAGAATTGCAGGCGTGACCCACTGTGCCTGGCCCATAATCCATTTTTTTTTGGGAGGGGGGACAGAGTTTCATTCTTGTTGCCCAGGCTGGAGTGCAATGGTGCGATCTTGGCTCACTGCAACCTCCACCTCCCGAGTTCAAGTGATTCTCCTGCTTCAGCTTCCCAAGTAGCTGGGATTATAGGCGCCTACCACCACACCCAGCTAATTTTTTGTATTTTTAGTAGAGACGGGGTTTCTCCATGTTGGCCAGGCTGGTCTGGAACTCCTAACCTCAGGTGATCCACCTGCCTCAGCCTCCCAAAGTGCTGGAATTACAGGCATGAGCCACCACGCCCAGCCCCCATAATTCTTTAATACTACCAATATCCATAAAATGTCAGCATTTTTATTCAGTGGGGTTTCTCTTTTCCTGGTACAGGTTGAAAATAATAGACAGGGTCTACCCTTTCCCTATCTACTATTTGAGAGACAGGGTCTTACTCTGTCACCCAGGCTGGAGTGCAGTGGGCAATCAGCGCTCACCATAACCTCAAATTTCTGGCCTCAAGCGATATTCCTGCCTCAGTCTCCCAAAACACTGGGATTACAGGCCTGAGCCACCACACCCAGACCAAATTCTGTGTTTTTTGTTTATTTGTTTGTTTGTTTGGTTTTTTTTTTGAGACGAAGTCTCACTCTTGTCCCTCAGGCTGGAGTGCAATGGCGCAGTCTCGACTCACTGCAACCTCCGCCTCTCTGGTTCAAGAGATTCTCCCGCCTCAGCCTCCCGAGTAGCTGGGATTACAGGCACCTGCCACCGTGCCCAGCTAATTTTTGTATTTTTAGTAGAGACAGGGTTTCACCATGTTGGCCAGGCTGGTCTCAAACTCCTGACCTCAGGTGATCCACCTGCCTTGGCCTCCCAAAGTGCTGGAATTGCAGGCGTGAGCCACCGCGCCCGGCCCAAATTCTGTGTTTTAATTGCTGTCTTTAGACTATTTATTTTCAATAATAAGATAGGGTTTACACCTGCCATTTTATTTTTGGTTTTCTATTTGTCCCCTCTGAAGAAACACATTTTAGGTTCTCCAAGGTATCCTCTTGGCATTGTTCTACAAGTGTGGGATTAAGAAGGTGGCATTCCAGCTCTCCTCCCTCAGGGACTGGGCTCTCTCCCCTTTCTATAGCCTTGATAGAACTGAGGAGTCTAAGAATTGTAAAATAGGTTTTTTCCCATTCCCTTCGAAAATTCCTCCTAGGCAGAGAGGACTGTTAGCTTCAGCTGACTTTGTTAAACTGATTATCTGTTCACTGGTGCCACAGTGGATGCTGAAACGAAGGATCCCCACTTCATAATCTTGAGACATTTATTTACATGTCTCTCTCTCCTTCTAGATTGTGAATAATATGTGGACAAGATCTGTACATCATTCGTCATTGTATCCCCAGCAGCTACCAGATGTGGATGCCTTATTTACTAATACTTAGCCCAAAAAGATCAGACATGTTTTTAACTCTTTATTTTTAAGTAATTCAAACTTACAGAAAAGCTACAAGAATTCTACAAAAGCTCTCTGATACCTGTTGCCCAATTCACCAATTGCTCATATTTTGGCACATTAGCTCTATCATTCTCTCTTTCAGGAATCAGTCTTTTTTTTTTTTTTTTTTTTTTTTTTTTTTTTTTTTTGAGACGGAGTCTCACGCTGTTGCCCAGGCTGGAGTGCAGTGGCGCAATCTCGGCTCACTGCAAGCTCCGCCTCCCGGGTTCCCGCCATTCTCCTGCCTCAGCCTCCTGAGTAGCTGGGACTACAGGCGCCCGCCACCGCGCCCGGCTAATTTTTTTTGTATTTTTAGTAGAGACGGGGTTTCACCGTGGTCTCGATCTCCTGACCTTGTGATCCGCCCGCCTCGGTCTCCCAAAGTGCTGGGATTACAGGCTTGAGCCACCGCGCCCGGCCTTTTTTTTTTTTAATCCTTTGTTCAACTTACTTTCATTTCCATTTAGTGCCTTATATTAGTTGTCTTTTCTCTCTGAATTTACCAATTTTCATACACCAACAAAAGGGAGGAGAGGGAGTAAAAAGGATCAGATGAACTTATGAACCATTGGCTTTTCATCCATTGAAAGCTACGAGATTGGCCAGGTATGGTGGCTCATGCCTGTAATCCCAGCTCTTTGGGAAGTGGGTGGATTGCTTGAGGCCAGGATTTCAACATCAGCCTGGGCAACATGGCAAAACTCTGTTTCTACAAAAAATACAAAAATTAGCCAGGTGTGGTGGTGGCAGGAAGGCTGAAGTGGGAGGACCGCTTGAACCCAGGAAGTAAAGACTGCAGTGAACTGTGACCGCAGCACTGCACTCCAGCTTGGGTGACAGAGTAAGTCCCTGTCTCAAAAATAAATAAATAAATACAACTATAAGATTTTTTTTTTTTTTTGAGACAGAGTCTCGCTCTGTCCCCCAGGCTGGAGTGCAGTGGCACGATCTCGGCTCACTGCAAGCTCCATCTCCTGGGTTCAGGCCATTCTCCTGCCTCAGCCTCCCGAGTAGCTGGGACTATAGGCGCCCGCCATCGCACCTGGCTAATTTTTTGTATTTTTAGTAGAGACGGGGTTTCACCGTGGTCTCGATCTCCTGACCTTGTGATCCGCCCGCCTCGGCCCCCCAAAGTGCTGGGATTACAGGCGTGAGCCACCGCGCCTGGCCAACTATAAGATTTATTAATGAGACACTAAGAAAGGCATTTAACATGTCTATAAATACGGTCAAGCTAGAAAAAAAGAGGAGCTACCTTCTAGAATAGGCTATTTTTACCAGCAGAATTGCTATAGAAAATAATTATGTTGCATTACATAAATAGCTTTTCCTGGGAGCATAATGATAACTCTGCTTCTGCTTTTTAAGAAGTCAGCCAAGAAAGGTTGGGAGAAATCTACTATATTGTCAAAAAGTAATTTTTCATACTAGTCTGAGGGGCTAACAACATTTAGGAAGAACCTGGCTTGCCATGGAACGTAGAGGATGTGGGTGAGTGTTAATGACAGTGGGTTTCATGGCCGGGAACCGTGACTCACTCCTGTAATCCTAGCACTTTGGGAGGTTGAGGAAGGCAGATCATTTGAGGTCAAGAGTTCAAGACCAGCCTGGCCAACATGGTGAAACCCTGTCTCTACTAAAAATACAAAAATTAGCCAGGCGTGCTGGCGTGTGCCTGTAATCACAGCTACTTGGGAGGCTGAGGCACAAGAATTGCTTAAACCCAAGAAGCAGAGGTTGCAGTGAGCTGAGATCCCACCACTGCACTCCAGCCTAGGTGACAGAGTGAGACTCTGTCTCAAAAAAAAAAAAAAAAAAAAAGTGGATGTCAAAGATACGTCTTCATATCCCATAGGACACTTGTTTAAATTTTGCCAGGTCAAAGGGAGATTATTCTTATTCTGATTTTAACCCACACTGATTCTAATATATTGAGTTGTGTCATTTTCCTTTAAGGAAGTACAAAGTTTCAATGAAACAGCTGAATTGACAGGAGTTCCAAGAATTGCAACAAACAGAATAAAAAGAACAATGAAATCATTCACAAAAGAGGCCATTCACAGACAGCTTGGTACCACTGTAGTAAAAAAAAAAAAAAAAAATTAGAACAAACTGGAGTGAAAGGAAAGTATAGTTCAGGATTCTGGATTTTAAAAGTTTTATCCAGCAGTCGTTAGCTCTCCTGGCTAGTGTGATGCCTGTGATGGTGTTTCACTGTTGGAACAGTAAGCACTGTCTTCATTGAGGCTTGGCTGCAGCTGCTGTTTTGGTGTGGGGCCAAGTACCTTTGGGCAGTGTTTCGCACCTCTGAGAGTGAAATGACTCCTGTGGATTAAGTCCTAATCTGAGTGCAAACAATCTTTTCTGTTAAAAAAAAATAGTTTTGAGGCCAGGCGTGGTGGCTCCTGCCTGTAATCCCAGCACTTTGGGAGGCTGAGGCGGGCGGATCACTTGAGGTCAGGAGTTTGAGACTAGCATGGCCAACATGGTGAAACCCCGTCTCTACTAAAAATACAAAAATTTAGCTGGGCCTGATGGCATGCACCTGTAGTCCCACGTACTCAGGAGGCTGAGGTAGGAGGATCGCTTGAACCCAGGAGGTATAGGTTACAGTAAGGCAAAATTGCACCACTGTCCTCCAGCCTGGGAGACAGAGCAAGATTCTGTTTCAAAAAAAAAAAGTTTTGGGTTAAGTTTAATTTCTTTTCTTTCAAAAAAAAAAAAAAAAAAAAATATATATATATATATATATATATATATTTAGAGACAGGGTCTTGCTCTATTGCCCAGGTTTGTCTTGATTCCTGAGCTCAAGAGGTCCTCGTGCCTCAGTCTCTCAAAGTCCTGGGATTACGGGTGTGAACCACCATGCCCAGCCAAGTTTAATTTTTTTTTTTTTTTTTTTTTGAGACGGAGTCTCGCTCTGTCACCCAGACTGGAGTGCAGTGGCCGGATCTCAGCTCACTGCAAGCTCCACCTCCCGGGTTTACGCCATTCTCCTGCCTCAGCCTCCCGAGTAGCTGGGACTACAGGCGCCCGCCACCGCGCCCGGCTAGTCTTTTGTATTTTTTAGTAGAGACGGGGTTTCACCGTGTTCGCCAGGATGGTCTCGATCTCCTGACCTCGTGATCCGCCCGTCTCAGCCTCCCAAAGTGCTGGGATTACAGGCTTCAGCCACCGCGCCCGGCCCAAGTTTAATTTTTTAATTTTTTATTTATTTTTTTGAGACGGAGTCTCGCTCTGTCGCCCAGGCTGGAATGCAGTGGTGCGATCTCCACTCATTGCAAGCTCCGCCCCCTGGGTTCACGTCATTCTCCTGCCTCAGCCTCCCGAGTAGCTGGGACTACAGGTGCCCACCACCACAGCAGGCGAATTTTTTTGTGTTTTTAGTAGAGACGAGGTTTCACCATGTTCGCCAGGATGGTCTCGATCTCCTGACCTCGTGATCCACCTGCCTTGGCCTCCCAAAGTACTGGGATTACAGGCATGAGCCACCGCGCCCGGCCTAATTTTTTTTTTTGTTTGTTTTTGCTTTTGTTTTGTTTTGTTTTTTGAGACAGGGTCTCACTCTGTTGGCCAGGCTGGAGTGCAGTGGTGTGATCACAGTTCACTGCAGCCACGACCTCCCAGGCCCAAGCAATTCGCCCACCTCAGCCTCCCAAGTTAGCTGGGACTACAGGCGTGTACCACCACACCTGGCTAATGTTTTGATTTTTCTGTAGAAATGAAGTTTCACTATGTTGTTCAGGCTGGTCTCAAACTCCTGGCCTCAAGCCATCCTCCCACCTCAGCCTCCCAAAATCCTGGGGTTATAGGCGTGAGCCACTGCACCTAGCCAAGTTTCATTTCTGACCTATAAACGTTATCATTATAAGTCCTTCTGCTAAAGAGATACAACCAAAGTGTACCTATTCATTCATTTCACAGATATTGCATGCCAGGCCCCACACTGAGCTGAGTACTGTTCTAGGAACATGATATGTAACAGCAAGTAAAACATCCCTATCCTCACCAAGCTGATCTTCAAGTGAAGGAGACAGACGAGAAACATAATGCATAAGGAAATCAGGTAATGTGTTAGAAGGTGGTGAGCACTATAGTGAAATAAAATCAAGGTTAGGTGGATCTGGCATGTGTGGAGAAGCAAATTGCAATCTTAAGGGTAGACTTTGTTAGGAATTAATTTTAAGCAAACGGTGTAAATGTTTAGGGGAAGAACATTCCAGGAAGTGTTAACAGCTGCACCGAGTCCCAAGAAAGCAGTATAGTGGCTTATTCCGGAAACAGCAAAGAGGCCAAAGTGACTGCATAGTCGGCCAGGTGGGAAGGTCAAGGAAATTGGGTAGGGCCTGGGGCTGTTGAAGGATTTCAGTTTCCACTATTTCCTTGCTTCCTCTGAACAAAGCACTTTTAAGCAGAGAGGAACTCAATTTGGCTTTCATTTTAAAGGGTCTCTGTGGGCCAGGAGTGGTGGCTCATGCCTGTAATCCCAGCACTTTGTGAGGCCTAGGCGGGTGGATCACCTGAGGTCAGGAAATCGAGACCAGCCAGGCCAACATGGTGATACCCCATCTGCACTGAAAATACAAAAATTAGCTGGGTATGGTGGCAGCGCCTGTAATCCCAGCTACTTGGGAGGCTGAGGCAAGAGAAAGGAGAATCGCTTGAACCCGGGAGGTGGAGGTTGCAGGGAGCCAAGATCATGCCATTGCACTCCAGCCCGGGTGACAGAGCAAGATAATGTCTTAAAAAAAAAAAAAAAGGAAAAAAAAGGGTCCAGGCGCTGTGGCTGACGCCTGTAATCCCAACACTTTGCGAGGCTGAGGCAGGCGGATCACGAAGTCAGGAGATCGAGACCATCCTGGCTAACATGATGAAACTCCGTCTCTACTAAAAATACAAAAAAAAAAAAAAAAAAAAAAAAAAAAAAACCCAACAAATTAGCCGGGCATGGTGGCAGGCGCCTGTGGTTCCAGATACTCAGGAGGCTGAGACAGGAGAATGGGGGGAACCCAGGAGGCGGAGGTTGCAGCGAGCTGAGATTGCACCACTGCACTCCAGCCTGGGTGACAGAGTGAGACTCTGTCTCAAAAAAAAAAAAAAGTGGGGGGATCTCTCTGGCTTCCCTGTTGAGAATAGACTGAAGGGGACAAGACAAAACAAGGAGACCAGGTGGGACAGGTGGGAGCCTACTGTTATGATCCAGGCTAGAGCTGGGAGTGGTTCAAACCAGCATGTAGAGTGGCAGGGATAAAAAGGGATCTGGATGAGTTCTGCAAACAGAACCAACAGAATTTACAGAGGGATAGGATGTGGACTGGGAGAGAAAGAGAAGAGTCAAAGTGACTCCAGGGTTTGAAGCCTGAACAACTACAAAAAATGGAGCTGTCATCAGCTGAGGTGGGAAAGCTGCTGATGCAGCAGGCTTGAGGGTAGATCAGGAGTTCAGTTTTGGATACACTGCTTTGACATCCAAATGGGGCCATAAGTGGGCTGTAGATATGTGAATCTGGAGTTCAGGAGAGAGGTCTGAGCAGGAGACATAATTTGGGAGTTGTAAGTATGTAGACAGATAATAGTTACTCACTTTTTTCCATCCTTTTAATATGAATGTTTTCAAACATACACAAATGCACATACATTTAGTACATATACCTTCTAGGCCGGGCGCGGTGGCTCAAGCCTGTAATCCCAGCACTTTGGGAGGCCGAGACGGGCGGATCACGAGGTCAGGAGATCGAGACCATCCTGGCGAACACGGTGAAACCCCGTCTCTACTAAAAACACATAAAAAACTAGCCGGGCGAGGTGGCGGGCGCCTGTAGTCCCAGCTACTTGGGAGGCTGAGGCAGGAGAATGGAGTAAACCCGGGAGGCGGAGCTTGCAGTGAGCTGAGATCCGGCCACTGCACTCTAGCCTGGGCGACAGAGCGAGACTCCGTCTCAAAAAAAAAAAAAAAAAAAAAAGTACATATACCTTCTACCTTCATTCAACAATTATTAACATTTTGCCATATTAGCTCTATATTTCTCTATCTTTTAAAAATAAAAATAGAGACAGGTTCTCACTTTGTTGCCCAGACTAGTTTCAAACTCCTGGGCTCATGCGATCCTCTCGCTCTGGCCTCCAAAAGTGCTGGTATTACAGGCATGAGCCACCACGCCCAGCCATATCTGTCTATTTATACACGCTTTTGTTTGTTTGTTTTGTTTGTTTGTTGAGCCGTTTCAGAGTAGGAAACATCTTGTTGCTTCACTCTTGAATACTCTGGCGTTCCTGAAAGAAATGTAAAATCCCCCAAATCAATGAGATAACAGAGCAAATGAAAGCAGATAATGACCAGGGTCAAGGAAGGAGCCCTGGGGCACCCCAAGGATAAGAGGTCTGGGAGAAGGAGCAACCATTAAGGGAGAAGGAACCTGAGAAAGTAGATGTAATGTAGAGTAGGCGGACATTTTCTTCTGATTGCTGATTTTTTTTTTTTTTGAGACAGAGTTTCGCTCTTATTGCCCAGGGTGGAGTGCAATGGCGCGATCTCCGCTCACAGCAACCTCTGCTTCCCAGGTTCAAGCGATTCTCCTGCCTCGGCCTCCCTAGTAGCTGGGATTACCGGCGCACGCCACCACACCTGGCTAATTTTTGTATTTTTACTAGAGACAGAGTTTTACCATGTTGGCTGGGCTGCCCGTGAACTCCTAACTTCAGGTGATCTACCCAACAAAGCCCAGTAAAATTTTTTGTAGAGATGGGGTTTCACCACATTACCCAGGCTGGTCTTGAACTTCTAGACTCAAGTGATCTGCCTGCCTCGCCCTCCCAAAGTGCTGGGATTACAGGCATGAGCCACTGCACCCAGCTGATTGCTAAAATTTACCAAAATGTAAAGAGGCAGATACAAAAGGCATTCATGCAAATTTTCCTTCTAATTTCAGAATTTCTTCTTCACACTTGTGGAACAAACTATTTTTTTCTTAGTCTTCTTAAGACTGGGGTAATTATGAAAGGAATCAAATAATTCCTTTTGATTGTTTGAAATGAGCACCCTAATACACCCAGGGGCATAGACTCCATAAATAATGAAGAGGTCAGCTGGGCACGGTGGCTCATGCCTGCAATCCCAGCACTTTGAGAGGGCGAGGCAGACAGATCACTTGAGTCCAGGAGTTCAAGACCAGCCTGGGTAATGTGGTGAAACCCCATCTCTACAAAAAAATTTACTGGGCTTTGTTGTGCACCTGTAGTCCCAGCTACTTGGGAGGCTGTGGTGGGAGGATCACCTGAGCCTGGGAGGCAAAGGCTACAGTGAGCTATGATCACCCTACCGTACTCCAGCCTGGGTGACAGAGTGAGACCTTGTCTCAGAAAAAAAAAAAAAAAAAAAGATATCAAGTCACAATACTGCTGTCTGAATTGGCAAAGATTCAGTTCAGTTTTCAGCTGAACTGAAGCCAATCAATCAAATTCAGAGGCTAATTTAGGAAATTAAGAAGCTGAATGACAATTTTGATTTTTTTTTAACCACAGAGTTAACACTTTTTTAAAGGTGTTCCTCACATCAACCTACACAAAATAAACTATGGTTAAAAACTAAAAGTATGACAGTCCAAAGAAGAAGACATATTTAAAATTTTTTTTAAACTAAAACTATTTTCATTCCTCGTAAATATTATTCATAGCCTGTCCATAGCCAACATAAAATGGGGTATCTGTAGCTTCAGGGCAACCTCCTATCCTGTACCTGGTCCTTGGGCATAACCACAAAAAGATTGATTGATTGATTATTGAAAGGGGGTCTTGCTTTGTCACGCAGGCTGGAGTGCACTGGCATGATTATGACTCATCACAGCCTCGAACTCCTAGGCTCAAAGGATCCTCCCTCCTCAGCTTCCTGAGCAGCTGGGACTACTACAGGCAAGAGCCACCACACCCGGCTCAAAAGATTGATTTTTAGATAGGAGGTTGCTAAGCAGTCAAGCAAATTTCATTCATTTTGGACTTTCTGAACACTGGAACCCCTCCTTTTATGACTCAGAAAATAACAACCAACAAAATAAATCATATGTGGAGCTAACATCAGACACGTACTTAACAATAAATAATAAAAAAGAAGTTGATGTTGGCTCTGGCTAGAAATCCAGAGATAAGGCCAGGCGCGGTGGCTCACACCTGTAATCCCAGCACTTTGGGAGGCTGAGGCGAGCAGATTGCTTGAGGTCAGGAGTTTGAGACCAGCCTGGCCAACATGGTGAAACTTCGTCTTTACTAAAAATACAAAAATTAGCCCGGTGTGGTGGTGTATGCCTGTAGTCCCAGCTACTCAGGAGGCTGAGGCAGAAGAATCGCTTGAACTTGGGAGACAGAGGTTGTGGTGAGTCAAGATCTCACCACTGTACTCCAGCTTGGGCAACAGATTGAGACTCTGAAAAAAAGAAAGAGAGAGAGAGAGAGAGAAAGAAGGAGAGAAAAGAAATCCAGAGATAAAATACACTGCATTGAAGACCAGGTAAATGCTTGGATCTAGCATTATGAATTTTATCCTAAGAGAATCTAAGACTGGCCACTCGTGGGAGGCTGAATAGTAATTGCTAGTAACGAACTAATCAGCTTGGGAAATGTCTCTAAGCCCCTTCCCAGAGCCAGTTCCTTTTCTCTTCATTTCCTGTTCTTTGCCCAGGAACCTCTTCTGTCTCATTTTTCAGCCATGCACCAAGTTCGGAAAAGAAACTACCATTTTCTAGGCTTGTGTCTATATAGTTCAGAACAAAATGAAGTCCAGAACAGAATGAGCTCGATTCTGACCCACAGGGAGGGATTTAAAGAAGCAGAGGAAAAAAGAAAAGAAAAAAAAAAAGTGGAGAAGAAAAGAGGAGGGGCATAAAAAAGGGAAGAAAATGGGAGGAAAGACTAGGATGACTATTTTTCCACTTAGTACACTGTCTACTAAGTGTAGAAGGACCAAAGAAAAAAAAGCGTTCTATTTTTAAATGAGCTGCTTCCACATTCTAGGAGGGTTGCCAAGGGATGCAGAAAGGCACTGAAATGGGCTTTATAATGCAGCAGTAGGTTCCCTAGGCCTCATCTAGAAGCAGAAAGTTTAGAAGAGTGGAATAAAAGTACTCTGTGTAATAATCTCAGAGGTGATCTACAATTGGACCAGGGAAACCTTGGCAGATTTGTTCCTTTGACGCAGACTTCCTGTTTCAGCTTCATATGAATTTAAACTGTTGTAACTAGGAATTGTTGCTAGTCTTGGGAGACTGGGTATGTTGAGTTTTGTCCAAGAGCTACCCACGGGCCACCAGGAATAGAGCTGCAGAAGAGAGCTGGGGGAGTGGGCAGGCCTGTCCTGACTGTCACAGTGGCAGAGGGGCCCCAGATCACGCGTCCAGCTAACACAAGGAGCAGAGAGCTGGGGGAGTGGGCAGGCCTGTCCCGACTGTCACAGTGGCAGAGGCGCCCCAGATCACGTGTCCAGCTAACACACGGAGCATTCGTTACATGCGAGGTGCTGCTCCCAGGGCTTTATCTTTGTAACCTTGTGAAATAACTATTCCTCCAACCTTATGAATAAGGAAAGAGGTACAGAGAGGTATCTGAAAGGATCTGTCCTACGTCACTCAAGTGACAAATGGAAAAGCCGGGTTGAACCCAAGTAATCTGGACCTTAGACAGCAGGATTGTAACCACTTTGGAGGATGGGAATTGAAGGGTCCTTGCTCCTCCTTTCTGCCCTGCCTTGTACACCTCCTTTAATTTCTGGCCTATTAAAATTCTAATTATAGGTTATTTTGCTTAAGAGACACAACCAAAGTGTGACTATTCATTCAATTTGCTCATTCCACAAATAGGCCCCATTCTTGCTTCCTCGGGTCCTGGAAATCACCCCCTGCCTCGCTCCCATAGAATTATTTGCAAAACTCAGCCTCAGAAGTAGATTGCTTGGGATTATTACTGTTTGAAGACTATCTTGGTAATTGGGGGAAGGTGAATGGGAGGATGGGAGGAGCCAAGCCCCATGGGTAGAAGGTAGAGAATTGAAGAGGAAGGGAAAGTGGTATTACTATTAGTGGGGCTGAGAAGGGGTGGGAGGTAGGCTTGGAGCGGGTACAGCCTTCTCAGCCCCACCTTTCCTTTGAGATGGCAGCACCCAACCAGGAGAAGACTTGACCGGGGGGTGGCTTGCGGTACTGTTTTCCGACCTCATTTATCGCCATGTTCTTGACCTCCCGCACAGTGCTGGGAGTTTATGCTGATTGAATAGTTGAATAAATGAATGAACTGACTTAGTAACACATGATCTTTTACAAGTTCTTGTTTTCCTCCCTGTTTTGGCTACATAGTGAGTTTCCCTTGTTAACGTTGTATGGAGACATTTCCCTTTTTCTCAAGTTGGTCCCCAGTAACAAAGCATCTAGAGTTTATATGAAAATATCCGTGTCTTGTAAAAGCCCACACGTCCATTTTGCAGGGCCAGGCGATCTACTAACATTAATTGCATTCCACCTCCCTTGCTCCTTTCCTACCTACTTCACTAGCATTTCCTGCCTCAGCATCACAATCCTTGTCACTGAATAACCTTTTTTTTTTTTCTTTTTTTGAGACAGAGTCTTACTCTGTCGCCCAGGCTGGAGTGCAGTGGCACAATCTCAGCTCACTGCAACCTCCACCTCCCGGGTTCAAGTGATTCTCCTGCCTCAGCCTGCCGAGTAGCTGGGACTACAGGCGCACACCACCACACCCGGCTAATTTTCGTATTTTTAGTAGAGACAGGGTTTCACCATGTTGGCCAGGCTGTTCTTGAACTCCTGACCTCAGGTGATCCACCCACCTCGGTCTCCCAGAGTGTTGGAATTACAGGCATGAGCCACTGTGCCTGGCCCGCCATTGAATAACTTTTGACTTCACTTGATTAGTAAGTTTAAAATTAAAAATAGCCTGCCCAGGCAACATGGCAAGACCCTGTCTCTAGAAAAAAATTAAAAAGTTAGCTGGGCATGGTGGTGCATACCTGTAATCCCAGCTACTTGGGAGGCTGAGGTGGGAGGATTGATTGAGCCCAGGAGGTTGAGGCTGCAGTGGGCCATGATCATGTCACTGCACTGTAGCCTGGGCAACAGAGCAAGACCCTGTTTCAAAAAAAAAAAAATAGATTAAGAAACAGAACATTACTAGAACATGTGCATATTCTATCACCTAGCGAATCTACTCCTAGGTACATACCCAACAGAAATGCAAATATGTGTTCACCAAAAGACACTACTGAAGTGTGATAACTCTTACCATTTTGTCACTTTCACCTTAAATCCTAATTTTCTTTCTCTTTTTTTTTTTTTTTTTTTTTGAGACAAAGTCTTGCTGTCTCACCCAGACTGGAGTGCAGTGGTGCGATCTTGGCTCACTAGAACCTCCACCTCTTGGGTTCAAGCAATTCTCCTGCCTCAGTCTCCCAGGTAGCTGGGATTACAAGCATGTGCCACTACACCCGTCTTATTTTTGTATTTTTAGTAGGGACTGGGTTTCACCATGTTGGCAAGGCTGGTCTCGAACTTCTGACTTCAGGTGATTCACCCGCCTCGGCCTCCCAAAATGCTGGGATTACAGGCGTGAGCCACCGTACCCAGCCCCAGCCTAACATATATATATATATATATATATATATATATATATATATTTTTTTTTTTTTTTTGGTGGGGGCGTGGTGGGGAGACGGAGGTTTGCTCTTGCTGCTCAGGCTGGAGTGCAATAGCGCAGTCTCAGCTCACTGCAACCTCTGCCTCCCAGGTTCAAGCTATTCTCCTGACTTGGTCTCCCGAGTAGCTGGGATTATAGGCACGTGCCACCACGCCTAGCTAATTTTGTATTTTTAGTACAGACAGGGTTTCTTCGTGTTGGTCAGGCTGCTCTCGAACTCCCGACCTCAGGTGATCTGCCTGCCTAGGCCTCCCAAAGTGCTGGGATTACAGGGGTGAGCCACTGTACCCGGCAATATACTTTAATAAAAGACATTAAGCACTGCAATTACAGTTGAAGCCTCCTTTGACTTTCAATCCCAGTCCCATTACTCTCTCCTTAACCCTTCAACCACTCATAAATTGTGTATTTTTATACCTTCACATCAATGTATTTATGTCCATGAATTCATTGCATTTTTCCTGACTTCTAGTGAGACTGAGGGCTTTCTCCTGTTTCCTCTTCTATGAATTTCCTTTTCATATTATTGGCCTATTTTTCTGTTGGATTTTTCCTTGCTTATTACTTTTAGGAGGCATTTTATTTTATTTTATTATTTTTTGAGATGGAGTCTTGCTCTGTCACCCTGGATGGAGTACAGTGGCACGATCTTGGCTCGCTGCAACTTCTGCCTCCCAGGTTCAAGCAATTCTTCTGCCTTAGCCTCCCTAGTAGCTGGGATTACAGGTATGCACCACCATGCCCAGCTAATTTTTATATTTTTAGTAGAGATGGGATTTCTCCACGTTGGTCAGGCTGCTCTCGAACTTCCGACCTCAGGTGATCCGCCCACCTCGGTCTCCCAAAGTGCTGGGATTATAGGCGTAAGCCACCACACCCAGCCTACAGATGATTTTTATATGTATTTTAATTTTAAAATACATATAATTGTAAAAATTTAATTTAAATTTAAAATGTTTTAAAATGCAGATAAGAATTACTTTAAATTGTTTTTTGTTGAGATGGTTGGGGGGGTGGTTCTTGCTTTGTTGCCCAGTCGAGTCTTGAACTCCTGGCTTCAAGCAATCCTCCCACTGCAGCCTTTCAAGCAGCTGGGACTGTATAGGTATGTGTAGATGAGGATCTTTAATCTGTGACTTTTTTCTCAACGTTACTTGAAAAACGTGATAGTCCTTGAAAATATTCTAGTTACTTTACAAGGCCTAGGGATGAGTATTAAGAATAGGTGCAAATAATTGCTTAAATTTAAATACTGGAGAGCGCCATTTGGGGTGTTCGGTATTTACCAATGCAAAGCTCTCTTTGCTTTGTTCTCATAAGACCTGCCTTCAAGAGTAATGTACTTTTTGACAATGGCAAGGAGATGGAGGAAATGAGGTCACTAAACAAAAAAATTGGCCAGGCACGGTGGCTCATGCCTGTAATCCCAGCACTTTGGGAGGCCGAGGAGGGTGAATCACCTGAGGTCAGGAGTTCAACAGCTTGGCCAACATGGTGAAACCCCATCTCTACTAAAAATACAAAAATTAGCCAGGCATAGTGGTGTGTGTCTGTAATCCCTGCTACTGGGGAGGCTGAGGCAGGAGAATCACTTGAACCCGGGAGGCGGAGATTGCAGTGAGCCAAGAAAGTGCGGTTGCACTCCAGCCTGGGCGACAGAGTGAGACCCTGTCTCAAAGAAATAAAGAAAGAAACAAAAAAATTGCCATAGCTCCCACTACTCACACTGCTACAATATACAGTATCTGATTTCAGACTTTTCCAACAGAGACCAAAATACACCATCATCCTTAACTGAAATAATTATTTTGAGCTAAGCTTGAATTTCTGAGAGTTTGCACCTAATACATTAAGCGGTGGAGAGCTGCTCAAAGTCTTCGAGGAAGTCTCACTCTAACTTCAGCTAGCTTAATCTGGCAGCCATAGATGGGATTTAAACAGATCTCAGACTTAATCAAAATGTTCGGTTGCTGTTTCTGCACGCCCCCTTCTGGCTGAGTAAGAGCTCATCGCTAAATGATGCTCCTCAGGAGGCTGAGGAGGCTGAGGCAGGAGAATCACTTGAACCAGGGAGGTGGAGGTTGCAGTGAGCCGAGATGCACCACTGCATTCCAGCCTGGGTGACAGAGCAAGACTCCATCTCAAAAAAAAAAAAAAAAAAAAAAAAGAGCGAGCGCGGAAGTGCTTAACACAGAAAGATAAAACGTGAACTTTCATTAGATTATTTGTCGACATCTGGTGGTAGATAAACCAACAGCTTGTTCCAACTCCCCTGAAATTTTCCCATGGGTTAATTGACAGGGGAATAGGATATTTTGGTTTGACATTTCTTTACAGTCACTTAAAAAATCCTCTCTGAAGGTGTTTCTTCCCTTTGAAATCAGAGAAAAGACACATTTAGTGGTGAGAATCAAAAGCTGAACAGGGGACACTTGGTGTTGGGAACTCTTCACCAAATCATTTCACTTCCTTGTTCCTTCAGGGAGGAAGGCAACCACAGCCTCTGCATTTGCTCCCTGACTTGGTTTACAAGGTTAGTCAAATACCCTGTACCACAGAGTGGCTGGGTTAATGATTCATCTAAATGAGGTAAAAGCCATATGCTATTGCAATGCTGCGTTTCAGACTATTTTTCCAAACTAGTTAACTACTGCACACTAATGATGTAGCTTAATGCTGTGTCACTAGGCTGTTCTAGAACATTTATGTATATTATGTTCACAGTGCTGAAAGAAGCAACAAAGAACTTCCCTTTTTAATAGTTACAGTCTTTCTGAAAGCCCTGGAAGAAAAAAGAAAAAACAGTGACCCAAAGAAACAAGATAGCATTCAGGTAATGTTTAAATCAGACTGGATCTCAGATCAAAGGGCACTTTTTTTTTTTTTTTTTTTTTTGAGATGGAGTTTCCCTCTTGTTGCCTAGGTTGGAGTGCAATGGCACGATCTTGGCTCACTGCAATCTCTGTCTCTCGGGTTCAAGCGATTCTCCTGTCTCAACCTCTTGAGTAGCTGGGATTACAGGCATGCGCCACCACATCCGGCTAATTTTTTTTTTTTTTTTTGCGATGGAGTCTCGTTCTTGTTGCCCAGGCTGGAGTGCAATAGCACGATCTCGCTCACCGCAACCTCCACCTCCCAGTTTCAAACAATTCTCCAGAGTAGCTGGGATTACAGGCATGCACCACCAAATCTAGCTAATTTTTGTATTTTTACTAGAGACGGGGTTTTTCGGTGTTGGTCAAGCTGGTCTCAAACTCCCGACCTCAGGTGATCTGCCTGCCTCGGCTTCCCCAGGTGCTGGGATTACAGCCGTGAGCAATCCCACCAGGCCCTAATTTTGTATTTCTAGTAGAGACGGGATTTCTCCATGTTGACCAGGCTGGTCTCAAACTCCAGACCTCAGGTGATCCGCCTGCCTCACCCTCTGAAAGTGCTGGGATTACAGGCATGAGGCACCGCTCTGGGACAGAACACTATGTTTTGACATCTAGATTCTCAACTTTAAGTTTGTGAAGTTCACCTATGTGGTTTTATGCAGCTGTCATTTGTTCATTCTCATTGATACTTAGCATTCCATCATGTGTATATGCCACAATTTATTCATTCTACCATTGATGGACATTTGGGCAGCTTCCAGCTTTGGTTATTAGGGATACTGCTGCTCTTAATATTCTTAAGTGTGTGTTTTAGGCTGGGCGCAGTGGCTCACACCTGTAATCCCAGCACTTTGGGAGGCCGAGGTGGCGGATCACCTGAAGTCAGGATTTCGAGACCAGCCTGGCCAATACAGTGAAACCCTGTTTCTACTAAAAATACAAAAAATCAGTCAGGCATGGTGGCGGGCACCTGTAATCCCAGCTACTACGGAAGCTGAGGCAGAATTGCTTGAACCCAGAAGGCGGAAGTTGCAGTTAGCTGAGATCGCGCCATTGTGCTCCAGCTTGGGCAACAAGAGGGAAACTCCGTCTCAAAAAAAAAAAAGTGTCCTTTGTTGATCATATATACTTATTTCTATTGGGTATGTACACCTGTGTAATATAAATAAAATTACATATCTATATGTGTGTATATATTTTTATATATATATATATAGTTACCAGATGTGTCCAACCATATATCTGAGCATTCTTTTTCTAAATTTTTTTTTATTTTTTTAGAGACAGGTTTTGCTCTGTTGCCTAGGCTGGAGGGCAGTGGCATGATCACAATTCACTGCAGACTTGACCTCCTGGGCTCAAGCAATCTTCCTGCCTCAGCCTCCCGAGCAGCTGAGACTACAGACATGCACCACCACACCTGACTTATTTTTATTTTTTATTTTTCTTGCTATGTTACCCAGGCTGTTCTGGAACTCCTGGCCTCAAACAATCCTCCCATCTCAGCCTCCCAAAGTGCTGGGATTACAGATGTGAACCACCACGCCCTCCTCATGTGAGCATACTTGTTGCTGTATATCTTTGCCAATACTTAGTACAGTCAGCTCTCCATATCCGTGGGTTCCACATATGTGAGTTCAACCAACCGAAGATGGAAAATATTTGCAGGAAAAAACACAATAAAAAACAACAATAAACAATAAAAATTTTTTTAAAAGTATAACCACTATTTACACAGCATTTACATTGCATTAAGCATTATAAGTAATCTAGAGTGATTTAAAGTATACAGGAGGATGTCATAGGTTATATGCAAACACTACACCACTTTATATCAGGGACATGAACATCTGCAGATTTTGGTATCCAAGGGAGATCCTGGAACCAATCCTCCATGGATACCAAGGGACAACCGTATTTTGTGTCTCTTTTATTTTAGCCATTCTGCTGGGTATGAAGTGGTATTGCATTGTAGTTTTAAGAAAGACTTTTATTGAGTATACTATACATACATAAAAGTGCACATATCATAAGTATAAAGCTTGGTGAATTGTTATGAACTGAAAACAACTATGTCATCAGCACCAAGATCCAGAAACAGTACCGTATCACTATTCCCAAACTTCCTTGTGTTCCCTTTTAATCACTACCCTCCCTCCCACGGAGATAACCTCTATGCTGACTTCAAACTAATAGATTAGTTTTGGCTGGTCTTTGTACTTTATGTAAATAAGATCATAAAGAAAGCACTTTTGTATGTCTGATTGTATGAGCGTTCTTTCTGTTTGTTCTACCTTCTCACCAATACTTGGTATTTTCCGTCATTTTTTTTTCTTTTGTTTTTTTGTTTTTTGATCCAGAGTCTCACTCTGTCACCCAGGCTGGAGTGCAGTGGCATGATCTCAGCTCACTGCAACCTCTGCCTCCCCGGTTCAAACGATCCTCCCACCTCAGCCTCCCGAGTAGCTGGGATTACAGGCACGTGCCACCACACCTGGTTAATTTTTGTACTTTTAGTAGAGACTTGGTTTCGCCATGTTGGCCAGGCTGGTCTCGAACTCCTAACCTTGTGATTTGCCTCCTCGGCCTCCCAAAGCCCTGGAATTACAGGCGTGAGCCACCACACCCGGCTGAATTCTAACACTTTTAACAGCAGGAAGGTAGCTCTGGATGCTAGGGTGAGTTGCTGAAGTAAATTTTATTTGGTAATTGGTGTAACTTCTCCCTCAAATTAAGGTTTTTATTTCTCCAGAAAGGATACATTTTACAAAATTGGGATAAATTCTGTAAATTATTCTGTTTTTCTTCATGCTGCCTATATGCTATGTCAGTGACTATTGATAATTTTTCCAATAAGAGGTTCAAAGAGAGAAGAAAATGTATAATTAATTAATACATTAATTAATTATATTATTAAATTATTTTTATTTATTTATTTATTTGAGACAGAGTCTTGCTCTGTTGCCCGGGCTTGAGTACAGTGGGGCGATCTCAGCTCACTACAACCTCCGCATCCCAGGTTCAAGTGATTCTCCTGCCTCAGCCTCCTAAGTAGCTGGGGTTACAGATGTGCACTACCATGCCCAGCTAATTTTGTATTTTTAGTATAGATGGGGTTTCACCATGTTGGTCAGGCTGGTCAAGAACTCCTGACCCAAGGAATCCCCGCCTTGGCCTCCCAAAGTGCTGGGATTACAGGCATGACTCATTGCTCCTGGCCTAAAATTATTATTATTATTATTTATTTTTTTTTTTTTTGAGACAGAGTCTTGCTCTGTCGTCCAGGCTGGAGTGCAGTGGCCGGATCTCAGCTCACTGCAAGCTCCGCCTCCCGGGTTCCCGCCATTCTCCTGCCTCAGCCTCCCGAGTAGCTGGGACTACAGGCGCCCGCCACCTCGCCCGGCTAGTTTTTTGTATTTTTTTTTTTTTTAGTAGAGACGGGGTTTCACCGTGTTATCCAGGATGGTCTCGATCTCCTGACCTCGTGATCCACCCGTCTCGGCCTCCCAAAGTGCTGGGATTACAGGCTTGAGCCACCGCGCCCGGCCCCTAAAATTATTTTTAAACTCTTTAGGTAAATGAGAAGAATTTCTGTTGATTATTAATGTTATATTAATTGCTGTTCAAGGACTGACTTTTAGATGTATGAATATTACAGCATTTTTTTTTTTTTTTTTTTTTTTTTTGAGACGGAGTCTCGCTCTGTAGCCCAGGCTGGAGTGCAGTGGCCGGATCTCAGCTCACTGCAAGCTCCGCCTCCCGGGTTCACGCCATTCTCCGGCCTCAGCCTCCCGAGTAGCTGGGACTACAGGCGCCCGCCACCTCGCCCGGCTAGTTTTTTGTATTTCTTAGTAGAGACGGGGTTTCACCGTGTTATCCAGGATGGTCTCGATCTCCTGACCTCGTGATCCACCCGTCTCGGCCTCCCAAAGTGCTGGGATTACAGGCTTGAGCCACCGCGCCCGGCCTTTTTTTTTTTGAGACAGAATTTCGCTCTTGTTGCCCAGTCTGGAGCGCAATGGCGTGCTCTCCACTCACTGCAACCTCCGCCCCCCGGGTTCAAGCGATTCTTCTGCCTCAGCCTCCCAAGTAGCTGGGATTACAGGTGCCTGTCAGCATGCCGGGCTAATTTTTTGTATTTTTAGTAGAGATGAAGTTTCACCATGTTGGCCAGACTGGTCTTGAACTCTAGTCCTCAGGTGATCCACCCGCCTCAGCCTCCCAAAGTGTTGAGATTACAGGCATGAGCCACCACGCCCAGCCTTAACAGCATTTTTAAAGGAGTTTAGATAAACATTTTGAAATAGATTAGGAACTACTGCCTAATATCATACCATGTAAAAAATGTGCATGATACAATTCTTTTAGGAACAATGAGACTATATATAGCAAACACTGAATGAAGCTCATACTATTTTATTGTAATTTGACTTCTAAAACATTATCCTAAAGACAATTTTTAAAGTAAAGTAAAAAGCAAGCAACAGTACAGTTTTTCCTTACAGCACTGACTATGATATATTTTAAAAAGTGGAAAACAAACTGAGAATTTGACATTAGAATAGCTTAGTAAACTATGGTACATCAACAAAGGAAAATACGAGGAATTAAAATGATTATTAGGGCTGGGCCTGGTGGCTAACACCTATGATACCAGCACTTTGGGAGGCTGGGGCAGGAGGATCATTTGAGCCTAGAAGTTTGAGGCTGCAGTGAGCTATGATCATGGCACTGCACTCCAGACTGTATGACAGAGTGAGACCCTCTCTCTAAATACACACACACACACACACACACACACACACACACACACACACACACAATGCTTTGTATTTAAATTGGACAGAATGTATTACTAATAATAGTTACAGCTTTTAAAGAGTTTGTGCTGGGGACCATAAACTTGTTATCCAATTTCTAACTTAATCTCCATGATAGCAATGGGATAGGATTATTATCTCTATTTTCTAAATAAAGAAACTGAGGCTTAAAGAGGCTTAATCATATAAGTTCTCACAGCAAATTAATGGCTCGGATGAAAATTTCTTGAGATGCTCTTTGAAAAAGGAGTCTGTAGTCAGATACACTTCAGAATGACTTCATTCTAAATTCCATCTCTGGGAGAATCACCATATATATTATTGTCACAGGATCCTTAAGGTGTCGCTTTGCCAACCAGAAACCTCTGTGGCCAGCGGCGCCTTCCCCCTGAGTATTGCTTGCATCCACTGGGCTCATTCCGCCCACTCTGTCCAGCAGGCTGTATTCAGCTCACGCTACCGGCCTGGATCCCATACCTGCTAAACGCAAACCAGGCACAGAGGGCGAGGATTGTGTAAGTGAGCAAGCGCGGCGTCCACCCATTGTGCGAGCCAGGCACGCTCGCTGCTACAGCAGGGCAAGCAGCTCCAGGCGCTGGCACAGGTGCTGGCTCCGTGCAAGGCTGTGGCTGAACCAGATGTACTGCACGCAGCTTCTGCTGCAGGCACCTGTACCTGGACAAGGGGAATGCAGTGGCACCTGGAAGCTTGGAGGCAGCAGGAACTGTAGAACCCCAAAAAGGGTGTCACAGTCCTGCTTTGGGGTACCCCTAGGTCTGGGCTCCCCAGAGGGCCACGGCTCTTCTCTCCTTCTCATTGTGCAATGTGGCGAGTGTGTGTGTGTGTGTGTGTGTGTGTGTGTGTCGGCGGTGGGGGGTCATGTTTCCCCTGTTTCTATTACAGCTTTTTTTTTTTTTTTTTTGAGAGGAAGTCTTTTTCTGTCACTCAGATAGAGTGCAATGGCGCAATCTCAGCTCACTGCAACATCCACCTCCTGGGTTCAAGCAATTCTCGTGCCTCACCCTCTCGGGTAGCTGAGATTACAGGCACACGCCACCATGCCTGACTAAGTTTTGTATTTTTAGTAAAGACAGGGTCTCACCATGTTGGCCAGGCTGGTCTTGAACTCCTGACCTCAAGTGATCTACCCACATAGGCCTTCCAAAGTGCTGGGATTACAGGAGTGAGCCTCTGTAAAGCCTAGCCTGTTACAGCTCTTTTAGTCCCGCCATTCAGTGGGTCCTGAGTTCTTGTCCTGCATCCAGGAAGAATGAGGTATGCAGACAACTGTAGGGTGAACAAGGTGGAGAAGAGCTTCACTGAGCAGCAGAACAGTTCTCAGGAGACCCAAAGTGGGTAGCTCCTGGCGAGGCATGGTGGCTAATGCCTGTTATCCCAATACTTTGGGAGGCTGAAATGGGAGGATCACTTGAGGGCAGGAGTTCAAGACCAAAGTGGGTAGCTCCTTTCCACAGGCAAGTTGTCCTGTCAAGTGTCCAGCTCTCAGTGGAGGGGAGACCCACAGTGGGTATCTCCTCTCTGCAGGCAGGTCGTGCAGTAGTCTGTCTGAGTCTGGCTGAGTCTGGGGGTTTTTACGGGCTTCAGAGGGGAGGAAATGCATGCTGATTGGTCCATGGGTGGCCATGGGCAGGCCCAAAAAAAAACACCGTAAGTTCTCACTCCAGTCAACGGAACTGATAGTGTGGCCACCAGGCTTCAGGCCATACCCAGCTTGAAGGTGACGCTTCACCGGTACCCGCCTTTTTCTGCCCAGGAGCCTGTCTGCCTCCTGTTGCCATCACTCTGCCATCCATGGTGCCCATGGCACCCAGGCTGTTCATGCTGAGGGGCGCCTGCAGACCCACACCAAGCTGCCCTCAGCCCCCACTCAGCCTCCCTCCCATGCTCGTTAGGTGCCCACAGTCTGAAGGGGGGCTGAAGCAGCAGGCGTGTCAGTGCTGTCCTGAGCATGAGCACACCTGGCCAGGTTGTGACAGCACCTGGGCTTGGCCTCACCTTTGCTCCAAAATTGGAGCAGGTACCAGGAGCGGGGAGAGGCCAAGCAGTGGAAGCAGACACATCCAAGACTGCAGGGGGAAGGGGGCCTTCCTGGTCCCTGAGAGTTCAGGGATACTGGATTCCACATCTGCGACTGGGCAGCTGCAGCTGTCCCCTGAAGGGCAGGGCTCCCTCCTTTCCAAGTCAAAAGGGGGCAGGGCTCCCATCTATTCTTGGCTCCCTGGCTCCAAGGGGCGTGCAGCCCTGTCGGCGCCTCCCTTGGCGTCATGGCAGCAGCCACTCCAGACAGGCTACCACTGCCATCATTATTATAGTTACTTAATGTTTTAAGAAGTCTGGCCATTAAGAATGAAGCTTGAGCTGGTTCAACCACCACTTTTCAAAGTGTATTTGCCCACGAAACCATTAATCTGTAGTGGTGAATGTGGTGGTGTCCCCTGTAACCCTGCAGTCCTACTTCCTACTCCCTATCCCTCTCCCTTATCCTGCTGAGCTGTTATCCTGCTCAGCTCATGGAGCACTGAAAAATTCTTGAGAGGGCCAGTTCTGAAGAGCACACTCTGTATACCACCTTCTAAACTGCTAATGTGGATTTAAAACCGAGAAACAGGCTGGGCATAGTGGCTCATGCCTGTCACCCCAGCACTTTGGGAGGCTGAGGTCAAGGCAGGCAGATCACTTGAGGTCGAGAGTTCAAGATCAGCCTGGCCAACACGGTGAAACCCCATCTCTACTAAAATGCAAAAACTAGCTGGGCTTGGTGGTTCATGCTTATAGTCCCAGCTACTGGGGTGGCTGAGTTGGGAGAATCACTTGAACCCAGGAGGTAGACGTTGCAGTAAGCCAAGATCATGCCACTGCACTCCAGCCTGGGCGATGGAGCCAGGCTCCATTTCAAAAAATAAAATAAAATAAAATAAAAATAAAAATAAAAATAAAATCAACAAACAGAAATATAAGGCAACTCCTCTACAAACCCCAAGAGCTAAAATGCACTAAGAACATGAGGAAGTCAAGCTCTCTTGTGTTGTTTCAAACACATATCTCTTGAATTCTCTTTTAATTTACAATGGTTCCTTCTTCCTATTTTTCATGCCATTTATTTGTCAAATAAACAAGATTTTGTGTGTGTGGATACAAGTTCATTTTAAAAAGTTTTTTATTATGAAAAAAGGTGGCTCACACCTGTAATCTCAGTGCTTTAGAAGGCCAAGGTGAGAGGACTGCTTGAGACCTTGAGACTAGGAATTCCAGACCAGAGTGTGTAGACAGTGAGACCCCTGTCTCTATAAAAGTTTTTAAAAATTATCTGGTGTGGTGATGCATGCCGATAGTCCCAGCTACTCGGGAAGCTGAGGTGGGAGGATTGCTTGAGCATAGGAGTCCAAGGCTGCAGTGAGTTATGATCATACCACTGCACTCCATTCTGGGGATACAATGAGACCCTGTTTGTTAAAAAAAAAAAAAAAAAAAAAAAAAGGCTTTTTATATGAAAAAGTCATACATAGACATAAATTGAGAGAATGAAGTAATGTGTCTCCATTTACCCACAAACCCAGCCTTTCTTTTTTTTTAGAGAGACAGGGTCTCACTCTGTTGCTCAGACTGGAGTGCAGTGGCACAATCACAGCTCACTGCAACCTGGGCCCACACCCAACTTTAACAATTATCAACTCATGGTCAATCTACTTTCATTTACATCCCCACCTGTTTCCCTTTATCCATACATATTTTTGCGTGTCTCTCTATAAGATAAATACCCTTTTTTCTAAATATAACACAATATTTTTATCATATTTTAATGGTATCTCCAAAATCAGGCACCCATTGTGCTCAATTCAAGAGATGCAGACACAATCCACAGCTGTTCAGCAGGCTAACTGGTAAACTACACTTTTGTATCAGAAGTGCTTGTCCCTACTTCTCTCCCAGAGAAAGTATAAGTATGTTTGCTTCAGGCACCTTCCATCTGCTGAGAGCACCCTTGTTCATTCTCAGCTTTGGTCTTTGTAATCAAATGATTCAGGAGGGAAGACTAATGTTGGGGGTGGGAGGAGAGAGAGAGAGAGGACATTCAGGTAGTGTGGTCCTCCACAACCCTGAGATCCACTCCTAAATGTGTCAGCCTTCCCCATCTCTTACCCTCTTGCTTCTAGTTGTATTTTTGTTTGTTTGTTTGTTGTTGTTTTTTGAGATGGAGTCCCGCTATGTCACCCAGGTTGGAGTGCAGTGGCACAATCTCGGCTCACTGCAACCTCTGTCCCCAGGTTCAAGTGATTCTTTTGCCTCAGCCTCTAGAGTAGCTGGGATTACAGACTCACATCACCATGCCTAGCTAATTTTTGTGTATTTTTAGTAGAGATGGGGTTTCACCATGTTGGCCAGGCTGGTCTCAAATTCCTGTCCTCAGGTGATCTGCCCACACTCGCCTCCCAAAGTGCCGGATTACAGGCATGAGCCACCATGCCCAGCCTACTTGTATGTTTTAAAGTAATTCAAGCATCTTTATTTTATGTGTGAGCCATTCTGTACTATGATCTAGCCTAGGATAGCATGCCTGGGAGAATGCTTGAAAGTCACCATTGCATCAACTTAATTTCCCATATTCTAGATGAAAATCCAGGCAATCTGACTCCAAAGCCCATTATCTTAAGAACTATATGATATAGTTTGGTCGTGTCCCCACCCAAATCTCATCTTGAATTCCTACTGTTGTGGGAGGAACCCAGTAGGAGGTAATTGAATCACTGGGGCAGGTCTTTCCCATGCTGTTCTCATGATAGTGAATAAGTCTCACGAGATCTGATGATTATATAAAAACAGGAGTTTCCCTGCACAAGCACTCTTCCCTTGTCTGCCACCACATGAGATGTGCCTTTCACCTTCTGCCATGATTGTGAGGCTTCCCCCGCCACGTGGAACTGTAAGTCCAATAAACCTCTTTCTTTTGTAAGTTACCCAGTCTCTGGTATGTCTTCATCAGCAGCGTGAAAACGGACTAATACAGTAAATTGGTACCAGCAGAGTGGGGTGCTGCTGAAAAGATACTCAAAAATGTGGAAGCAACTTTGGAACTGGGTAGCAGGAAGAGATGGGAACAGTTCAGAGGGCTCAGAAGAAGACAGGAAAATGTGGGAAAGTTTGGAATTCCCTAGAGATTTGTTGAATGGCTTTGACCAAAATGCTGATAATGATATGAAGGATGAAATTTGGGCTGAGATGGTCTCACATGGAGATGAAGAACTTGTTGGGAACTGGAGTGATATGGTTTGGCTGTGTCCCCATTCATATCTCAGCTTGAATTCTATCTCCCAGAGTTCTCACGTATTGTGGGAGGGACCCAGGGGGAGGTAATTGAATCATGGGAGCCGGTCTTTCCTGTGCTATTCTCGTGATAGTGAACAAGTCTCATAAGATCTGATGGGTTTATTGGGGTTTCTGCTTTTGCTTTATCTTAATTTTCTCTTGCTGCCATGACATAAGAAGTGCCTTTCACCTCCGGCCATGATTCTGAGGCCTCCCCAGCCACATGGAACTGGAAGTCCAGTTCGACCTTTTTTTTTTTTTTTTTTGAGACAAAGTCTTGCTCTGTCACCCAGGCTGGAGTGCCGCGGCACAATCTTGGATCACTGCAACCTCCGCCTCCTGGGTTCAAGCAATTCTCCTGCCTCAGCCTCCCGAGTAGCGGGAATTACAGGCTCACATCACCATGCCCGGCTAATTTTTGTATTTTTAGTAGAGACGGGGTTTCACTGTGTTGGCCAGGCTGGTCTTGAACTCCTGATCTCGTGATCCACCCACCTCAGCTTTCCAAAGTGCTGGGATTACAGGCATGAGCCACGCGCCCAGCCCAATTAAACCTTTTTTTGTTCCCAGTTTCACGTATGTCTTTATCAGCAGTGTGAAAACAAACTAATACAATAAATTGGTGCCAGTAGCGTGGGGCATTGCTGAAAAGATACCCAAAACTGTGGAAGTGACTTTGGAATTGGATAACAGGCAGAGGTTGGAACAGTTTGGAGGGCTCAGAAGAAGACAGGAAAATGTGGGAAAGTTGGAACCTCCTAGAGATTTGTTTAATGGCTTTGACAAAAATGCTGCGAATGATATGAACAATACGGTCCAGGCTGAGGTGGTCTCAGATGGAGATGAGGAACTTGGGAAGTGGAGCAAAGGTGACTTTTGAACTTGAGAGAGATGATTTAGTGTATCTGGAGGAATAAATTTCTAAGCAGCAAAGCATTCAAGAGATGACTTGGGTGCTGTTAAAGGCATTCCATTTTAAAGGGGAACCAGAGCAAAGAAGTTTGGAAAATTTGCAGCCTGACAATGCAATAGAAAAGAGAATCCCAGCCGGGCGTGGTGGCTCACACCTGTAATTCCAGCATTTTGGGAGGCCAAGGTGGGTGGATCACCTGAGGTTGGGAGATTGAGACCAGCCTGACCAACATGGAGAAATCCCATCTCTACTAAAAATACAAAATTAGCTGGGTGTGGTGACACATGCCTGTAATCCCAGTTACTGGGGAAGCTGAGGTAGAAGAATCGCTTGAACCCAGGCAGCGGAGATTGCAGTGAGCTGAGATGGTGCCATTGCACTTCAGCCTGGGCAACAAGAGTGAAACTCCATCTCAAAAAAAAAAAAAAAAAGAAAAAAAGAAAAAAAGAAAAACAAGAAGAGAATCCCATTTTCTGAGGAGAAATTCAAGCCTGCTGCAGCAATTTGCCTAAGTATTGAGGTGCCAAATGTTAATCATGAAGACAATGGATAAAATGTCTCCAGGGCCTGTCAGAGACCTTTGTGGCAGCCCCTCTCATCACAGGCCCAGAGATTTAGGAGGAAAAAATGGTTTTGTGGGCCAGGCCCAGGGTCCCCATGCTGTGTGCAGGCTAGGGACTTGGTGCCCTGCGTCCCAGCCACTCTAGCTGTGACTAAAAGGGGCCAAGGTCCAGTTCAGTCTGTTGCTTCAGAGGGTGGAAGCCCCCTGAGCCTTGGCAGATTCCATGTGGTGTTGAGGCTGTGGGCACACAGAAGTCAAGAATTGAGGTCTGGGAAGCTGTGCCTAGATTTCAAAGGATGTAAGGCGAACAGCTGGATGCCTACACAGAAGTTTGCTTCATCATGTTGGGTCCTCATGGAGAACCTCTGCTAGGGCAGTGCAGAAGGGGAATAAGGGGTTGGAGCCCCCACACAGAGTCCCTACTGGGGCACTGCCTAGTGGAGCTGTGAGAAGGTCACCGTCCTCCAGACCCCAGAATGGTAGATCCACTGACAGCTTGCACGGTGCGCGAGAGAAGGAAAGGGCACTTTCTATAAAGCCGGGTAGGAAGATGAGTGTTACGACCATACAAGTAGTCACAAGGAACCTGGGGAAAACAAGGCATTCTAAGTGTGGTAGGATGAGATACAACATACGTCGAATGGATCAATTAGAATTTTTGTTAAAGGTAGTTTGCTGAAAAATCCTACAAATAATTATGAACTCAGTAACAATTAACACATTTAACAATTAGATTGTAGTTTCTAAATAAAATTTCTTACTAAAAGGAACCAAACTTCTTGGAGAAATGGCTAACTGAAAGTCTGAAACAGGAAATATGCAAGATGAGCTGTGGACCATCTTATTCTACTAGAAAGCAAGGAAGCCATCAGAGATTCAGGGTCCTGTCAACATGACTCAGAGAAATTTGGAGACATTCTCACCAGCCAGAGTTGCGACATTTTAAGCCTCAATAAGAATAATAGTTGCAATTAATGAAAGCACATTAAATAGGTGTAAATATTAAGTCCAAAATTCTACTTTAAAAATCTCATTGGTCATTTTTGGAGAATGCTAGAAAACCAACTCATTATTTTGAAAATTAAATAAAAGGAAGGAATCAAACACTTCTGAAAAGTCAACTATGGGTACGAGAGAAAACTTTGTAGTTTTTTTAATGAAAACTGGAAGGTTGGACCTCATTACTTTGCATCCTTGAACATTAATTAGGATACAGACCATTCTGTCCTATGCTGTTAATAGTTTATTGAATTCTATAAAATACTGGAATAGGGAAGAATGCTTTTATTGTACTTTTAACAAATTTTTCCTGCAGATTCTTCACCTCAGGTAGCCATGCAATAACTGTTAATAGATTATGAGAAAGATAGAGAAAGAGGCCTCATCGTAAACAAACAAAGTGTTTTAGTCTGTTCTAACAGATTGCAACCCATTAATCATTTGTGTTAGCTTTCCAGGGAAACCTCCATTTAAATATGGATTTATCTGCTTCGCAAGTTTCATTAAGGGTCATTATTCCTATATATTTATGTTAATAATTGCAGGAGAGAAAAATATTACAGCAAGAGATTTTTTCTTTTTCTTTTTTTTTTCCTTTTTTGTTTTTGAGACGGAGTTTCGCTCTTGTTGCCCATGCTGGAGTGCAATAGTGCCATCTCGGCTCGCCGCAACCTCTGCCTCCCAGGCTCAAGCGGTTCTTCTGCCTCAGCCTCCTGAGTAGTTGGGATTACAGGCATGTGCCACCACGCCCGGCTTATTTGGTATTTTTAGTAGAAATGGGGTTTCTTTTTTTTTTTTTGAGGCGGAGTCTCGCTCTGTCGCCCAGGCTGGAGTGCAGTGGCGCCATCTCGGCTCACTGCAAGCTCCGCCTCCCGGGTTCCCGCCATTCTCCTGCCTCAGCCTCCCGAGTAGCTGGGACTACAGGCGCCGCCACCACGCCCGGCTAATTTTTTTGTATTTTTAGTGGAGACGGGGTTTCATTGTGTTAGCCAGGATGGTCTCGATCTCCTGACCTCGTGATCCGCCTGTCTCGGCCTCCCAAAGTGCTGGGATTACAGGCTTGAGCCACCGCGCCCGGCCAGAAATGGGGTTTCTCCATGTTGGTCAGGCTGGTCTCCAACTCCCGACCTCAGGTGATCCGCCCACCTTGGCCTCCCAAAGTGCTGGGATTATAGGCATGAGCCACCACTCCCAGCAATACACTCTTTTTTTTTTTTTTTTTGAGACGGAGTCTCGCTCTGTCACCCAGGCTGGAGTGCAGTGGCCAGATCTCAGCTCACTGCAAGCTCCGCCTCCCGGGTTCACGCCATTCTCCTGCCTCAGCCTCCCGAGTAGCTGGGACTACAGGCGCCTGCCACCTCGCCCGGCTAAGTTTTTGTATTTTTAGTAGAGACGGGGTTTCACTGTGTTACCCAGGATGGTCTCGATCTCCTGACCTCGTGATCCGCCCGTCTCGGCCTCCCAAAGTGCTGGGATTACAGGCTTGAGCCACCGCGCCCGGCAATACACTCTTTATAACCTCACTACAACCACCTCAGATAGGCGTTATTATTCACACTTTAAGGGTGGAGAAACTGAAGCTCAGGGAAGTTAGGTAACTTGTGCCAGGTCACACAGCAAGTTAAGTACTGGAGTTGGGTTTGGAAACTGAACAGTCTGTGATAAGACAGAAGATTTACATACTAATTAAGATGCACAGATGGGTAGGTTAGAGATTTTGGCACTAGTCCTTACTCTTATATTTTAGCCAACTTTCTTTGTGACTTATTTTTTTTTTTACCTGTCAAATGGGAAAATAGCACTTATCTATTGTATAACCTATTTTTACCTATCTTTATTATTACAATAGATGTTAAAGTACTTTGAAAAGACAAATACTATACAAACGTAAAGTGCTACTACGATTATTTTTCTAAATAACGGAGAGCATAACACCTGTCTCCTGTCTTGGTGGGATCAAGGTCTAGACTGACATTCTAATTCAACAAATCTTTCTTTCCTTCCTTCCTTCCTTCCTTCCTTCCTTCCTTCCTTCCTTCCTTCCTTCCTTCCTTCCTTCCTTCCTTCTTTCTTTCTCTCTTTTCTTTCTTTCTTTTTTTTTTTTTTTTTTAAGACAGGGTCTCACTCTGTTACCCAGGCTGGCTGGAATACAGTGGCACAATCTCAGCTCACTGCAGGCTCAACAACCCAGGTTCCAGCTATCTTCCCACCTCATCTTCCCGAGTAGCTGGGGGGTCAAAGGTGCACCGCACCCAGATAATTTTTTTTTTTTTTTTTTTTTGAGGTGGAGTCTCACTCTGGAGGCTCTGTCGCCCTGGCTGGAGTGCAGTGGCACGATCTCTGCTCACTGCAACCTCCACCTCCTGGGTTTAAGCGATTCTTCCTTCTCAGCCTCCTGAGTAGCTGGGACTACAGGCGAGCACCACCACGCCCAGCTAATTTTTGCATTTTTGGTACAGACGGGGTTTCACCATATTGGCCAGGCTGGTCTCGAACTCCTGACCCTGTGATCCACCCGCCTCAGCCTCCCAACGTGCTGGGATTACAGGCGTGAGCCACCACACCTGGCCGTACCCGGCTAATTTTTTCAATTTTTCGTAGAGGCGATGTTTCGCCGTGTTGCTCAGGCTGGTCTCAAACTCCTCGGGTCAAGCTATCTGCGCACCTCAGCCTCCCAAAGTGCTGGGATTATAGGCATGAGCCATCACGCCTGGCCAAGAAACACTTCTTAAGTGTCTTCTATGAACCTAGCAAGTACTTGGCACTGCTTCTGTTGAGTGCACAGCCCCAAGTGAAAGACAAACATTAAATAAGAAATTATACAAATATGATAAAGTTTTACATTGTGTCTTGAAGCAATAAACACCTTGTTAGGAAAGAGAATGAGAGAGTGGATTTGGAGGAAACGACTTTTCTCCAGTGGGGGAGGGAAGAGTGGAAAACATGGAGAGGGGAGTGCTATGCCTGAGTCATGGTGGGAGATACCAGCCCAAGGCTGGGTCATTCAAGGCCTTGGGGGCCCTGTATTGGGTTTTGTACTTTATCCCAAGTGCAAAAGAAAATTCTTTTTTTTTCCCCCGCTCTTGTTGCTCAGGCTGGAATGCTGTGGGGGCGCAATCTCGGCTCACTGCAACCTCTGCCTCCTGGGCTCAAGTGATTCTCCTGCCTCAGCCTCCCAAGTAGCTGGGATTGCAGGCGCCTGCCACCACACCCAGCTAGTTTTTGTATTTTTAGTGGAGACGGGGTTCACCATGTTGGCCAGACTGGTCTGGAACCCCTGACCTCAAATGATCCCCCCACCTCGGCTTCCCAAAGTGCTGAGATTACAGGCGTGAGCCACCACGTCCTGTCAGAAAATCCTTAAGGAGTTAAAAGCTGAGGCCTAGGATGGTCAAAGAGTTGGAGGTGTTTGCAAAAGTGATTTCATTGATGACCCGTGATGTCTGGGCTGAAAAGGGGAGAGTGAAGAGAGGAGGCGACTGCAGGATGGAGAGAAAGCAGCAGGTCTTGGACTGAAGGGCTTGGTAAGGTGAAAGGAGTGTTGCTGCGGGGGTTACTTGAGAGCATGGAAGGAGAGGAGAGGGTATTTGAATGAGTGAGAAAGGCTGTGAAGTTTCTGGTCCATGTTGTGATCACGGGAGTGGGTGGCGGTAACAGCGCAGAAGGAAGTGTAGCTGGGAATGTGAAGTGAGAAAGCTAAAAGGCCAGAATAGCTTGATGGAACCAGAGAGCAAGTTGCAATTCATGGGAGGCTCAAGCTTCTGCGTTTTGTACAGGGCTGACCCCTGCTGGTAAATTCTGGTAGAAGCCCGGGAAGCCAAGCTGCTCGCTTAGGAGAACCCTGAGAAGCGTGGTGAGAACAGCCGTCACAGGCAGCAAAGGAAGAGGGCTGTTTTTACTTAGACATAACATTTTCACTTTTGAAATGTCTCTGCCAGTTTTAGGCTCAGAATGTCCTCACAACTAAAGCATTCTTTGTAAATAATCTCCAACTCATGTTATCAAATGATGAAAATGCAATGTATGAATTGGGAGAAAAATTTCTCCGTGAATTGTCTTTTCACTTTCTTAGTGAAGTATAACATGTATGTAATAAAATGCAGACATCTCAACTGTAGAACTAGATGAAATTGTAAAAATGTATAAGCCCGGCCGGGCGCGGTGGCTCAAGCCTGTAATCCCAGCACTTTGGGAGGCCGAGACGGGTGGATCATGAGGTCAGGAGATCGAGACCATCCTGGCTAACACGGTGAAACCCCGTCTCTACTTAAAAAATACAAAAAATTAGCCGGGCGTGGTGGCAGGCGCCTGTGGTCCCAGCTACTCAGGAGGCTGAGGCAGGAGAATGGCATGAACCCCGGGAGGCAGAGCTTGCAGTGAGCCGAGATCGCGCCACTGCACTCCAATCTGGGCGACAGAGTGAGACTCCTTCTAAAAAACAAACAAACAAACAAACAAAATATGTATAAGCCCATGACATAACAAATGTAATCATCACTCAGATTAAGTTAAAGCATATTCCAGTAGATCTCCCCAAAACCTCCCTCTTGCCCACTCACTACTTACCCTACTATCTTGACTTCTAACAGCATAGATTAATTTTGCCTGTTGTTGAAAGTCATATAAATGGAATCAAACAGTATGCATTCTTTTGTATTTTGTTTCTTTTTCTTTTCTTTTTTTGAGATGGAGTCTTGCTCTGTCGCCCAGGCTGGAGTGCAATGGTGCAATCTCGGCTCACTACAACCTCCACCTCTCGGGTTCAAGCGATTCTCCTGCCTCAGCCTCCCAAGTAGCTGGGATACAGGCGCATGCCACCACGCCCAGCTAATTTTTTGTATTTTTAGTAGAGACGGGGTTTCACCGTGTTAGCCAGGATGGTCTTTTTTTTTTTTTTTTTGTATTTTTTTTTTTTTTTTTTAGTAGAGACGGGGTTTCACCATGTTAGCCAGGATGGTCTCGATCTCCTGACCTCGTGATCCGCCCGTCTCGGCCTCCCAAAGTGCTGGGATTACAGGCTTGAGCCACCGCGCCCGGCCAGCCAGGATGGTCTTGATCTCTTGACCTTGTGATCCACCCGCCTCGGCCTCCCAATGTGCTGGGATTACAGGCGTGAGCCACTGCACCCAGCCTTTTTTTTTTTTTTTTTTTTTTGAGACAGGGTCTTGCTCTGTCACCCAGGCTGGAGGGCAGTGGTGAGATCTCATCTCACTGCAACCTCACCTCCCAGCCTCAAGCAATCCTCCCACCTAAGCCTCCCAAGTGGTAGCTGAGACTACAAGTGAGCACCATCACGACTGGCTAATTTTTGTATTTTTTTTTTGCTAGAGATGGGGTTTTGCCATGTTGCCCAGGCTGGTCTTAAACTCCTGGGCTCAAGCAATTCTCCCAGCTCAGCCTCCCCAAGTGCTAAGGTTACAGATGTGAGCCACTGTGCCCAGCCCATTATTTATCCATTCTATTGCTGATTAAAATTTGGATTGTTTCCGGATTATGACTATTATGCTGCTATGGCCATCCATCCAAATGTCTTCTGTTAATTGTATGTGTGTGTGTGTATATGTATATATGTATTGTGTGTGTGTATGCATACACACATACATATATGTACAGAATATGTATGCCTATATACACTCAAACATACACATGCACACATATACACACACACATATGTTTGGTTAGTTGCCAGGTCACTTTAAGTAGGCAACAGAAAGGACCTCAAGAGAACCACTTGGAGAGTTTGACTTGAGGTCCTTGGAGTTTGTGTAGTACAGAAATGAGTTCTGAAAACATTCTCTAGGCCAAAGTGGCCAGTGGCGGCAGAGTAGAGAGGGCTGTGTTAGATGTGGACTACATGCCCTCTGAGGATGGGGCAAAGCATGGGTGGTTCTTATGGACCACATGTAGATCCTGGGTCCCTCTTGGATCCTTCCCTAGAAAGACCACGGGGTCCCAAAAGAGAGGTGGCCTGAAAGATGACAGGGAGCAGTCAAAATGACAGATGCCGGGCATTGCCAGGAATCTCTAAGGGACTCAAGGAGGGGCCAGCCCTGGGATCTCCATCCCCTAGGGGGCACCTTCAAGGGGTACCTGTCAGTAAGATCTTTCTGTCCCTTCCTGTCCCAGAAGAGGAGCTGAAGACAACATGGTGAGGGCTGGGGAAGAGGAGAGCCACAGTGGGAAAAGAGGACCAGAAGCTATCCATGCTTTCTCCCCAACTGTCGGCCTCCCAGCCTGAAGCAGCTCAGAGCTGGGAGACTGACAGAAGCTCCAAATCAGGTAAGAGTGTGGTGTTGTGATTAAGACACTAAACTAAATATTTAATTACTAAAATATCCCTGATAAAATCTTCTGCCTCAAAACTTGCTTCCCCTGCAGAATTCCTCACTTCACCCAATCGCAACTCCATCCCTCCAGTTGCTCAGGTCCACAGCCATCAAGTGATCCTTCTGTTTTCATTCACATCCCATATTCCATGCATGACAGAATCCTGCCATCTCTACTTCAATATGCTTCATGTTCTGAAATGGGAGAGTGGTCAAGCAAGTTTTTGGTGTTTACTGTATTTTGGATGTCCTGAATTATTCATTGTGGGCCAACATTCAGAAACTAAGCATTAGTACAGCTTATAGGTTTTCTGATTTCCTTATTTATTTATTTATTTATTGAGACAGGAATCTTACTCTGTCACCTAGGCTGCAGTGGAGTGGCATGACCTTGGCTCACTACAGCTTCAACCTCCTGAGCTGAAGTGATCCTCCTGCCTCAGCCTCCCCAGTAGCTGGGACTACAGGCATGTGCCACCAATGCCTGGCTAATTTTTTGAGGAGACGGGGTTTTGCCATATTTGCCCAGGCTGGTGTTGAACTCCTGGACTCAAGTGATTTGCCCACCTCAGCCTCCCAAAGTGTTGGGATTGAGCCACAGGAGTGAGCCGCTGTACC